>NC_139816.1:3453372-3625872 GCF_963457635.1 Microchirus variegatus | reverse complement strand
TGCCAAGCATCAGGATGCACTTTTTCCTCCACACACACACACACACACACAGCACTTTGTGCCAGGTGTGTGACTCATCATCATCATCAGCCTTCACGCCGCCCGGCCGTGAAATGTCAACAGAGTCAGATTCCATAAGAGCGTGTGCGCGCGCACACACACACACACACATACACACACACACATTCCCGGCGTCAGGATGATGAGCACGTATGAGGCGGCGAACGAGTTTTCGGCCTCATTTGCATACCGCCGTCTGTGTGTGAGCGGCGCGTCGAGACCGAAAGCTCAAGGACGCCGCGGACGCGGAAGCCGACGACTTTTGTCACTTGTTGATTCGCGTAATTCAAAGTCCGGATTGAGTAAATCTATAATTCGACACAGATCCACCACATCATAAAGTCTAATTCGTAGTTTTTATGGTTTGGTGTAATAAATATTTGACCTCTCATAACGGTGTAGTTTTACTGCATTTATATAACCACAAAACAACAAATTATGTAGTGTACCATCTAGTGGTAAACACGTGTAACTGCAAGGCTAACATAAGTTTTATATAATATATAAAACTTATTTTACGGAAGAAAACAACACTTTATGAATGGAGCAAAAACAAAAACGAACCGCCAAATCAAAAATACACAAATTGTGTCATTTTGACAATGGGGCGGGGCTTAGGAAGCTGCCTGCTGATTGGCTACGGAGTTTTGGAGCGACAGTTGGAAGTCGCTGTCCAAATTCGACAAAATATTTATATCAATCTAATTTTTGTGTGATTATAAATGTTAGATCGATCAAGAACGTGACTACTGTCGCTCCAAAACTCAGTAGCCAATCAGCAGGCAGCTTCCTAAGCCCCGCCCATGGTCAGAATCACAATTGAGGGAGGGCAAACGCAAAAAGAGTCTAACTCCATGTAAATGAAAATATGATGCACTGTTTTATCCTTGTGGGTGTGTGTGTGTGTGTGTGTGTGTGTGTATAAACATAATAAAGTCTTTTTTAACCGGCGGACACCAAAGGTGAACAAACCACTCAACAATTTTAACGAGAGCAACGATCAGCAATTTCACTTCACTTCAGTTCAGCGTAGAGTGGACTCACTCAAACACTCGAGGAAGGTTAACTACGTGCGGTGATGTGTGTGTGTAAAGTTAACTGGAACAACTGTTTTGGTCAGGTTGCACTGGGGGGGAATTATAGACGAGCACTCGGATAATAAATAAATCCTGTTAAGTAAAATGACAACATAAATGTGTCCACGCTGCTCTTCGTTCCCTCAATCTCTTCAATATTCACCGGTGTAATTGGCTGATTTACAGCAGACAACAGCGTCTTTACGACGAAGATGACATCGAAAGCATCACAACAGACTACAAAGGAGGAAATCCAGCAGCTCTTTTTTGTCCCTGCTCGGTTTAAGGTTGTTTGTCTCGACACAAAACGTCAAGCTTTGCATTTTTATGTCGCCAAATCAGCCGACCGTCGTAATCGTAACGCTGCCATTTAACTCGCCAAAGAATGGAACAGTCTGGGCCGGTTGTTTTTTGGTGCTATTGCTGAAGGGAACGCAAAACAAATACAGTGCGTGTCATACTTTACAAAACTGAAGCGTTCGGCTTGATTGGTCTGATTTTCTGTCATGAAGGCTAAAACAAATACAGCTGGAGATGTAGACTGACACCTTTTTGTGACATTTGATGGACCAAATCTAAGGGGAAAACATTGACAACTTAATCAATAATGAAAGTAATCTGCGACGCTAACAGCAGCCTCGAGTGTGAAAGTAAAGATTTAAACCCTGCATGTTCACAGAATGCTGTTTTCTTCTCCCCCGATCTAACGAAATGCTAATATTTAACAGGTGTCACACGGACATCGTCGTGTTTTGGTTAGGACTCCCGTTGTCATGACAACAGCAGCTAATAGGGTTTGTACAATACGGCAAGTCAGTACTTTGTATTTTGGCATTTCATACTATGGGTTTAAAAAAAAATATAAAATTTTTTTATATGATAAATTTACACATTCAGCCAAAAAAATATTTTATGCTGCCATGTATATAAATATATATATATATATATACCTATGTATTTATATGTATGTGTATGTATGTATATATACCTATGTAAATATATATATATGTATGTGTATATATATATATGTATACAGATACGTATATACTCACATACATATATACGTAGATATATATACACATATGTGTATACATATATATACGCATACAAATATAGATACGCATACAAATATAGATTTACATACACATATATATATATATACATACACATATATGTATACATATACACATACACATATATATATATACATAGACATATATATATACATATATACACATATACGCATATCTATACATATATACACACATATATATATATATACACACATATACATATATATACACACACATATATATATATATATACACATACATATATATATATATATACATATACACACACATATATATACATATACACACACACACACACACATATATATATATATACACACACATATATATATACACACACATATATATATACACACACATATATATATGTAAGCAATAAAAGCCATAACACAATGTTAGATTCTCTTTGAGGAGGCGACAAGTGGCTGACACGGCACTGCCTCACCTCGAGGACCAACACTTCCTGGAATAATAGCACCCTTCCAAACACATTTAGACCGCCACTAAAAGGCTGCCATAACTGTAACACATTTCAGCGACAGGCAAAAAGCAAAAAAATGGGGGACACTTTCTCCTCCTCCTCCTCCTCCTCCTCCTCTTCACACAGGTCCAGAAACCATCAAAAGCCTCCGTGTGCCGCGGAGAAAAAAAAAAGAGAAACGATTTTCAGCACCATTTAATGGACACGACCAGTGGAGCATTCCTCAGTCACATCGCCCCCCAAAAAAAAATGCTTTCACCGAGCACCGGAGGGAACCAGGAGAGGAAAAACACCAGCTCCATGAGCTCTTTCCTCATGTGCAGAAGGTGCCGAGTGCAGACGTCACACAAAAAAACAACAAAAGGCATCAAATGTTGTCGAGGTCCTGTGATTAATACAAAGTGATGTGGGAGGAAAAAATAAATCAAGCCCCCACTGCTGCACCGTTTCATCAAAATAACTTCCTTAATAATAACACACCGTTATTATTCTAAATTGCAGTCTTTTTTTTCTGCGCCGCATTCGTCTGGATGACAGTTTCACAAAAGGCAGAGATGCTGTTAGCTTTAAAAACACACACACACACACACACGTTTTTAACTCGCATTATAAACGCAGCACACGACGTGGTGACATTATCGTGATTACATCATCGAACCGGCGCTTTTAAAGCCTTAAAAGCGACTCATTTTCTGCTCCATTACAACCACGACACGGTGCAAACCAAAGGCTCACATGTACGGATAATTACACGGCCAATGAATGAATGAATGAATGAATGTTCTGAATATGATTTCTGTGACAAACACGACACGACAAGTTCCTGAACGTCTAAAAATAATATCACGCCATGACATTAAAAAATAGTTTGTGTAAGTGGCCAGTTTTCCTGTAAATTATGGATAATGTCAAGACCGAGAAGTCTCGTACGAAGAAAGTAAAGCCAAGAAAATAAAATATTAAAAGGGCAAACAGGAACATAATGTTCTGAACCAGATATTAATGGAATAATAATAAGTCTTTTTCAGCTTTAGCTAATAAAAAAAACAGTTTTTTTTTAAAGACTCGAACCTCACAAGAACTGTCTGTGAAGCACTTGGCAATTAGCATTATTATTATTTTATGGTAGATTGGGAGCTATTAGTGTAAATACAGCAGAATATTGTCTTTAATGTGGGAAAAGTCGCACCGTCGCACCTTCAAAACTAACAAAAACAACACGGCATACGAGTCTGAGACGTATCAGGACCCCGAAGTGAACGGGTCACGTGGTTATTAACACGTACAGTACGCACACTTTTCCTCTTTAATTGGACGAGCTGGATAATTGGGCCTCTCCCCGAAACACACAAACACACACACATACACACATACAGTGAGCGCAACCAAATTAAAAGCTTGATTTTAAGGCAGGGTTGGTAAACACCGCTCTGGAGGCGATATCTCACAACACACTCCAAACCTAAAAAAGTGCCACCCTTACAAGGTAACGCAGCACAAAAGCACAAACGAGACAAATTCACAACCGGCCCTCTTAATTAAATGCAACTGGTCCAGCGTTTGTGGCAGCGCGCTCCATTAAAGGCTTATTCAATAAACAACAGCTGTGTGGTTCAGCGGTTTTGCTCCTCTGCCTTAATGAGAAACAGAACTGTGATGCAAGGCAAATGGAGAGAGGGAGGGAGGGAGGGAGGGAGGGAGGGAGGGAGCGTCTTCTTCTTCTTCCTTTATTTCACACACATTAAGATTCTCCGTTTGCTCGGAATGACGGACGGACTTAATGGTTAAATGTGACTCTTGTTTAACCGCAATCATGTCCCCGTCTCCTCGTGGCTTTACAGCGCGAGCGCGAGCGGAGGCTGCAATTAAATACACCAGATACAAAGACAAAAACATGTACGTGTACATTCCCTTCTGCTTTTAAAGCAGGCAACGGCTCGTCTTTATCGGTGACGTGGTGTCCCACAAGGTTGTACTCTGGGACCGCTGCTTTTCATCATCTACATCCACGTCTAACGCTCCCCATGGCCACAATTTTGACGACACGCAGCTCTACATCCACACCGAGCCCTCTGATATCTTAATGTAAAAGCCTAACATGAACACATGAACACGAACACATGAATGATGATCAGCAACAACCTCAAACTCACGTCCACCTGCCGCCCTCCGACAAAGTCTCTCGCTTCAAACTGCAGTGAAATACATTTTAGTTACAGGGAGCCAGTGGGCCTAGTTGTTGTGTATCAATATGAACACTAGGTGGCGCTGTGAGAGTAGGAGTCAAAGTGAATGTGTGAGAAAACGCTACTGTATAAAGTATTATAAATTCATATAACTTGTAGCGCTGGGTGCGTTAGCGCATGAGGCGTTTCTGTGGCGACTGATCGGAAAAAGACGCGTGCGACGTCGCGTTTACGCAATGTCGCGTTTACGCGACTCTGGATTGTAAAAATGAGTCTCTAAAGTAACGCTAAAAGTTTAAAAACAGACGCACAAATACGCAGTACACAGGTACGCTGGTTATTTGTAGCGCTGCTCTTTTCCTTTGATAAACAGACCAGCTCCAGTTCCACTGTAGTCGCGCTAACGGCGCTAAAAGGAGCTAATACAGCTAACTGGTAAACAGTGCCTGGACTCCGGTGTCGCGGCACGTCAACATGGCGTCATCCGCGTCTTTTTTCCGGTCAGTCGTCATGGAAACGTGTCATGCGTTAATACGCGTTAACCTATTGCACAGCACTATAAATTAATGGAACTCATAGCGATGGGCGCGTTAGCGCATGAGGCGTTTCCATGACGACTGATTGGAAAAAAGACACGTGCGACGTCATGTTTACCCGACTCCCGATTGTTAAAATGAGTCTCTAAAGTAACGCTAAAACTTTTAAAACAGAGGCACACATACGCAGTACACAGGTACGCTGGTTATTTGTAGCGCTGCTCTTTTCCTTTAATAGACAGACCTGCTCCAGTTTGACTGTAGTCGTGCTAACGGCGCTAAAAGGAGCTAATGCAGCTAACGGAGCGAACTGGTAAACGGTGCCTGGACTAGTCACTACCTGAATAAATTGAAGACAAGTGAAGTCATGGCTTGTTTTCATCCAGTATTCCAAACCAGTGGTTAGCAAACTTGTCTTGTAACAGTAGGGTTGCTGGTTTGAATCCTGATAAGTATGTATGGGCTGGGGTCCGGGATCGGCTGGGATGGCCTCCGGTGGCCAAGTGGGAGACAATGAATGAATGAATGAATGAATGAATGAATGAATTCAAACATTGTCAAATAAGCTCCACTTCCTGTGTTCCTCAGTATGGAAGTGATGAGACAGACGGAGGCGACGGCAACATTGCGCAAGTAAAGCGAGCCGACCGCAAAAGCGGCAAGAGTTTTACTGGAAACACGGAAAAAAGTAGCACCCTGGATAAGGTATATGTACTGCCTTAAATACTGTGTTGTTGCAGAGCAGATTTACAGGATTAATCCTCGCCCGCCGCCAACATCAACAAAAGTCATGCTCTGCAACATTTATTGTTTACACCTGATTATTCTTTTATGCTTTTCAATTCCTAACCGCCGATTCTGTGAAGTGCACCCAGCATTACTATTATTATAATAATAATAATGATAATACTAATAATTCTATAAGAAGCCATCTGTATTATCCACGGCTTCAGCGGCTGAGGTGGAACGGCTAAAATTCACTGCTCTCAACTCTCCAGACTGTGATTAATCACAAGTCGAGGGGAACATTTGTCACAGCAGGGCCACGCCGTCCCTTTGAACGCACCCGGTCTCTTCTCCACAGTCCCAATCTCCTTTCCACCTCTCACTCCTTCAACCTCCACGCTCCAGTTTCATTTCCTCACGCCGTGCCCTTGGGTTTTTTCTCTAACGGCGGTGGTGGTGGGAGGTGGCGCTCCTGAGCTCACAAGAACCCTGCACGGTGAAGGGTTTGTGACAGGCACCCGGCGTCTGCAGCCACGGGGGGGAGTTAGCGGACACGCGCGACGCAAAATCGGCGTTTGACGTATACGCGGAGCCGAGAGGAGACAAATAAAGAAAGTTGTACTGCACTTGGGTCAGGGTAATGAGGGGGTTTTTGGGCGATGCACCCAGCATGTGGAAACTCCGTAATTGGATCTTCTCCTCTCGCAGGCGGCCGGTACCTATATTCCAGCTCGACACGTCGCCGCTGAGAGGCATGACTAACAAAAGCCGCCCTCGCTGTGATATACCACCATGTGTCTTGTTATTCCACTTCTAAAAAAGGAAAAAAAAAAAACCACCGCAGCCGAGCAACAGCGAGAAGGAAGCGAGGCGAGGATGCTGCCGGCGCCCGCGGAGCCCGAGTCCAACATGCAGCTATACATTTAAATGGAAAAAGTCAGAGGTTTGACAATGGGACGAATCAACAAGCAAGACTTAATTATAGGAGTAAAGAAACCCAGCAGAGCGTCGGACGAGGCGAGGATGATTTGAAATATTAAAAAGGCCACGCTGCGAGCGCCGCAACGATATAGCTCATTAAAAACAGGAGGATACGCACCTGAGCGAGGAGCGGAGACAAGGCCGCGTAACCTCGGCGGCGGAGATTTGCGATCAGAATCACCTCATTTTTGTCGAGCGCTCTTTCTGTGACGTGGAATAACAAGGACGTCGCCTGAATGTGTGTGTGTGTGTGTGTGTGTGTGTGTGGGGTTAATTATAAAGTGCATGTTGTGCAGACGTGGATGTTGAGCGTGGTGGTGTAACCCTGAACTGGAAAACCGTGAATGAGTCGACAGCGAAAGAAATAATTAGCGAGGATCAAAATGATGAAAACTCGTCATGTACGGATAAAAACGACAAAAGGGGAAAAGACGTGAAAAAGACTTCGCGTATCTCATTGTTCCAGGTTTTTTTTCTTTTCAAGAAAGGTCTCGCCACACGTTTAGTTCGTCCCGAACGAAATTAATCCTGTTGAGTTTGTTTTTAATACAACATTAACCCTTAGAACACCCATGATTATGTTTATACAGAGGCTTCAGCACAACTTAGAGGCAACCTGATGACTCTATAAACACACCTGAGCAAAAAGGACTCAAGAATGTTTAAAATTGCATCGTATTTGTGTGATATCTGTTCGCTCGGCTCGTTTTTATTCATTAAATTGAGCAAAAATTGTAAACTTTGTGATTTCCGCACAATAATCGCTACCAAAAATGCGATACGGATAATATGAAAAAGTAAAAAAGAAGAAAATGGTCGCAGAAAAAGACTTCAATCATTACTTTTAACCACCCTGAGAACACCCATGACTATGTTTATGCGTACAGTTTATACAGAGGCTGTAAGAATAGAGCAATACAGAGCGTCTTAGAGGCAATCTGATGACTCTATAAACACACCGGAGCAAAAAAGTACTCAAAAATCTTTTAAAATAGGATAAAATTTGTGTGAAATCTGTTCGCTCGGCTCATTATTATGAATAAAAGAAGAAAAACGGTAGATTTTGTGATTTCTGTACAATTATTGCAACAAAAAATGCTATATTTATACGTATACAGTACACAAGTATATGTATATACATATACTTGTATATATACATACATATACATATACATACATGCATACATATACATACATACATGCATACATATACATACATACATGCATACATGCATACAAACATGTATATACATATACACATATATATATACATACACATACATATATGTATACATTTAAACACACATATGTATGTAGATATATATATACACATACACACATACATACACAACTATATATATATGTATATATATATACACATATATATATACACACAAATATACATATATATATACACACACAAATATACATATATATATATACACACACACAAATATGCATATATATATACACACACACATATACATATATATATATACATATATAATGAATCATAACGTTGACTCTTTGACAAAAAATGACCTCTAAACACACAGACATGCCCAGGATGTCCATATAAGGAGTTGTGTGTTATTGTGAGCACTAACGAGGGTTAAAACGAGACAAGAAATTTAAAGCAGGATAAAGTGGGTTCACGGGGTGATGAAGGGAGTGAGGGAGTGAGTGAGTGGGAAGCTAACAGGATATTAAAGTTGTCCAAGTGAGTCAAATGTGATCGTGTGATAATATTGTCTGGGGTTTTTTTTTTTCACTCTCTCTACTTTAGCGGTTTGATCCGACGCATTTGTCATCATCACATCATTTGCCTCAGTGATGGCGATGAAAACGACGACCGCTCGCTCTCAGGATCCGCGTGAAGGCACCCGACGCTTCATCCTCGTACAGTCGGCCGATCGAATCCAACATAATGACCTTGTTTGTTTTGCGGCAGCTGAGGTCGAAGAAGAAGAGCGACTCCGACGGCCCCGGGAGCCAGCGCTCACTCTCACTCTCTCTGTCTCCATCTCGTCCTCCTATTACGCAGCAGGCCTCCGCTGCTCGATCGCCTCGGGGTGGTTGACTTGACCTTCCACTTTTTTTTTTCCCCCCAGCAAAGGAACGCACGCTGAGGACGGGGGGGGAAAAGCGCGGCGGCCAAAGCTGGCAAACTAATTTACTCGGAAAAAACGGATCTGTGCAACAAACACACGGAGGCTGCCCGGGCGGAGTGAGAAAGAGTGAGAACGTCAGGAGGCAGATGAAAGAAGGGAAAGTGATAACAAGAGAGGACAAAGGGAGAGCGAGAGGGTTCCTGTGGCTTATTAGCCGACTTCCTTTGTAGAAGGAAAATACTGTGAAGTCACGGCCAGACTTTTCAATTAGCGCGTTTGATGGTTTCCTTCTTTCTTTCTCTGAATCCTGAAGTTTCTGAAGTGACAATATTCTGCTAATTCTGGTATTTCTGCTCATACGAACACAAAGGTTTAAGTTCGTCTAATATGAAAACGTGTGTTATTTTTTAAACCACAGTCCGTAGAGGAAATCAACAACTTTACAGCGCGGCGCTCTGAAGGAGCTGTCGATCCACGGCTGCCTCCCGAGATAAGCTGAAATGTGTTGTTTTGTGATTTGTGTATCGGGGAAAAAAAAAATAAAAAATCATTCATTCATTCATTCATTCAAATTTAATGAAGTAACACAAACTCGGCAACTCCTGATTCCTGGTGAGCTAAATAAAAAAAGACCATAGACGTTGTTGAGGGAGAGGTAAAAGTACATGTACATAATATTTGTCACAGTCACAGCTCGTCAAATAAAATCCTTTTTTTTTTCCTGAGCTGCATGTTTTATTACCGCTCAGTGTGTAAAAACAACTTTACTTCACTTGAGTAACAACTTTTCCAGACTGTCTAAGCTAACTACCCACAATGCAACCTTCTTAAACGCTCCTCCACCCAACAACTCCTCTCAAAGACTGATTCACCGGCTTCCTGCTACAGCGCGAATGAAATTACCGTAATAACCAGAAACCTTTCTGAAAACTTTTCTGATAGCGCAAACCATTATATCGTTAGCCTAATAGCATCATTTCCTCAATCATTTTTTTGGTTATTGTGATATCTGCCTAACTTTTGTGGTTTTTTTCCTTGTTTTCCGAAAACGTTTAATTATGACTTAGGCAACGATGCTATTAGGCTAACCGTTACGGTGACGCAAATTAGGGTTGACTTTTTGTACTTGGTACCATTTTAAATAAACGGGATTTATTTAAAAGCTGAAGAATGTACCGTATTTGACACCGTACTGCTAGCTTCGAACGCTAGCAGAGCTACTACTAGCACTGCGGGATTTGCCTGACTTTTTCCCTGTGACGGGGTCAGCCTCGGACTCCTCAAAAAAGTGCTTGTCGTTAGCCTGCCGTCTGTGGCTAGCTTTAGCCGTATAGTTAACTTTTAAGCGTTCGTCGTTGAAGGGGTTTAAATTGGAAAAATAACGATTTTAACAAACACCAGATGTCGCGTTCTGGTCGAACGGGGTCAGCCTCTGATTCGCGACTCCTCAAAAAGTGCTTCTTGTTAGCCTGCCGTCTGTGGCTAGCTTTAGCCGTATAGCTAACTCTTAAGCGCTCGCTGTTAAAGGGGTTAAAATGTGAAAAATAATGACTTTAACAAACACCAGATACTCAGATTTTGTTCTCTTGCCTGTCCCTGTGTGTGTTGGTGTGTGTCCTTGTACTTGCAGCACACTGAGGACCAGTGAGGGTTTTTAACCAACAAAGTGAGGTCATTTTTACGAAGTGAGGACATTTTGGCCGGTCCTCACTTTGTTTTCATTGAAATCACTTCCTGAGGTTGTAAACATGCTCTATTTGGTACAAAAACCCGTTTTCCAGTCCCAGTGTTTCACACACACTTTTTGCTCTGGGGGGCTCCACCTGCAGACATGTTATGGTACTGCACGCAGTAGTTCTTACATAGATGTCATTCATGAAGAAGATACTAGTAATTGTGTTGATTTATAAAGTGGAAATGCTGGTCCTCACTTTGTCAGCACTTTTACCCAGTCCTCAGTATGCAGCAAGTGCAAGAATGTGTGTGTGTGTGTGTGTGTGTTCGTTCTTGTACTTGTGGCATACTGAGGACCAGTGAGGGTTTTTAACCAACAAAGTGAGGTCATTTTTAGGGAGTGAGGACATTTTGGCCTGTCCTCACTTCAAATCACTTCCTTAGGTCGCTATAACATGCTATACTCAATTTTTCAAAAAGGAATTTCAACTTTCGGACAACAGAGTACAGTATGACTTTTTTGTCAAATTTTGGACCAAAAATTTTTTGTCAAAGATTTTTTCAAATTTTGGACGATATAGTATAGTATGACGTTTTTGGCAAATTTTGGTCAAAAAATTTTGGGTCAATTTTTTTTTTCACATTTTGGACGATATAGTATAGTATGACGTTTTTGTAAAATTTTGGACCAACAATTACAAAAAAAACAAAAAAAAACCAGTAGTTGTCATTCATGAAGTCAATATTTGTAATTGTGATGATTTATAAAGTGGAAATGCTGGTCCTCAGTATGCAGCAAGTACAAGAATGTGTGTGTGTGTGTGTGTGTGTGTGTGTGTGTACGTGTGTGTACGTGTGTGTGTGTGAGACGTTGACAGAGTGACACCGTACGGTTCACACATCACAGTCTGGCAGTTCTGAGCTTTCAGGGGTGGAGAAAAAAAACCCGCTGCTGGTCATAAATCAGAGAGTAGTATTTGAAACTAAAATGACTAAAATGACAAGCTCAGCTGCTTTCTGGACGTCTCCTCTCCCCATCGCCGCCGTCTGAGCGTCTGAGAGTGACAGTCGGCAAATAACAACGCACACACACACACACACAGGCGGGCGTGTGTCAGTGAGCCTGGGGGGGGGGGGGGCGGGGCTGCGATCGGTGAGACGGCGTGGACTCAGAGACTGTCAAATCAAAAGGGAAATCAAAACAGTGAAACGCTAGGCTGATCAAACTGTCAATGAGCAGAGCCGTGAGACAGAAAATGGCTTCCTGCCGAGCAGCGAGTCGGGAGTAAAGACGCCGGCGTCCAGGGAGACGACGGGACGAGCCGAGGAGGCCCGAGACTCGGTGAACAAACGCTTGAACGCGTGTAGGGCCCTATGATTTCCGTGTTAACGGAATCGCGGACGGAATCGCGGAATTGGCCAATAAAAACGGAATCTAATGTTAAACGCGGAATATCGCGGAAATTGACATAATGTGACTGAAATGCTGTCATCGTGAGGAGAAGGAACGTTTGTCTGGAGAAATGTTCCGGGGAACGCTCTTTCGTGGCACCACCCGTGCATCTCCTCACAAACACTCACCCGGTCAGGGTCTCCCCCAGTGCGTGTTGCTTGTTTATTTACTTTATATACACTTTTTTTTTCTAAACCGCGGAACAAGTGCGCTGCGCCCGCATGTAACCGGCGAGCGTCTCCTTGTCCAGGTGCCGATTGAAACTCAAGTCACACCATCAAATACGCGATTATTACGGTTATATTGTTATTGTCAATAAAGATGTTATATTTAGGAATGCACCGATAATTCGGCTGCCGAAACACGGCGAGTAAACTGTGGAACATCACCTGTTAAATGCTGGAAAGTCTCTGCGCAAAAGTGAAACTTACGAACTCCCCGCGACTTTCACTTCACAGCAGAGAACATTCTCTCTCTTTGAACAGTTAACTAAAGACATCGGCTCATCTCATGCATCTGTTATTCCCTTAATTGCAGAGTTGTATGGGGTAATAATGCGTGTAGAGAATGATCCAGTCGGATACGGAGAAGCGCACGGCGCAGGAGAGGGAGAACAGTACAGCGCAGGGGCGGTGCTCAGAAATCCGTCTGCATCAGATGAGGGGCACTACCATTTTTTTTTTAATGTTTATTATTTTACTTTTAAATGTGACCAGCATTGCATGGCTTGTTTTAAGATTCACTGGCATTTACTTAATTAGGATTTAACTTAAGTCAAAACAATTGAACAATTGAGAAGTCAGTGGATTCAAGAAGAAAGTTGCATTTCAGTGGACATTTTATTCACTGACACAAAAAGCACACATTCTATGGTGGTAAAGTAAGTATAAAAGGATAAAAAAAACAGAATAAAAAAAATAAAACAGAAAAAACGGAATTCTGAAAAAATTAAAACGGAAAAAACGGAATTTGGAAAAAAATAAAACGGAATTGGGGAAAAAATAAAACGGATTTCATAGGGCCCTACGCGTGTTGCGCGCGGCGGCGTTTGTGTGTATTTGTCTTTGTTGGATGTCGGCGAACGACATAGAGCCGTCGTTGTTTCGTGTTATTTATCACACGAAGGGTTTCTGATTTGGACGCCGTCGCCGCCGTGCTTCCAATAAATCACACACGCACGCACTCGCCGCCGTGTGCGCTGTGATTGAAATAATAACTTCCGCGAGGAATCCGAGGTTTTTTTTTTTTACGGCGGCGGAATTAACGTTCAGATAAATCACGAGCGAAACGCCTCACCTGACGCACCATCGTGCAAATCCAAAGGGAGGCAGGAGAGGCGAGATAAGACGACTTCTATCAAAAAACTTTAACCGAACCTGGTCTCAGGCAGTGAAATCTGCATGGATCGGGTTTACGGCGCTGTATGTACAGGACCCGTGAGGCTGCAGACGCAGGCGAGAGCTAGAAAAACAGTTTTTCATGTCAAATATCCAGGTTTCTTGTCGGGCAAATATATTTATTTTATATCTAAATCGTGACGAGAGACAAGATGTTGTATTTGATTTTACTGGAATGGAATGGAAGTCACTGCCCTTAGATATCAGGGCAATAGCTCACTAGATATGTTTTATATTTTTACTCGAGCCTTCAAATATAACTCCTTTTTATTCCACCCTGTGTTGCAAATTCTAGTTTATTTTAAAGTTAAAACAGGGTTTTCAAGCCTTTCCTACTTCATTCCATATGTTGTATATTACTGCTTTATTTGCATCTTTAAATGTTATTTTCCTTTTACTGTGACACACTTTGAGCTGCAATCCTTCTATGAAAGGTTATACAAGGATGGGATCGACAAAAAAAATCACTTTAATGCAATTAGAAGCCTAATTATTTGTGTTTTAGCCAAATTGGACCATATTTATAGGCAATTTCATGGTTTCTAACACATTTAGCATTTAAAAAGCCAAAGAAATAAAGCAGGCATTATCTGAAATGAAAGGTTACAAGTGTGTTTTAAGCGTGCGATACAGATTTGAGTGTAAATGCAAACATCTCATAAGAAAAACATTTTTTCCATCTCTTTACTGAGACTCCAGACATAATTTTTCCATTACTGAAGGTTTACGCTCATATTGATTTCTCTATTTAAAGAGATAAGGATTTCAAGTTTGTACGTGGAATATTCAAAATTCTAATTATTTGTACTTTAGCCCAATTCAACCGTATTTATAGGCAATTTCATAGTTTCTAACACATTCAGCATTTAAAAAGTCAAAGAAATAAAGCAGGAATTATCTGAAATTAAAGGTAATAAGTGTTTTAAGCTTTAAGCGTGCAATACAGATTATAAACAGTACATATTTAATTTGAGCGTTTTTTTACAGTGTATTTGAGCAAAAATGTGGTAAGATTTCTCTTTCCTCACTTTTGCCCGTCCAGACGATCAAAGTTCAACCAAAGTTTCAGCTCATGGTTGAATCGTTGTGGTTTTAGACTCAATGTCGTTATTAAAGCTGAAAAAAGTCAACTCTATACATTCATTTGTCGTTACATCTAATTCACTCTGTGACGTCTTGATTTAAAAAAAACCACTGAAAGCTCATCATGACATTTGTTAATCCACAGCAACAAAAAGCGGTCGCTCACACCAGTGTTAAAGCGGTCAATAATAAAAAAAAGAGACTCTGAATTAATACAAAAGAGACGCTGAAGGAGCAGAATGATTAAAGAGACACAAAACACCTTTGTGATTCACTCGGGGATGAAGGTTCATCTCTCTCTCTCTGCACAGAGGAGACAAATCCATCCACAGAAATATGAACCCATTTACGTCACAGACCAAAATATATTCGGACGTAAAAAAAAACCCCGTGCAGGCTCTTGATACACTGCCGTCCTCCAAACCCTGACAGCACAGAGTGAGAGCTCTTCCTTTTCTTCTCGGGCCGCGTGACGACGTCAACTTATCATCGACGTAATGTGGAAACGCCACTGGGCAGCGGAGATACTGTAATCGCGGGAGGTCTGGTCGCTTTTCAGAGGGAATAATCTGTCAAAGTGTGATTCAGTGACACAGCCGACAGTGGAAGTCCATCTCCTCACCCTCTCACCTCCTCACCCTCACTCACTTTATATCAGACACCAGAGAGAGATGGTGTTGTACATATTATTATCCCCTCGTCGCTCAGGTTGCAGCTGCGCCGGAGGATCAGAGCGGAGATTCGTGCCCAGAGTAAACACACCGCAGTGGATAAGCTCGTAGATGACAACTGATGCTTCGTGTACACACAGTTCTCTGCGCACTCTTAGAAATAAGGGCTCGAAAAAGTGTTCTTCTACAAGGGCTGAGGTTCGACCTGGAAGAACCCTCGTTTTTCAAGGGTTCTTGCTAACACTAATGGTTCCAGCAAGAACCTCAATCTTCACAGGAGTGATCCTAGCTGGATAAAGACCCCGAGCGAAGTGAGCACTCCACATTTATGCCTGAGCAGCTTCCCTTTCGCATTCCTCCAATAGACAAAGACTCTACCGTTTCCAGGGTGTCTACAGGTATAAACAAGTTAAATTTAAGACTTTTAATACCACCTCTAAAAGAAATTCAAGACCAAACTTACAATAGAAATACATATCAAAAGTGGAAAATTTTTACGACATACGATGCAGCTAGCTTCATACACGCTGCCAGGCACCGACCTCAACCAAGAATACTCATTAATTTCAAGCCATTTGTGATTAAACTTGCACTTTCCCATGTTGTCGAGGGGTTAATCAATGCTGCCCGCCCCCACCTGTAGACGATTTACGACCTCTGAACCAGCCCACAGACAAAGCAGCGGCTACCGGAAGAAAAAAATATTCGAACTAGCCGAACAGCATTTTCGCGGTGACATGACACACAAATATTAAAGATCTATGCAATCTGAATTTAAGACAATTTAATACCTTTTAAGGCCTTATTTTTAGGAAAATTGATTTACGACTTTTTAAGACTTTTTAAGGACCCGCGGCCACCCTCGTTTCAGACTGTGCTTTTACACCACTTTGTCTATTGTAGGTATCGGGGAGCTGGCTCCCTGCGGGTGCTGCAGGAAGGTGCAGGCTAGACGCAACACACAATATACAATACACTATACACACAGGAAGTGGGTATTCTGTACTGGGCAGGTATGGGTGATGGGCAAATGGAATTTTACCTTTATAATCCAGAGAACCCTTTAAAACCCCTTTCCTGAATAAAGGCTTTTAAAAGGGTAACACTTGGTATAACCAAGAGTAACACTAAGGGTTCCAGGTTCCAAGAACCTTATTTGGTTCTACTTTGCACTTTTTTAAGAGTGTAGGAAAAACAGGAAAAAACTCTTTAAACTATAATCTGTTGCTGTTGGGACGGCATCACATTTGTCCAATTTGGAGTCGACAAAGAACGACCGCTTCCTGTTTCCTTCACACCCGCGTGACGGCACCTGATGTGAGGTCAGCGTCTTATCGCGTCTCAGCAGTTTTCATCGTCAGGGCCTTTAACTGTTGTCGGCCTTGCTGTTATCTGAGTGCAGCACAGTCAGCAACTGGGACCTCACACATACACGGATTCTTAAATGAATCGGAAGTGATCGAGGTTTCTCCCAGACCTCAGAGACGAGAAGTGTGTGTGTGTTTATACGAAAACCTGCAGCGCTGAGATGTGTGTTTGGCGCCAAATGCCAGGCAAATTGTGTGTCACAGTTTTGTAATTTTTCTGTTTTGCACAAGTTTGGCAGCAGCAACCTTTTGGATATTTGCCCTTTGTGAGATGAAAAACAAAGGATTTTTGCATACGGTAATTTGCTTGGCGTGACGTTTCGAATAATTCAACTGGAGTGGGCGAGGCCAATTATCTCAGTGTTTTTTGTGTGATTTGTGTGACGTGACCAAAGTTTTGTGTCTGTTTTTGTTAGTGCTGGGCGCGTTAGCGGCGGTTAACGGCGTCAACGCTAACGCACGTTAACCCATGATGCGCTTCCATGATGACTGACCGGAAAAAGACACGCGTACACTCCGGATAGTTAAAATGAGTCTCTAAAGTAACACTAAACCTTAAAAACAGAGGCACACATATGCAGTATACAGGTAAATGAGCTAACGCAGCTAACAGAGCTAACTGGTGCCTGGACTCCGGTGTCGCGGCACGTAAACATGCCGTCACACGCATCTTTTTCCAGTCAGTCGTCATGGAAACGCATCATGCGTTAACCTAGTGCTCAGCACTAGTTTTCGTACAACTTTGCATCGCCGCATACAAACAAACACTCCCTCAGTCGGGTCTGATAGTATTGCTTGACAAATTCGCCAAACTGGGGCAAAATAATGACATTAAAAAAAACTTCAATTACATCCTCCAAACACCACCCGTGCAACACAGTAGAAATAATTAGACTTCACTTTGGTTCTAGCTAGCAGCTACTGACGCATGTTGTTTACGGACAAAATGGCCGTTGTTTGTAACATATGGAGGAGTTCAAGACCACAGCGGATGACAGAGACACTCTTTTCTATTTTTAGCGGGACACGACGCTAATTGAATCTAATTCAGGTTTTTAAAAACACTTCAGCGCAGTCAGAAGCACCCTCTCAGAGCAAAGAGCCCGAGTGAATCTGGGGAAAACAAAACAGAAGCCCTACAGATCGTAGCCCGTCTGTTCCAAACAAACCACTTCAGCCCCAGAGGACGCTGACATTTGATGAGGAGCCTTGACACGAACACGAGGAGCCTGTAGAGTCAGGGGTTCACCGTCAAATACTAAAGTGGATTAGAGCGGATCGGAGCGAGCAGCTCGCCGCGCGGTCATTGTAAACGCTATAAAAACAGGGGAAATATGGCACTGTACGCGGTTTGGTATCCGTCACAACTTTTTCCATTGCTAAAGTTCCCCCTCAACGTGGGAGGGGGCGTTCAGTACTTCCTGCATGAGCGGAGCACAGACTGAAATACCACTGAATGTGATTCAAACTTACCAAAACAACAGAATCCTCTGTTAAATATGGATTTTTAGACATTTCCTTTGCTAAATGTTGGGAGACTAACGCACACCAAAAAGACCCAAAGCGTAGGCTGCGCGTGCAGCCCGGTTTTTGGAACCACGCGCAACTAGTGACTTGAAATTTAAAGCAGTTATTTTGGGTGTAAGTGAATCATTAGAATCAGTCGATTAATAACGATTACTTCACAGAATCGTTCAGGAACTTCCTGAATGATTCCTGAAATACCACTGAGCTGCTCACGATCGTCGGCTTTCTGCAGTGCTGTCGCGAAAAACGCCAGACTCCTCTGTTAAATATTTACATTTTAGACATTTCCTTTGCTAAATGTTGGGAGATTAACACACATTTTTGTTTTCAGGATTTGTAAAGGCCCTGGTAGACTTACGCGCACAGTGGACCCAAAGCGTAGGCTGCACGGCGTGCACAGCAACACAGGTTTTCTATCGTGCTTGAGAAATGGATTCAAACTACAAAGCCGAGCTCAGGAAATAGGACAGACGTAGCATTTTGCCACCAGGGGGCAACTCTGCTGGGGGGTAGAACTCCAGCATTGATGTCCTCGCCCCCAACAATTTGTTCGCCCTCTCGTCTCATTCTCGTATGCAGGCAGCAGAGGCCGAGGCGCAGACGAAGAGCGAGGCCTTGTCATCGCGACCATTAGCACATAAATATTTGATCGGGACATAAAAGGCCTCTCTTGTAAATCAGCCCGAGCGTGAGCACAAACAGGGAGTTTAAGCCTCCGTGTGGCAGCGAGAGCGAAACCCCGCAGAGGGTTAAAACTATTTCAGATTACAATAAAAACCCATTGTGTTCTTTGGCGCTCATTAAACATTAATAACCCTGTTGCTTATAATCTATTCTACGACTGATTAGTGCGGCGTAGATCCTTGGAAATCCGTGCGAGCGCACACAACGCCTTATGAGAGCGGAACAGTAGAACGGGGACGTATGCATCACTTTCTGATGTCCACATCCCAGCTTGTGTGTGTGTGTGTGAAGACAATAACACACACGCATCAGAGACGCAGACGAACAAAATTAAATTTCCCTCGAAATGAGTCATGCAGGCATTGACACGCAGTGATCAAAGGCGCTCGTCCAGCTCATCCAACACATCATTATCACGGCGCCGTGTTCACAAAGGATCTCATTAGTGCTTTAACAAAAAGGCGAGAATAAAAAATAAAAAAAGAGGAAAGAAAGAAGCAGGAAATGGGCCTTTTTTTTTTTGATTTTTCCAAAATCTTATTTGCGAGACTCTCTCATTCTCTTCTCTCAGCGTGCGCCGTTTCAATCACTTCTTAAAAACTCTCGCAAGAAAACCGAACAATAAAAGCCCCGATATCCGTGTGCGTCCAGGGTCGTCGCGAGGACTTATAATCATGAAACTTTAACGAGTGAGAAAAAATAAGGACGGACAAAGCCTTGAAAAAGGTGTTAAAACTTTCACGATCACGAGCTTTTACCGTCAAGAGCCAGTCGATGGATAATAATCGCGCAAACCGACCGTCGCTGATCGAATAATTCAGTTGTCCGATGATATAAAAGCGCTGCGCTTCGATCGCCGCGCCTCTGAAATGTCAGGATCTCGCTGCTTATCTCGCCGACGTCTCCAGGTTTAATATTTCATCTCAGAAGCTTCTTGGTGATGGACGTTTTTCGGCAGTTTCTTGACATTTTCAGAGACCTCAGGTGTGAGAGAGTGGATAATGAGGGTGTGGAGGAGGAGGAGGAAGAGGACGGAACATGAGACAAAAGGACAGGCTTGAGGCAAATGATTGAATTAGTTTTTTCCCTCAAATCAGATCTTAGCGTCCACACTGTTGATTGCAAGTGATCGATCAGATTTGTTGTGGCTCCGGGTCTAATCCGTGTTACTCTGGAAGTAAATTCTCTTACTCTCCAAGACGTAGGGCTGTCACTGTTTTCAAAATCAATTTTAAATAAATATTATATGGACACACTGCTGTGACAGAATTCTTAAAAGTAGCTTGTAAATCAGTAATGAGCTGTGAAACAGGCCAAAAAGTCCACAAAACTTCGAAAAGTTGTACTATTTACAATAAAATATAAGAAATTTTGACTTTATGAAGTTGTTTTTAACAATTTATACCTGGGCATTACTCATTTACAGTGGTGGAATGTAACGAAGTACAAATACTTCGTTACTGTACTTAAGTACATGTTTCACGTATCTGTACTTAATAAATAGTGCATACTTTTTACTTTTACTTCGTTACATTTTGCAGCAATTATCTATACTTCTACTCCGCTACATTTTCACAATACGTTAAATTAACCTAAAACTTAAGTATAGACGTTGAGAGAATGAATCATTATGCAAGTACTTTTACTTTTAATACTTAAAGTACATTTAAAATCAGGTACTTTTTACTTTTACTTAAGTAGGGTTGTCATTTTGGTACTTCTACTTTTAAGTAAATATTTATTTGGTTATTTGTACTTTTACTTAAGTACCACTGCTCATTTATAGGGAACACGCAAACAGGAGCAGCTTAAAGTAAGTTGTAAAATCTTATTAAGACAAGTTTGGATATTTCTGTTCTTAAATTGAGATTAATTTTCCAGTGCAAAGCTTAATTTCAAAGATTATTTTTTCTTTTAAGTCAAAAAAACAAAAACTATTTCCCAGAAACTCTATTTATTTCACCTGAAAATCACAGCGTCCTCTGCTGAACCATGAGGTAATGACTTCAAATGGTCTGAAACACTTCTAGGCTGTAAACGGTTCAAGTTGGACGAGATAATCTGACGTTTGGATAAAAAGTGACAGCCCAACTCCAAACAATTGCCACTTACAGTCTGTAATGAGCTGCAAAAGAGGAGAAAAACAGGCCAAAAAGTCCATAAAACTTTGCAAAAACTTCGAAAAGTTGTACTTATTACAAGCAAATATGAGAAATGTTCACTTGATGAAGCTGTTTTTGACAATTTATACCTGAGCATTACTGTATTTAACACATCATTTATAGGAAACACACTAAACACGAGCAGTTGTTTAAGCTCATTACTGCTAAAAGTCAATTGGAGTATTTTATTGAGACAAATTTGGATATTTCTGTTCTTAAATTGAGATTCATTTTCCAGGGCAAAACTTACATTTTTTTTCTTTTAATTCTGTTTATTTCACTTTAATTTCACAGTGCCCTCTGCTGAACCATGAGGTAATGACCTCAAATGGTCTGTTGCACTTCAAGGTTACAAATATATATATTTGGAACTTCAACAGTTCACTAGATAATCTGGGGGTTCGGACTGAAAGTGATAACCCTACTGCAAAAAATCTTCCTGTCAAGTCGCTACGCCTGAGTTTGTCGTGTGCAAAGGAGAAGAAGGTTTCACTCAGAATTCTAACTTCAATCTAAGAATTCTGACTCATAACTCTGCTTTCAATCTCACAATTCTAATTTAATCTCAGAAATATGGCTTTAATCTCAGATTTCTGACTCAGAATTTTGACTTATTAATTTGAATCCCACAATTCTACTTTAATCTCAGAATTCTGACCCGTATTTCTGGCATTAATCTCAATTCTACTTTAATCTCAGAATTCTGTCTTTAATCACAGAATTTTGACTCATAATTCTACTTTACTCTCAGAAATATGCCTTTAATCGCAGATTTCTGACTCAGAATTTTGATCTTTTAATTTTAATCAATCTACTTTAGTCTCAGAATTCTGACCCATATTTCTGGCTTTAATCTCAATTCTACTTTAATCTCAGAATTCTGGGTTTAATCACAGATTTCCGACTCATAATATTGATTCTAATCCCACAATTCTAATTTACTCTCAGAAATATGGCTTTAATCTCAGATTTCTGACTCAGAATTGTGATCTTTTAATTTTAATCCCACAATTCTACTTTAATCTCAGAATTCTGACCCATATTTCTGGCTTTAATCTCAATTCTACTTTAATCTCAGAATTCTGGCTTTAATCACATAATTTTGACTCATTATTCATTATTCTATTATCTCATAATTCTACTTTAATCTCAGAAATCTGGCTTTAATCTCAGATTTCTGGCCTTTTTTTTAATCCTCCGTAGAACGAGGCCAAACATATTGAGTGGCATTAAAGTGGTGAACATGTGGGTTGTGATAAGTGCGGGGCGTGACTTTAATTGTAGTTTAGCGGTTAGCATCTGCGTCACAACTCACAGAGGATATTCAGGTCATTTAAAAAACCTTAAGCTCCTCTCGTCGTCAGCGCGTGATCGGTTGTGGACTCCGCGTCCCCTCGCTCTTTCCAAGGACACCACGGCCATTTCCATTTTCGAAACGCATGTGTTTACCTGCGTTTAAGCAGGACTCGGGATCCGCAGCCCGAGTGACTCTGAAGGAGTCCTCTAATGCCCTCCAATAAATTCCTCTGCAGTGACCAGAGTCTCCAGCTCATGAATAATAAAGGAGGGAGATGCACTGATCCTGTTCTCCTTCTCAGACGCCCACCTCATCTCATCAACAGCAGAGCACACACAAAGCACTCCAGAGTCTCCGGCACATTCACATTCAAGTGAGTCTGGAGTTTTAACTTTGTGGCTGACGGACACCAGAACTTCAACTTCATCGTTCCTCGGGGGCCAAATATGGAATAAATAAACAAAGGGGAAAATATGAAAATGTGCTTGTTTGCCTGAGCGTTCTGCATTTAAATGACCGGAATATTAAAACGGAACATAACAACATACTCTCCAGACAATTATTACGCATTAAAAATGGAATTTGAATTCGTCTCTGCTCGTTTTTTCCTGGAACTCATTTAATGTGGATGAATTTTTTTGGGCATTAAGTTCAGTGGAAACAAATTGGACTTTTATTTGTTAAAGCTCCCATAGAGTGATCCTGTTGCACATATATGTTAGTTATGGAGGTCTACTTACATACATTAACTTGTTTTTATGCTCAAAAACCTCCTAGTTGCTGTAAACGAGCCGATAGAAATCTGTCTTTTCTGACGATGTTTCCCAGCCACGAGATTTGAGACTCGACTCTCTCACCCAGAAGTACCCGGAAGTACACCAGCTCTCAGAAGCACAGCTCCCCCCTCTGGAACGGTGGATGCACTGCTACTCATTATCAAAACATTGTTTTAACAGTGTTTAAAAATAGCTTCTTCACGACTCCCCGCCGCAGTCCCTTTGACGACCTTTGACCCGGACTCAGAAGACACTGTCGCTCGTGAAACACCTCCACAACGGACGTTGTTCTTCTTCTGCGGTTCAATGTACGCAACCGGATGTGCCCGGACTAGTGCCCGGACCGGGACGATCTGCTGTTCAGGAGAACCGCTGTTTACGTAACCGGACCGGGTTTTTTCCAGAGATCTCACTGAGCCCGAGATTACAATAAAACACAGCGTTCTCAGCAGTGGCTGAACTGTTTGTTTAGAACCTTCAGGGCTTCGTAAACAAGGTAATGACGCAGATACACACTAAAAAACAGCGTGAATTGGAACTTCCGGTCTAGGTCCGCTTTAAAGGAATCTGAAAATCAGCTCAAAGTACTTTTCTTTTTTTTTTACACTCCATTAGAAAACGATTGTGGAGAAAGGCTAAGCAGCACATTGACCTGTGCTTCTCTCACAGCAGGAATGTGTGTGTGATTTAGCGGCTTCCATTCGTTCATGGTAAAAGTCCTAAAATCACGTGGTGCACGAGTCCCATTTTAAAGTCTAGACTGAGATTTGCAGCGGAAAGAAAAGAAAAGAAAGAAAGACCCAAAGGTGAAATCTTAAAAAGGTCCTTCTCCTCATTACAGCTCCATCAATGCCCTCAGACTCCTGTCATATGGTGCTGGGTTTTCCCCTTATCTGACCGTATCCTCACAGAGAGGTTGAATATATACCGTGTGTGTGTGTATAAATAGTGAATGAGGCCATAAAGCGCAATTACTGAGTCGCTCATAAATCCAGCGGGGTTATGGCTTTCAGCTCATAACGCGAGGAAGGACAAAAACCTTACGACCTTACAACTAAAACACCATGTTCTCTATATCAGGGCTCACAAAGAGAGCAAAGACGTTTTTGCACGAGGTGCAAACGCATAAAGGAAGGATTGTATTTTGGTAATTTAAGGTAAAAAAAAACCGGGTCATTCTAACGGCACATATCGTTGATGGGTAATTTTCGTACCTTTGTCGTATCTTGGCAGAGTTTAACCTTCACAAAAGGACCTTGACGAGAGATATTTAAGCTCAGAGATGGAGAGTTTTTATTCAAAACGTCACAAAGCCGACTGGTACGACCTGGATTTAGATCCATGGAGACTGCGAGGAGGAAAAAAAAAACTCTCAGGTAAGTTGGTAAAATATTCGATAAAAGGGCTTTTACACAAGTTTATTGTGATTAAAAAAAGACCAAAAATGCGTCATTCAGCAAAACATCGATACCCATCGGGGAATTCTTTCAAAGAGCGTTGCACGGTAAGTGTTGAATTAACTCTAAAGTTTGGTTCTTTTACCTCGATAGAACGGGGCGAACCAATGCCGGTGAAATGTATACACTTCAGCTAGCGGCAGTCCAGGTGCTAACATCGATTATTGAATGCTAACGCCATGATTAGCTCTTGGAAGCTAATAGAAAGTGCGTTGGAGTGGAGGTTTCTTATATATATCCTTCTATTCTGCAACCAGCGGCGTGCAGTCGCCCCCTGTTGGCTGTTCAATTTGTTTTTTTCCAGAAGACTCGTCTGTCCACATGAGCTCATGATTAAAAGTTCTTCTTTGTCGTCTCCTGTGACGACTCTGCTGCTGAGGAGGAGGAGGAGGAGGAGGAGGAGGAGGAGGAGGAGAGTATGACTCAGCTCCTAAAAATCCTTTTGTGCTGTTCTTTACTTTTTGATTCAAGACAGCATGGACTGAGGATGAGACCTCACCAAAACAACACAAACAAAGGATTAATGTCGATGATGTTTACATGGAAAATGGTGTGTCATTACATTGTGTTCTACTACAGTTTTACTTATTAACAGGTAGCAGATGCGCATCCATCACACCACCTTCTATTCTTCTCCTTACATGTTTTTTCTCGTTGTTTTGAGCCACAAAAGTACAGATATATGGAGATAAATCAAGATATGAGACGCATTTTAATACAAGGTTTATGCAGAATCACTGCAGGGGACCATAAAACATATTATTGGGATACATTGTCATCACCAGAGATACACCACAATACGATATTATCACGATATTTAATTTACGATCACGATATTATCGCGCTAATTAAGTCACAATTAAGCTATTGTCACGATATTTAAGTCACAGTACGATATTATCACAATATTTAAGTCACAATTAAGATATTATCAAGATATTTAAGTCACGATATTATCACTATATTTAAGTCTCGATAGGATATTATCACAAAACGATATCATCACGATATTTAAGTGACAATATGATATTATCTCGATATTCAAGTCACAATTAAGATATTGTCACGATATTTAAGTCACAATTATGATATTATCAAGATATTTAAGTCACAATATCGTCACGATATTTAAGTGACAATACGATATCACAATGTTTAAGTCACGATACGATATTATCACGATATTTAAGTCACAATTAAGATATTGTCACTATATTTAAGTCACGATTATATTATCACGATATTTAAGTCGCAATTAAGATACTGTCACGATATTTAAGTCACGATTATGATATTATCATACAATATTTAAGTCACAATTAAGATATTGTCACTATATTTAAGTCACAATTATGATATTATCATACGATATTTAAGTCACAATTAAGATATTGTCACGATATTTAAGTCACAATTATGATTTTATCAAGATATTTAAGTCACAATATTGTCACGATATTTAAGTGACAATACGATATCACAATGTTTAAGTCACGATACGATATTATCACGATATTTAAGTCACAATTAAGATATTGTCACTATATTTAAGTCACGATTATATTATCACGATATTCAAGTCGCAATTAAGATACTGTCACGATATTTAAGTCACGATTATGATATTATCATACAATATTTTTCAATTTTTTCAAAAAGTTTAATGTTTCTTTGTAACATCATTTCTATAGAATACTATAGGACACTTAACATTTGATCATTTGCTTTAAAAAACTAAGCCAGAATTCAATCAATATAGTGACAAATGATCATCTGTGGTTTTATTAACAACTGTGTTGGAGTGTTAACTCCTGTTAACTGACGGATCGATACGGAGCTTGTGAGTTCTTTAACTGATTGATGAAGAGGATTGACTGTCTGCTGCAGCCGAGATATTAATTCCACGTTAATTTGAGGAGATTGAAATGACTTTTTTCAGGTTTTTGCACAACGTGCTGCACACAAATGAGGGAGGAAAAGCAAAAAACCATACTGCGTTTCTGGCATTTTAACATAAATTCCCCCGATTCAAAAAGCACAATAGCTTCCCTGCCACAGCTACAACAAAAGGCACAGCGAGAGAGAGAGAGTTATGGAGGAAGAGGAAGAGGCAGCAGAGGGCAGAGTAGGGAGGAACTGACAAAACGAGGCAGAATAATGTATTGTTCGTGTATCATGAGGTGAATTAAAACAGACAAGACAAGGTACACGATATACTGCCGGGCATTCTGCAACAGTCAAATTACGGGGAGCGGCCATGCATGAAATGCATAAATCGGTTTGAGGGGGGGAAGAAAAAAAAGAAAGAAATGGTGGAAAAAACAAGTTAGAATTGCAAATCAGTGCATCTTGGATCATGTACTGAATACATTGTTTATCTGACAGAATATCACACACACACACACACAGAGAGAGAGAGAGAGAGAGAGAGAGCTTCTTTTCCTGCTAAGGTTTGTGTTTTTAGCTCAAGAGAAACAGCAAAGTCGGGCGTCTTTAAAGAGAACGGACAAATAACCCCAAGTTCACTTCGTATAAAAAATAAACTGAAGCTGGAATGAGCCAAGGTGGTTCGGAGGGCGAAAGCTTTTTGACGCTACATTATCTAAACCTGTATTTTTACTCGTATTTACAGCTTAAACTCTTCGTCCGTGCTGAACTTTTCAAACTAACTGACCACCTTTTTTACTCCGTGACTTCAGATCGTCATCGGGGGGCAGGGACAAAAGACAACCTAAGATTAAACATCAATTTCCTACTTCCAAGGCACCTGTGGTTGCTGCACTTAAAGCAAGGGTCACGACTGAAAGACCGTCGATAAATAACGCGGTGGGGGAACGGTCGTGGTGTCTGTAGACCATGCAATACTTCAACAAACACAGTCAATCACTCCTTTCAGACACGAGCAAACAGAGTGTGTGTGTGTGTGTGTGTGCAAGCGAGCATGTGGCAGGACATAGGGCTGCAACAAATCGATTATTAAAATAGTTGGCAACTAACTTAAAGGGATAGTTTGGAATTTTGGACATAAGACCTATTTTCCAACTCAGCCGGTGTGATGGAGACGTCTGGAGACGTTTTCAAGAAATTTCATTCAGTTCTTCTAGTTGCCGAGTTCGCTGATGCTATGGCTAGCGATTGTAACGGCAGACTATCGATGTACATATCTGTGTTGATAGAATAATATTTGAAACAAAACTAACGTCGCAGCGCATGGATTTTTGAGGGACTACTTTCTCAGCACTATACTTCCGGCAGCGGAATCAGTCCGCCGCTGCCGGAAGTATGACGCGCTGCTGCTGCTGCTGCTGCTGAGACATAAATCCTTCAAATTGCAAGGTTGGTTTTATTTCAAACATTCTATCAACACAGATATGTACATCGATAGTCTGCCGTTACAATCGATTTGCCTCGGGTGCACTGTGGAGTCGGTATGAGTGTTTTTAATACCATGCTAACTTGTATCATTGACTCACGCTAGCCATAGCATCAGCGAACTCGGCAACTAGAAGAACTGAATGACATTTCTTGAAAACGTCTCCAGACGTCTCCATCACACCGGCTGAGTTGGAAAATAGGTCTTATGTCCAAAATTCCGAACTATCACTTTAACAATCGATTAGTCGGGTCTACGTTATTACACGTACAGTTGCTACGCCCCAATGTGGGTCAGTAAGTGCTATTAAGCTGGATACCGCCCGCCGTAAAAGAAGAAGAAGAAGAAGAACCAGTGCCACGCCTTGTGTAGCTCACGTGCCGTCATTCTGGATGAATCGTTTGAAAAATGGCGGAGAACAACATTAGCAGACCTTTTTACGACATTAGCCGAGTCATTTAAGAGCATACGAACACTTTGCGTTAAAACGCGTTCAAAGAACAGCGCTAGGTGCAAAATGTGCACAGCTGATCTTGCATTAGAGCACCTGAAGAGGACGCATGGGTGAAAGAGATTCACGCTAAGTTGGTAGTAAGTTCATTTATCACTTATCCATCAACAAAACTGGAGAAAACAGAGGGTATATTTCTGTCCATTAAAGGCGCCATATGTAAGAATGTGGCCAAAAACGGTTACTACATTCAAATTCAAAATACAGAGGTCTTTTAGGTATCGTTTTCTAACTTAACTGGCAACCTCGGCAGCTGAGACTCTACTGACTGAAAACATGATTTCAAAACATAAACATGATTTGCAGTCTGCAAATAAAATATTTTTTTTAATGCGAATATTTTGTCTGTACTGTTGTTGGTGAGTTCAGTTTGTTATATGAACATTATTCCTGAGTCTCTGTGACATATTAGGAGGATTTTTATGGCCAGTTGCTTTAGATTTATTACATAATGCACCTTTAAGAGTGTTTCTATATTGGCCTGAAATCAGATGATAATGAGCACATGACGTTGTGGAATCAAATTGTGATTTTAATCCGATTAATAATGGATTAATTGAAAAAATCGTTAGTTAGAAAAGACAGTCACATGTCAACAACCGAGTCATGGAGAAGTAACGTTTAAAAAAGTTCTGCTCCAGACAACAAACTTCCAGTGTGTTGGTTGGTTGGTTGGTTTGGGGGTGGACCTTTGACAACGTTTGACAGAAACGGGGGATGAGATTTATCTGCTGTGCCTCAAAAATAAGTTGTAAACAGGAGGAAAATTGCCGCCGACCTCTGGATTGACACCGGAGGACTTGACTGAAGAGTTTGGCCACGGCAGAAAGAAACAAGCTCAAAGTGGAGTAAGAACTCAGAAAGTGCAGCCAGTACTGCCGCTCAGTTTCTCACAGCGTCTCATACGCCATATGCCAAACATGAGTTGTCTGACTGATTCACTTCCAGTAAAACAAACTGCCCTCGTTGAGAATTCATGAGTTGTCTATTTGGACGTTTTTTCTTTTTTTGTTCCAGCGTACGAAAAGAAACAAAAATGGTTGAAATGGGGAAAAGTACTTGAGCAGTAGTCTGCTGCACTTGATTGACTGCTGTGAAGCCTGAACCCGCGACCTCTTCACGTAATCGCACGGCGACCCCGGCGCCCTCCACAGACGAGGCGCGCAGCGCCGCGCTTCTCTCGCGGCGAGCCGACATCGCCAAGGCTACGGAAAATGATGATCGAAGACGGACCTGCTGGACTGAATCAACTTTTTTGCTTTTTCTCGACTTTTACTTTACTTTCTTTGAGAAAAGCCCCAAAGGGAGAAGCAACCGCAGACAGCACACACACACACACACACATAAACAAAATTGCTTTTGACTGGTTTTGACTTTATGACGGGCAAAAGCCTCTGCTTCTTACTTCAAGAGAAAATGAGGAAATTGAAAGTTGGACGACCCTGGAATGGCTCTGAATATAACAGGATATAGCAGCAGATTTTTCTTCCCCGCTAGGTGAAATTGTCTTTGATGGGTAATGGCCGGAATAGTGTGGGTGGTTCAAGGAAGAACAACAAGCTCAGAAAAACTGTGGACTGACCCTGAAATGACTGCGCCGAGTCCACGCACTGCAGAGAAGAAGACGTAGACTCTGCAGACTGCGGGCAGTCAATGTCTGGCTGTGTTCATATCAGAATTACAAAACACCTCGGGGGACGCGATACTCGATCCGGCAACGCCGCTAATCACACGCTATTACCGCCCTCTGGTTTCAAAACACGATCACAGTGGGAGGTTAATGTGCTGTGATGAGAAAAGGATGTCGCGGTAGATTGACTGGGACGGGCAGCAGAGAAGAAGAAGAAGAAGAAGAAGAGGCGTGAAGACCGAGCGAGTGTGAACACGAGAGGCAATTTGAAACCTCAACCAGACTTAATTACCTTTAATGAAAATATTGGCTTCCATAAAAATGAGTTAACCAATCAAGGCCTTGGGAAGGAAGGGTGTGTAATTGTCGAGATTTCACTCTTGGGAAGAACATTTTACCTTGAAATTGTGTCAACTTATACAATTTTAGGATATAAATAAATTACTGGATAACATGAAATTGCAGTTTAAAAAAGTAATGGGGAATACATAGTATACGCAAATTATTAGGGGCCCGAAACTTGGTGGGAAGATGTTAAAGACCGAGGCAAACAAGTCGACAGTAACCATGGCCACAACTCAACAGGAAGTTGGCCATTTTTTTATTTTGATTTGCACCCGATCTACATGTAAATTTGTACAATTTGTACTCAACACATGCAAGATGAAAAGTTGTCAAAAGGTTTTGCGGATTCAACCCTCAGCGTTTTGGTGAATTTTGATCACTCGTTACAAAACAGGAAGTTCCCTATTACTTTGGCATACATTGAGTTCCACAGAATTTTCTAAAACTTGGTGGGAATAAGTGCTATACCAAGACGAACAAAAAAGTTGACCGTAACCATGGCCTCAACTCAACAGGAAGTTGGCCATTTTTGTAATTTTCACCTTACGTAAATGAGCAAACTTGTCCGAAGGCGTTTGTCGTACCAATTTCCCAATTTGCACTAGACCCATCAAAGATGATATTTTGACGAAAGATTTTGCGGATTCAAAGCAGAGTAGCCGAGGCAACCCTCTGCGTTTTGGTGAATTTTGACTATTCGTCACGAAACAGGAAGTGCCCTATGACGACGGCGTACATTGAGTTCCACCAAATTTCCTGAAACTTGGTGGAAAGATGTTTTAGACCAAGAGGAACAAAAAAGTCGACAGTAACCATGGCCTCACCTCAACAGGAAGTTGGCCATTTTGAATTTTGGTGTCGATTTGCACCCTACGTAAATGAGCAAACTTGTCCGAGCCCGTGTGTCGTACCAATTTGTACGAGACATATGAAAGTTGAAATTCTGTTGAAATGCTTTGTGGATTCAAAATTACTCGGCCACAGCAACCCTCTGCATTTTGGCGAATTTTGACTATTCGTCACAAAACAGGAAGTGCCCAATAGCTACGGCATGCATCGAGTTCCACCAAATTTCCAGAAACTAGGTGGGAAGATGTTTTAGACCGAGACGAACTAAAAAGTCGACCGCAACCAAGTTGTCAATTTTGGGCACATCAAAGGTGATAATTTGTCGAAAACTAGCCTTGATTTCCTTAAAAAGCAGTAAAGCGTGATTGTGTTTATTTTGTGACACAAAAACACCAAGTATGACTGGTGTTGATTCTTATTTTTTCTTGGTTTAGCACACGACCTTGTGGTAGGTCAAGGATTTTCATCATCGCTTTAGAAACTACTCCCTGGATGGTGAGAGGGTGAGAGTATAGTATGTGCCCTTCTGACAAAATTGAAAAAGAAAAAACGGGCCCTGGAGACTTGAAAATTGGCTGGAAAAAAAAAAAAATGGTTAACTGTGTGTGTCTGAAAAAAAAAATGTGCTGAAGAGGTTTGAAAGCAGTTGTTTGTGCAAATCTGCCCGCGATGACACTCGGCCCGGGTGGAGTCAAGTGGAGTGGAGAGAGCGACGTAGTAGATCAAACGGCGGAGAGTAAAGGTCGGAGGTTTGAGCGGCGGAGAGTTTAGCCTGCACACACACACACACACACGATGAGTGATCGAGATTAAAGTGAAGGGGGAAAACTCCCGAGTGTCCTGGGGGGGGACGGCGAGATTGATGTCGACTGGAGAGAAAGACAACAAGGGAGACGACGGGGATCAAGACTGATTGAACTCCAGATCTCACTCTGATGAGCCGCCAGCTCGAGTCGCCCCTAAAACTGCTCACATCTGTATTCACCGCTCAACTCGGAGCAGAAAGAGTCTGCCTTTACCCTTTTAGAAGCCATCGCCCTGTGGGAATGCAATATTGACTGAGCTCAAGCAGGTGCTCCAGCCACCCCTCTGTGGCATTTTGGTCGTCCACCTCCAGACAGCATTGAGTTTCATTAGGGTTTCTCACCTCTCCTGGGATAACCTTTAAAGAAATGGACAAACTTTGAGACAAGCTTTCTGTGTGAGGCGAGCTTGATCCGACGGGATACATTGCTCTTCTATTTTTACCCCTCCTTTCTTATAAAAGGAACAGAATGTTGCTGTTGTTGTTTTACACGCTCATTAGACAGATTTGCTAGAAGCGATAAGGACAAGCGTTGGACAGCGAGATGGGAAAGTCTCTACACAAGAGTCTTAACAGGACTTTGAGGAAACTGTTTTTAACCTCTTCTTCATGGTTGCCGAGAAGGTTTTTTTTTGTTTTTAGTTTGTGAGACCAATAGTGACATGTTAATAAAATTAAAAGGGTTTTAATCATTTGGTACCGAAGAAATCTCAAATGGCACAGATGGTGCCAAACTGAGCCAAACGAGAGAACGCCTAGACATATCTTTACTAAAACCTCTGTCATTTTACTCTGCTTCACTTCAGCAGCATTAGACTTTGCACAGTTCATGTCCACATTTTGTTCCATGACCTCCATGTGTTTTTTAGCTCCTGCTCCTGATTTTAAAGGTGATATTTGCTTTAAAATGCAATATTTTTTTAGGCGAGAGAAAACAATCCTTCATTTCTGCTGTGTTCCATGTGCATTTACTCTGACATAGTGGCATCTATGTAAGAAACTTACACCTCTGGTGGAATCTCACAAGTGTTATCTTTATTTTGATACCAAGATTATCCACATAGAGCTGGTAACTACAGAGATTTACTCTATTTAGTTTGGGCATGTCATATTCGAGCAGGGACTCAGGGAAGAAGAGGCTACGTGAAAAACAATTATTTATTTAGCTCAATACATTTTCTATCTACCTATCTGTCTATCTATCAAGATCTCATGCTAGCTCGCTTCCCTCGATAGATAAATTCCCATTGTTGGTCCCAAAACTAGAAAACTGTTGTGTTGATGTGTGTTACAGCAACACATTTTCAGGTACTTTACAACTCTTGAAGATCAGGCAAAAAGAAGAAGTAAACAGATTGACTTTGTCGATGCCAACAACAACAAAGCTGCCAGCGTGAACTCGGTGCAGCCTCCCGGCTCCGACACAAATAGAATCTTCAAAAATCAAACACTCGTTTTGATTACAATGTGTAGCTGCTAGCTAAAAGGCTTTTGCCAAGTATATTATTAAAAAAGCGCTTCACGACAGTGGGGATGTTTAGAAGAGTCTGCCCTCTGGTGGCAAATTCAGAATAGGCAATATTAGCTCCAAAATATATATGTCGATATGAGTCAGACATCCGTCCTTTTTCATGTTTTAATGCTAAGCTACCCGTTCGAAAAACTCCCGGTGGATTATCACAACATGGACAGTTAATCACAAAGCTCTTTAAATGCAAAAAATACATACTCCAGACACACACACACACAATGGCAGGAGTGCCTTTCCATCACTGCGCATCAGGCTCACCCTCCAGAATCTCTTGGCCGTCTCCACCCTGGAGGGTTTCCTGTGCAGGCCCAGCGGCGTCACCATGGGGTGGTCGAACATCATCGTGAGGCTCATCTTCGGCAATCTGGAGTTAAGCCCGCTCGCTCCGTCTCGTTCGCAGCTCGCCAATCCACACGTCCCGAGGACACCGACTGTGCGCCTGCTCCTCTGCCGCCGGTGCTGCCACGCTCTGCTTTCACAGCCCACAGCGAGCCTTTCCCATTTATGAAAGCGCTGCCACACCCAGAGCCATTACACTGTGGATTTCCCAGCAACCGCACACACACACACACACACACACACAAACAAAAACAAAAGGGCCAGTCCCTCTGTCTCCAAACGCTGCTGCACGGCCCACACATTAACGGCCACTTAATGGAGGCCAGAGACGGTAACGGCCCTGATATTAGCTTTCACTCAGAGTTCTCAGAGGCAACCTATGCCGTAAACATCGTTCCGTGACGCTTTGGCGTACAATTAGTGAGGTCCTAAACTAATGAACTCAGGAAGTTTGGCGATACCATATGTAGAGCGGACGGGGGGGCGATGGAGGGTGAACACGGGTAATTCAACACCTCTGTATGAGAAGCCACTGAGGGAACAATCAGTGCTAAACTGTTTATTCAGCCATTAGAGAGCCACAGCGCTGTGGGGGTTTCACTGTCAGGTAACTGAGGCCGAGTTTGAGTTCCTACGCTGACGGCTGAGCAGCTGTGGCGAGGAAGAAACAGCCTCCACACTCTCTGTGTCTTTATGTGGCCTTGTTTTAAAGGAGTTCGTTAACGACAGCTGTGTAACGTTTAAGTACATCAGTACAAAGACCAAGTGGCAAAAACCGTATAAACCTACAGTTAAATCCAACAGTTTATGTGATTTATCCGACAGGAACGATGCATGTTTGGGAAAAAATGGTCCTCGACTGTAGAGTGGAGATTGTGGAGATCTCTTTGTTCTCTAAGTGGAGGCATAATGTTTCTAAATGGACACGAAGCTGCATCGGAGAGGACCAGAACGCAGCGATGGAGACAATGAGCGTCTGCACAATGTGTTTAATGACGTTATAAATCAAAATGGAAAACTGGGACTCGCAGACAAACGAGGGCTGGGATGACGGTGCCATGAAGGTTATCAAATCAGATCTTATCAATCGATGATAAACGTCGGGTGATTGAAGAGCTTTGTGTGAAACTAGAGAGAGTTATTATTCATGTGTGTGTATAGATGGTTGCTTTGTTTACTGGACTATAGTTATTCCTCAAAGTTTTTGTTGTTATTATTACCGAGCTGAGGCGACACTAAAACGTGATGTCAACACTGCTAATAAAAAATCCCTGAAAACATATCTCCAACATTTAGCAAAGGAAATGTGTAAAATCTCAATATTTAACAAAGGAGTCTGGCGTATTTAGCCCAATCATGACAATGTTCAGTGGTATTTCGGTTCAGAGACTCATGCAGGAAGTACTGAACAATTCAGTGAACAAATCGTATTAATCTGCTGATTCGTATTTTTCACTTACACCCAAAACAACTGCTTTGTGTCACGTAAAAAAACGACGTTGAGGAGGTACTGATGGAAAAACGACGTAACCGATACCCAGACCCTGTAGCCAAGCCGCGCCGAGCCGAGTACGAGTTGTGCTAAAACTGTATGCGTAAAATCACCAAAAAAGGACTTTTTGTGACTTTTCTATGGTCGTTTTCACACCTAATCGTCTCGCTTTGACTTCAGACGCCCCCTGATGGTCATTCAAGTGATTACATATTGGCTTCACCGTCCAGACATTGTCACTTTAAACCAGTGTTTCCCAACCCTGGTCCTCAGGGAACACTGCCGTGCCATGTTTTACATGTTGCCCTGCTCTAAAAACACCTGATTCAAAGGAATCGTCAGCTAATCATCGAGCTCAACTTTAAACTTTTGTCAATTTTCTAACTTTTTAGTGTTATATTTCAACTTTTGTCATTCTTTTTCCCTAAAAATGTTGTTTTAATTTTTTGTCAATTATTTCAAAAAATTAAATTTTTCAAATTTTGTCTTTAAAAAAAGAAAATACATGAAATAAATTTTTTTTTTTTTTTTTTTTTTCAAAAATTTAATGTTTTTTACTTTTGTAAGAAAAAAAAAAAAAAAAAAAAAGGAAAAATAAAAATGAATGTTTCATCTGAATCAGGTGTTTTTTTTGGAGCGGGGCAACATCTAAAACATGGCATGGCCGCATTCCCTGAGGACCAGGGTTGGGAAACACTGCTTTAAACATTGGACCAAGACGACATTTTCAACATAAAATCTTGTTCCTCTTCTTGCGTCTGTCCTCTTCTTGCGTCTGAATCGAATAGACATGAACGAATAATCCCAGCAGAGACTTTCATGCCGGTCAGGAGGAAATGTGTCACAGCGGCAGAGCCTCGTCTTCTTCTGATGTCATCATTTAATCGTCCACATGCCTTCCAGAGATTCTTACAGAGCAGATTTCTCAGTTTATCCTCGCCCTGACACCTGTGCTCCTCCCGCGATGAGGCAGTGAGTGAGCGAGTCTCCTCACCGCTTTGAAGCGGCCTAATCACAGTTAATGCTGAACCTCCAGGCCTTCATTAGGAACACTTTGACTCGTGCAGAACGCACAGATGGAGCCTCGTCGTGATTAATGCATTCAACGCAGTGCAGGGTTTTTTTTATTTTTTTTATTTGAATTGTGAATATTTTAGCAGCGACTCCTCGAGCCCAGAGGCTACTCCTCCCGACAGCAACAACGCACACACACACACTTTCATGCATAAATGTGTTTGTTGTTGTTAAGAGCTTGCTGCATAATTAGTGCAAACTGATTCCCGCTCCGAGTCTTCCAGGCAAACACAGTCACAGTCGATAAGTATTAAAAAATATTCCTCTTATATGCCTTTGCCTGCAAACGCAGTCTTTTAAAAAGTTGTTTATTGTGTGAAAATGTGTTTTTTTATAGATTAAAAAAAAAAAAAAATTGTTACACAAACAAGCAAAAATGGAACATGAGGAAAATGCCGCCACTGACGACAATACGCTGGTGTCGCAAATTAACTCAGGATTACAACCTGGAATCTAAAGCTTCACAAACATCTGCTTAAGCTAAACTGTTGCAGCAGCGAGGATTAGTGTGTGTGCGTGTGTGCAGCAGCAGCAGCAGCAGATGAATCCCACAGTGACACAGTGGAAAAAAAGGGGAGAAAAAGCTTCACCTAAAAGGAAATAATACAGCAGACCTGCTGTTTTTTCTCTTCAATAAAACATTAAACTGGGGAATTGTAACTTCTGCTGAACAGTAGTAGCCGTGAGTAATGCCCGCAAAAGTCATTTCCCCTCAGGAAAGTTAGCAAACTTTTTTTTTTTGCTCGATGCTTTAGAATCGATCAACACACCAAACATTTCATGGGGGTCATGTGCTGCCGGTCAGCCGGGCCAGGTAAAGGCTACAGCTGCACAAAGTTCAAGTATTATTGAATTTTCCATTGCTTATGAATTCAACTTTTTTTTATCCAGTTGTTATAAAATCTTATCTGGGTTCGTAGCATATTCAACGAGGAGCTGGAAAAACAGTGCTGGGTATCAAAGTAAACACAGGAAGTGATCATGAACTTATCATGAACTGATCATCCTGGTTTCAAAAGCAGTTTCAAAGGCAGCTATGAGATGCATTCAACGGCCCCTCACAAACATCAATACTCATGCAAACACACACATGCAGTCCACGAAACCTGCCACCCGGTGGTAATGGATGCACTACTAATTACATCCTCCAACTGTGGTCATTATGAGAGGTAGAAAAAGAAATATTGGTGCTTCCGCCACACGCCACCTACAGGACAGACTGTGAATGGCACATCCACATCATTCACAATTCGCTAAAAAGGCAAAAAGAACACAAATTCCACAGTGAGTACAGCTTAACGAAGCAGCAACAAGATGCATTCAAGGACCCTCAGAAATGTCAATACTTCGGCTAACACACATGCCGTCCACTAATATGCCTCCTGGTGCTGCCACCCGGTGGCAGTAGATGCAGCACAACTAATTGGTCATTGGAGAAATATTGAAAAAATAAATCAATGAAATGTCACGACATTGACTAACATTTTTCTCTGATGTCAGGCGTCTGCTGGTGAATTAATCAGCTCTCCGCTTCAACCTATCGTTATTCTATCAGCCGTCAAAAACCCCCACTTTCAGCCGACCTCTGGTCGACGGCGTCAGAAACCTCTCCCCGTCGTCGAGATCCCTGCATCTCTAACGTCGCAGTGTCACGGCGGCTGAAAAAGGCATTAATTCCGCTCACATTTACTCTGCTGGTGTTGACCTTCGTGACCGGACAGCTGCAGGAAGGAGGTTATACTGTCGTCGGTGGCTCTTTACATTTTCTCTGGGGGTAACCATGGCAGCTATAATCGATGGATGGATGGATGGATGGATGGATATTAAAGGCTCAATTTATGCATCTTTGAGGAAGCATGAATTTAGAAAATGGCAGCAAACCGTTTCTTTTAAAGCGGAACTAGACCGGAAGTTCCTATTATCGCTGTTTTTTTTGGTGTGTATCTGCGTCATTACCTTGTTTATGAAGCCCTGACGGTTCGAAACAAACAGTTCAGCCATTGCTGAGAACGTTGTGTTTTATTGTAATCTCGGGGCTCAACGAGATCACTGAAAATCCCGTAAACGTTACGTAAGCGGCGGTTCTCCTGAACAACCGATCGTCCTGCTCCGGGCGGTAGTCCGGGCACATCCGGTTGCGTACATTGAACCGCAGAAGAAGAATAACGTCCGTTGTGGAGGTGTTTCACGAGCAACAGTGTCTTCTGACTCTGGGTCTGACTCCGGTTTTAAGTCATAAAGGGACTGCGGCGGGGAGTCGTGACGAAGCTATTTTTAAACACTGTTAAAACAATGTTTTGATAATGAGTAGCAATGCATCCACCGCTCCAGAGAGGGAGCTGCGCTTCTGAGAGCTGACGTGATAGATTATGTCACTTCCAGATACCTGGCCAATCACAACACAGGTGGGAAGGCTCTACGCTGGCTGGCCAATCACAACACACTCTGTCTTCTCGGGCGAGATTTATGGCTAAAAATAGCACGACTGACAAGCGCTTCGAAAAGGACAGATTTCAATCGGCTCGTTTACATCAACTAGGAGGATTTTGTCCATAAAAACAACTTAATATATGTAAGTAGACCTCCATAACTCACATATATGTGCAACAGGACCACTCTATGTGACCTTTAAAGGGATATTTCACCGATTTGAATGTGGCTTTGTATTGCTAGAATAGCAGTAGTATTTTTTAGAAAATGTGCTTCCCTCCCTCAGTTTTTCACCGAGTTGTAAAAAAAAATCTGTTTTCCATTTTCAAAATTTGCCCTACTGTGATGCAAAACGTGTCATTTGACTCACAGTAGGGCACATTTGGATAAGGGAAAACAGATTTTTTTACAAGTCAGGGGAGGGAGGGAAGCACATTTTCTAAAAAAATACTACTGCTATTCTAGCAATACAAAGCCACATTCAAATCGGTGAAGTATCCCTTTAAAGGGGAAATAAGTAGTTTATAGTGCCATCTAGAGGAGAGGCTGAAATTTACAACAAAGACCTGCTGCTTTGCTCACCCCCTCCCTTCCCTGAGCCGCTTGTTTTGTTCTCTCGCGTTTGTCCTTACAGGCTCCGGTAGAAACATGGCGTCTCGCTGCTAACGGTGGCTATGCAACCGTGGTCCGCGGTCATGTTATTTAACATGACTTTTTGAAACACTACGAAAATGAAACAAAAACTATTATACAGCGACTAGACGATGCAGGAGCACATAATATATATAAAAAAGTGGATCTTGGGTTATATAAACCCATAAATACTACATATTGTACCTTTAAGAAGAAGAAGATTTGGGCTGGCTACAGTAAAGCTCTACAGTATTTTCACCACAGTTTTTTAGAGTAAAATGAAAGTAATTAAGTCCAAAACACTTTCCCTTCCTTAATGCTTTGCTTCTTCATCTCTGCAGAGTTCTTTCTCTTCTAAAACTTAAGTGCACCCTCAGCACATTGCTCCACCAAACTCCCCTCCGGAAACCTGCTCCGTCTTCCACACTTTGACACACACACACACACACACACACACAGGACAATACAGTATTTATCCACACGTCTGTTTAATTCAGGCCACTGTTGCAACCCTTGTTCAAGGCCCTTCACCAGCCAGCGCCGAGCTGACAAACACTGACAGATAAAACCAGAGAGGCTGCATTTCTGCGGCTGACAGCCCCTGAAATGGATTACTAATGGATGAAAAAAAAAAAACCCACCCGCAGGTGGGGGCTGCTACCGCTGCCTCTTTGACAAGTGGAGGAGGAAAGAGGGGGAAGGTGATGGAGAAAATGAGGAGAAAACCTACAGAAAAGTGACAAGTGTTGAAAGACTCAGAGGAACTCCGCAACGGTCCGGTGAATTCTGCTGAGACGCAGAACCGCAGTCGGATGATGCTTCTTGTTTTTTTTTTACCAGACAACACAACAACGCCGCAGAGTGTCGGTTACATCTTGTCCGCGCCTTTATTTCCCCGTCGCATCAGAGTTGACGAGGGGAACCGCTTCCTCGAGGCCAAAATCACGCTCGTGTATAAAAGACGGGAGTGCTCTCGGAGACGGCGCCGGCGCGAGCCGAGCGAGTGCTCGTCAGGCGGTCCAACGCCAGCAGACCCCGCGGACACAAACAGCTCGTTTGCAAACCCCTCGCCCCGCTCACGACGGCCCTGACGCGCACACACCGAGACCACGCCATGAGCAGTTAACGACGGTCGTCGAAGGGCTCGTATCGTACGAGCAACATCTGACAGCGAGCTATACACCTCAAGAGCGTCCCTTCTTTCTATCATGTACACGAAAAAAGTGGAAATCAGATATAGACAATGTTCTTGATTCATATCAACTACAGCTGCAACTAACCATTCATTTGTTGATTATTTTCTCAATTAATTGTTTGGTCCATAAAATCTCAGAAAATGCTAAAAAACGGAAATGACAGTGTTCTCCAATGTCTTGTTTTTGTCAACAGGCCAAAATAATTCAGTTTTAAGGACGTCTTTGTTATGTGGAGCAAAGAAACAAAGACAATATTCACATTTAAGACGCTGAAACAATCAGAAATCTTGTTTTAATCATGAAAAAAAGCTTCAAAACAATGAATCGATTATAAAAATAGTTGATGATTAATTTAGTAATCGATTAATAGTTTCAGCTCTAATATAAACTCCTTGGAATCCAGTGGGTACTGGATATCTATTTGGTCCAAAATCAAAAGTTAAATGTTAAATGTGTCATCTAAAGGAATCCTCCTTTCGGGATGGGAATCGGTATCGGTCAGTATCGGTCCGATATTGGTGAAAATCACTGTATCGGATATCGGGGGGAAAATAATCCTATACTGTATACTATAATGTTTTTGTTACACAGTTGGAGAATGACGTCTTTGAAAGGACCAGGCACAAAATTTGTGTCGTCATAGTTCACAAATGGTCTAAAATTACTGTATCGGAATAATATCGGTATCTTTATACATATACATCGGTATCGGACACAAAAAAAGTGTTATCGGGACATCGCTGATCCTATTGTTACAATAACTCCGCGTCTGCTTTGCTGCGACGTGATATTCACGTACGTTTTCACGACACGACAAATAAAGACGTCATTTTTGCACAAACATACATCATAATAACATCATCCGCTATCGTACCAGCAGCTCCTTTTTGGGGGGAAAATGAACTCGATCCCGCGACACGGTCTTCTCTCTCTCCCTCTCTACCTTCGCCATCAAATTATGGTTATATTGTTCACATAATATATAGATATAGTACATATCCACAGCTGCAGAGAAGCAATATTCTTGGGTTTGAACATTTCAACAAACTTCTTTTATTCCCTTCAGTTCATATCGGAGAGTAATTCCTCACACGTGGAACCAGCGGAGCTCCATTTATCGTGAGCCCAGTCGTGGCCTCGCGATGTCCTTTAATGGCTGTGTGGTTCAAAACTAATTTAAAAAAAAGGAAAAAAAAAAAAAAAAAGGCAGTCGAGGGTTGTTTGTTATGAGCAACGGGTGGCCTTGTCCGCTCTATATGTGGAGGGGGGGAGGGGGTTTTGTCACGGTTAGGAACAGACGCTCCGCTATACGTGAAAATGGTCATGATGCTATTCTATTAGAAGGCAGTGAACAAGAAAGAAGAAGCAGAAATCAATGTTTTTATTAAGAGGCCACATAACGTCTTGATCTACGACTGAGGAGGAAATGTGGAAAAATAAAAGTACATCGTTGTGTTTCCACACAGAGCTGCACGGCCGTGTCTCTGTGAGGCGGCGTTTCATAGATTCACACGAAAACATGGATATTAGGGCTGCACGATACACTACCATTCAAAAGTTTGGGCTCGCTTAGAAACGTCCTTATTTTTTGAAGGAAAAGCACTTTTTTTCAATGAATATCACATTAAATCAATCAGAAATACCTGCAAATGTCTGTTTTTTTTTAATGGAATATGTACACAGGTGTATAGAGGCCCATTTCCAGTGTTCTAATGGTACCTTGTGTTTGCTAATGGCGTTAGAAGGCTATTGGATGATTAGAAAACCCTTGAAAACCCTTGTATTTTGAATAAAATTCATTATTTCTAATCTCGTCAATGTCTTGACTGTATTTTCCATTCATTTTGCGACTCTTCTGATGAACGAAAGTCTGACTTTCAAAGGAAAAACACAACACAAATTGTATTGGTGAGCCCAAAAATACAACCAGACGACATCGGGCCAAAGTACAGTGTAAAGCAGGGATTAATGAGAATACCTGAGGTAGGGAGGTACTTCATTGTCAGTGAGTATTCCTACACAATGCCAGAGTGCGCGGTACAAATTCCAAATCTAATGAGGCCACAGGGGATTAAGAAAAAACCAATAAGGCAGAAACAACAGGCAAATATAATCCAAAGACAGTGGAAAGCGTCGCGAGTCAAAAACCGACAACAAACATCCGCAAACATGAGGAAGGAACGAGACGACGCAGGTGAAGGAGATCGGGCAAATGAAAAAACACCGGGGAGTAAAGACTTAGATCGACAAACAGGACACCAGCAGGAACACAAAATAATACAAAAAAACAAAAAAAACAATAACAACACCATTTTTCTTTCAGCTTCACATCAAATTACCTGCTATTTCAGTCAATTTCAGAGTTCAATTAATAACCCGAACAATGGGGAGCAACGGGGGAGTGGGAATGGTTTTCATTCGGGAAAAAAAACAGACTTTTAAAATGATGACTGTGTGATATCAGTCCGTAGAATAAGACGTGCGTAGATCAAGACAAGATAAACGATCTGAAATGATATTTTCCATATGAAAATAGGCTCTGTTGCCATTTCCATAACCCTCTGCTTACAAGACAACTTCCCTTTCCATTACGCCACAATAATACCAGCAATAAATGTACATAAATCTGACTTAAAGCGGGTAATGAGAGTTAAACGACAACTAAAAAGGCCAAATCAATCAAAAGCACAAGAAATAAATCAGGGGTCAAAGTCCACGGTCGTGATATTTAGCCGCAAATTTGGAGCAAATCAGATGATAGATCTTCTAACGCAGGACATGACACAGCGCGTCTTTTTTACTCGTCTTATAACTAATGCATGCATCGCCGCGTGTGCGCAACTCATCATTTACGATGAAGTCAAAAATGTGGGACAAAGTGTGAGAGAGTGGAAGCGTTTCAAAAGAAAGCCACTCAGCACATTTCAATGAAAAAATTGCATTTCTGCTCTATATTTAAACTCGCAGACGCACGGATCACGCGGACTCACTTTGACGCTTATTTGAATGAATAAACGCACTGTTGTTCGTATTCTAAAGCTTTTGTTTCGCACTATTTCACTATGAGATAGATTCATACCAAATGAGACTAGGAACTGTCCAGCGTTTGTTTTGCGAAGCCACTGCGACCTTCGCTCATGGTCAGCGATACTGAAACATTAAATGACAGACTCCTTTCAGAATTGGAGATAATTGCCTCAATGTGTTCTTGAGATAATGCATTCACAAGGTAACAAGAAAAAAAGGCCACGCTGACCTCGCTTAACGACCGCCTTGACCTCCCGTTGTTCTTGTATAATGCAGGTTCTTTATGTTTTATTGAAAACAAAAACACGAGATCGCCGTCACGTCGACCTTCGGTGGGCAGAATTTATTCCACGCTTCATTCCGAGCGAATGTTTGTGACACATTTGTAGAAAAGTCCCCTACGGCGTCTTTTGAGACGCTGCGTTCGGAAGAAAGAACTGATGAGAGGAACGAAGAAAATACGATCTTATCTGTCTTTACTAACAGACGAGAGGTGAGAATCACTGGGTTACCTCACGATACGATGCACGATACACGGTCCACGATTATGGCGATTGTTGTAATCGACATATCGCGAGACAATCGTACATAACAATACATCACCATATCGAACTGAAGAAAACTGGATGTTGACGTGGAGAGTTAAAAGTGCAGGATTTATCCATTTATTCACAACACACTGAAAGGTCAAAGGTCATAAAGTCTACGTATTGAACGTGGATGGAGCATCTCTTAAATAAAATAGTTTTCTCCACCGATATCCGGCCATAAACTCCCTCTTCTTCTTCCGCCAGGTCTCTTCCACCTCGAGTTTCCCCCCACATTCATTTGCACAGCGCCACCGTGAGGAGACATGAAGTATAGCGACGCCCTAGAAACGTTTACGGTGATTTATGGTGCATAGATTATCGTATAGCACGAGGAAGGACGACGACATCCTATCACCAAATCTATATTTCTTAACATTCTCACACTGCACACGGGAAGTGATTTGATTTTACGTCAAGACCGACAGCTACAAAAAAACTGTTTGTGGCGCCCCCTATAGGCCGGGCGTATACTAGAGCTGCAGCTAACGATTATATTCATAATCGACTCATCTATGGAGTATTTTCCGGATGCTTTGAGTAAACGTTTGGTCCATAAAATGTAGAAAATGTAGAAAAATATTGATCAGTGTTGTGAAAAAAGCTAAGGAAATATTATTTTAGCATTATTTCATTTTATTTAATTATGATAACAATAATGACAATCGATATTTATTCTTTATATATTATATTTAAATTAGACCCTACAGTATTTCAGATACAGGCCTCTACCAAACGGTTGAGACGTCTGTTCATAATAAACCTGGTTTGCATAATTCATAGAGTACAACATTCAGAGCAAGTCACATTAAGTGTTAAAGTGCATTTTTCAATGAGATATAGTGACTTAAAGTGTGGTCGACCAAATGGTTGAGTAGTACCTTAAAGTTAATTCAATTTTAATGATTTTTTTGTTCATGTGGAGCAAAGAAACCAGAAAATATTCACATTTAAGGAGCTGAAACAATCAGAGATCTTGTTTTAATCATGAAATAACCCTGATAATGGTAAAAACATCAATTATCCAAGAAACTGTCTCAGCACTAGACCACGCCCACCTCTGCAGTGCCGCTGTATACTCTCGAGCGCCTTAATTTGTTCGTTAAAATATCGTATCTATGACCATATTGCGCGAGGAACGGCGGCGAAATAATAATCACCAAATTGATATTTTGACCCCCCCCCCCCGCCCACCGCAGACTAAAACTCCCACATTCAACACAGCGCAACTCACTTTGAGCCGCAGATACAGAGATGTAGACGCTCAACGGTACGGCCATGATCGCTGCCCGTGTCGGGCAGAGGGGAGACAAGCTCGCTGATGTAAAGTTACGCTTGGGCGAGCCGATACCGCTCAACGGGGACACGAGGTCAAGGGAGGAGAAAAGGGAAATATATCAGGAGGAGGCCAGCGAAAGATTGGAGGCTCAGCTCTGCTCAGGAAGCCTCAACAGGTCAGTGGGAAGGAAGAGGCTGTGAAGAAGTGTGGAAACAACATCCACTCAGTAATGGATCAAGGGATAAACATACACTGGGTTCAACACCAGAGCCTTACAGCAGCAAAAAGGCCCTTTTGTTTACACTGTATTTGTCGGAGAGAGCTGTTATATGATGTTTCTGCAGAGAGAGAGAGAGATCTGCTGCCATAAAACGCTGCGAGTTATTATTATTTCTAACCTGAAGGGCGCAGCTCCAGGACGCCGCCCGCGCTCCAAAATGCAAGCCAAACTAGCGAACACGTGTAATCAGGCACATTTTGAAGCCCTACTCCAAAGTCATCGAGGGCGGCGCCGCATTACGCCGAGCAGACGAGTCTAATTTGGATGTTTATGATGTGTAATTGCTGAAATGAGTCCGTGTCAGACAAAAGCAGAAGAGAAAGCTTCAAATTAGCACAGACGAGCTGAAGGAGGGGGCGGAGGCGGCGAGGCGAAACCGAGACAAAGGAGAAGCAGACGAGAAGTGAAATTTTTCTTTGTCGGTACATCTCTCTTTTCTTCTTTTTTCTTATTATCACTTTCTAAAATGTATTATTTGCCGCCGCGGCGGCTACAGACAGATGACTTTATGTAATGATGGCTATCGGGACCTGAAAACAGGCTTTTGACAAATAAGAAAAAGTGTTTCGGTAACAAATGACACATATTAACTTTGAAAGGTACTTCACGTCATAAACGCAAACACAAAAAGATTAGCGTGTGGTACGTACAGAGCTAGTCAAACACAGTGAGGTGCAGCTATGGGTCCTAAACGTTAGCAAACTTAAAAAGCCTCAGGATCCCTCTCAAAAACATCTCAACCAGTGAGGTAGATGGCGTTCACTATAGCTTAGATCGGGCCCAAAACAATCAAGCCCGACCCGACACATTAACTGTAATTTAGAGCCCAAACCCGTTTTATACGTGAGCCGTAAATGTACACGTACGTCCACGACAAGAGCTTGTCGTACCTGCTGCCACTGTCTAATTTACAACAATAACGGCGCCGCTGAGATCCGCTACCATGAACTCATATGTCGCTAATGACAATACGCTTCCTGGTTTTAAAACGATGCGTTCACGGCCGCACGTTCTTACACCTTCACACAAATACGACGTGGTATAACATACCGCGCAAACACGACGAGAGAGAAAAAAACACAAATGCTTGATCAAGGGCGAGAATCGAAACTCTAGGGTTCACACCATTCTCGTCACAGGATCACTGTTTTTTTTGTGCAACATTATCTGCTGGTTAGCGGAGTTAAAGATGAAGACAATTGCTCGAGTGTCCGGTGATATACGTGAGCTTGCGCTAAGGCTAGCATCGTCGTCTTATTGGAATGCTAAACTCGGAAACGAGACGCGACACAACTGAAACGCACGTAGCTGACTTTGCTGGGCCTATTTTATACTTGGTGTAAAAGGTTACAAAGCCCCTTGTTTCCTGATGCTAATGCTTGCTGTTGTGCTAAATGTACATGTTTACCCTTTAATAAAGATCATAGCTGCAGATGTACAATGCTATTTCCCCCCCCCCCTGCTGCTAGCTCGTGTGTGTGGAATATAAAGCAGTTTTCTTTCCTCTTCCCACGAGAGCTAAATTGGATTGTGACACTGATGCACTTTCACATGTTAAGGTTAGTGCTGCGCATTTTAGTCGACTGAAGAAGGAAAGTGCATCTCTGCTCCCATAACGATTCTTCTTCACATAGAAACCCACACTTTAGCAACATGAACACACATCAAGGACTCGATATATATAAAAAAAAACTGTGTTCTATTTTTCCTTTTGTCTGCATGAAACTATTTTTTGACATTTTAGAAGCATTTTTACACCCGTTACACTGTTTAATGCCATTTTCTATCTTTATATTATGAAATAAAGAGGCAAATAAGAGTGGTTCTCCTTGATTTTGAAGCCTTAAAGTGCCAACTGTCGTGTCCGTGTTATTTTCTGTAGAGTCGTTCCCTTTATGGAGCCGAACCCATCAGGCTTCTCGCTCTGATCCCACAGTGTGCGCAGGCTGGGTCACATCCTCCCCTATATTGCCTGTGAGACTCGCTATTCATCTTTGATTATATACTACACTATTCAATTATCCACCTCTGCTTTTGATCAGACGTCGTCTCCGCTGGCCTCTTTTTTGCCTTTAAGGCAAATGCGATATCTCCTCTGTCCCTCCCTCCCCCTCACCTCCCCTCCCCTCCCTTCCATCCCTCCGTCTCTGTGCCTTCCTTTCATCATCCCTCATCCCCTTGTATCATTGATTTAACCTCACTTTGTATGCCTGGCCTTCAGTCCCCACAGACTCTGTCTCCAGAACGCCACATATGTGCTGCAGAAATCCTACACACACACACGCAACTCACTCTGAGACAGGAACAGGAGAGCCTCTAGTGGTGCACTGCAGGCACTGCAACTTATGCTTTAGATGTAGCCGAGTTGTTATTTGTTTTAAAGATTATATACATCCCAGTTCTTATTCTAGAATCACAAGACAGTTTGCAAATAAACTACAACACAAAACACAGCATGAGTATAATATATGCAAAGTAGCACCGTGCATCACAGAGTTTGTTTGTGTTCGTTGTTCAAAGTCTATTTTTTTTGTTTCTCCGGGCTTTAATAAGCTTGAAAAATCAGCGTTGGCTTCAGTGCTTCTGTATCCAATCACATGAAAAAAGACTTGGATAAAACAACACATCAATGTGCACGAGAACTATATTTATATATATACTAAAAATCTGAAGACTGAAGCAGAACCTGCAGAAACACACCATTTTTTTTAAAAAAGATGTTTCATCTCTCACCTGAAAGGTGTCTTCACTTTGAGAAACAGTTTTAATTAAGACGTATAATGTCTTTAAACAAACGCAGCCGAGCTCATATAGAGGATTCTAAAAGACGACGTGACGCCGTTTGATCGGGAATCTTCAAACTTTACAGAAGAAGAAAAAAAAAAAAAGCAACTACAAAAGAAAAGAAAGAAACTTTGCAAAGTCGTGAAGGCGCCGACTCTTGCAAATAAACGCGACCGAGTTGCATCATAAAAAAAAAAAAAGTCGTCTAACGCCTTTGTTTGATGACGTTCGGCGTCAGTTTGGTATAAATCACACGCTCTTTTGTCGCGCGCGGGGGGGGGAGTTTGCTGTGGAGTCGTTTCCCCTCCTAATCTTAGAAAATACAGCGTCCAGTCATAAATAATGACTAAATCAGCACTCTGGTTTTCTGACCCATAAAAGTGAAATGCAGTGAAGCTCTTAGGGTGTGTGTGTGTGTGTGTGTGTGTGTGCACAGCTTCTGTATGTGCATGTGTCAGAGAGATGGATCGGCGGGGAGGGAGAAGCCCCGTTGACTCCCCCACAGTAAAAAAAAAAGAAAACGCCTCTTGAAGAAGAGGCCGGATATGAATTCATTTTGTGCTGAGATGTAGTTATTAATGCCCACCATCTGTTATCGTCAGCGAGCTGCCAGAGGAGCGGCGGCGGCGGCGGCGGGGACACATAGAGGAATGCAGCAGCCGCCGCGGTCGGGGAGTTGCAGACGTCGACGGGGAGACGCGCGGCGCCACCTCGGAACTGATGAATAGGACGCGTTTCCTTTTTTTCCCCCCACCTTTTTAAGTATTGTCTGTTTTGTTTCTGCAGGTCTGCAAAACACAGTCGCCAGGAAACGCATCACAAGGAACGCCGACAAAACTATTATCATCACATTCTCAAGCATCTCTTAATAACTCAGATTCTAATAAGATGACAAGAGTCTTTTGCAGCCAAAAAAAAAACAGAACTGACCTCAATTTAAAGTGCATACAAACAACTAAATGACACCAGATAATGTAAATACAAAATCTAATATATTTAAGTCATATTTAAGACACTCAACAATCATGGAAGTTGAAATATATCAATAAATTTCCCCTATGAAAGACAGATAAACAACTATATCTTGAAACGACTCCATTAATCAACTATTTTGATCCTCGATTCATCAGTTTTCTGATTTTCCTGCTGCTTAAATGTGAATATTTTCCGATTTCTTTGCTTCGTATCACAAAGAAATCATTAAAACTGTGGACCAAACAATTAATCATTAGTTGCAGCCTCTGTTGTATACACATGACTAAAATACCCAGTAAATTCCACCTTCAGCCTCTGCGCCACATAATCATGTGACCTCTGTATGCCACGCCACGATTGGCCCCGGTAATGTGTGCTTAATTTGGTTAGCAAATAACCAAACCTACACCCTGGTGACTGCATAATTCATCATGGGACAAAAACATGGGCGCACACGTGTGCCATGTTTTATTACCGTGACGACGACGGCGACGTGTGTGGCAGGTTTCTGTTTGTGAAGGAAGAAAGGAAGAGGAAAAACGGAGCCAGAGGTCAAAGCCGTGTGTCACCGAGGATTTACAATACGACAGTAATCGAGTGACAACGAGAGGAGATAATTACATTTGCCTGTGTTTGATTGGACGTGACACTGCAACTGTTTTTCCTTTTCCATCTGCTTCTCACTCACACACACACACTCACAGAGGTCTCCAGGTGTCCTCTGAGAGGTGTGTGTGTGTGTGTGTGTGTGTGTGTGTGTGTGTGTGGACTGCAGACGTCTCTGTTCTCGTCATTAGTGCCATTATTCATCGCTCACTCGTTATTTACTAAGCTCGACAAAATTGAGCCAAACCTGGCAAATGTTTTCCCTGTAAATCAGGTAAAATTAAAGTCAAGTAGCAGTTCCAATGTTTGACACTGATTAAGACCGGGAGTGGGGAAACAGACGGCGCCTTTTGCACACATGTATCTGCCAGCTGTTGGTTTGCCAATAAACTACTAAACATGAACAAGTCTCTTCAGTCTTTATTAAAAAAAAAAAACTCAGTTTACAGAAGCATATAGTTTTCCACAAACCTCACGTCTCAGTTTATGTTGCTCAAAATGACTTCAAGCAAAAGCCAAACACCTGAAATAAATGCCATAAATACTGTAGCTGTTATCCTCACATCTGAGTGGCAACAACAATGCTAACTAACTCTTTGACTACAGCGATACGTTGGCTAAATGCTAACTTTAAAATGCTAATGTCGAGTGGTTGATGTGGTCTCCGTCGTAGTCAAGCTGCAACACCAACAACATCTCTGTGACTGTATTGATTAGGTGGCCAAATGCTAACTTTAACACGCTAGTCCCGAGCCGGTGGTGTGTTTATTGCAGTCACCATTTTAGATTAGCTGCAACTCCAACATCTCTGTGACTTTTATGAGGCAGGTATTTGAGCTAAACGCTTATGTTGGGAAACTGATGTTGAACAGGTGTAGTTTAGCGTGATTTAAGGGATAAATTGGCCAAATACTAACTTTAACATGCTAATCCCAAACAGGTGCTATGTTTGTTACAGTCACCGTTTTAGTTTAGCTGTGACTAAAGTAGGCAGACTTTTGAGCCAACGTGAGCTAATATTGAGTCTGTGTTAAGGTCGCCGTCTTAGCTTAGCTGCAATGTCGACGTCTCTGTGACATTATTAGGCAGGTCTTTGAGCTAACATGCTAAAGTTGAGCAAGTGTTGTTTGTTTTGCGGTCACCGTTTTAGATTAGCTGCAACACCAACCTCTCTATGACTTAATTGGCTAAGTCACAGAGATGCCAAATGCTACTATTAGCATATTGTCAAACCAGTGCTACAGGCACCACAACTAGAAATATTTTGTTATTAGTTTAACCCAGGTCTCATGTAGTTAGATACAACTAGAGTGGACAAATAGAAAAATACAACTATTTGATCTGTACTTCTAATACTACTAATACTCCACCACACCAGTACTTTAAATGCAATAATACTCACAGGTATTAATTTGCATATATGAAAATGAAAATCAAAGGAAGTCAATTTCCTAGTATAAAAAAATTGCAAAAAGCGATATGAAAATCTGAAGATATTTCAAAATAAATTCCCATTACACCCTTTAAAATCAACAAGAAAAGCTTTTGTTTAGATACCGTACAAGGTAATACTATTTGTACTCTATTCACACCTTTGTTACAGGCACACACATATTTACAGTGATAACACACACCATCACAATAACATTGAAACCCGCTGTTTATCGATGCTGGGGTCAGAACAGAGCCATAAATACAGTGTGTTTTTTAGTACTCACGAATCCCAGGGTATGATTAGTAGGAGGTAATGGCATTGGCAATGGCGATGATCGTCACAGTTCACTCACTCACACTGACAGCAGCGAAGTCCAATGAAGAACAAAAACAAGCAGAACCGTCCGTTGGAAACCCGTCTGGACCTCTCTTCTCCTCCAACGTCCGTCTATTTACAGAATATTAACCCCAACTGAGCCACAATAACACACGCTATTTCTTGTTGAATTAGCCTTAGCGTCATATGCTAGCGCTAGCTAGCATGTCGCTGCTAACCGCATTTCACAGCCAACAACACTATAACGTAAGATATAAATAGCGCACAAAAGTACCGGCATATATATCATATTCACCTCTTGCATGTCACACAGAAGTTTATCCTCCATAACCTCCACGAATAAACCAAAACACTCCCCACAGCACCGCTATACTTCCGGTCTCAGCTTTCGGGTCACTGTTCTGCGTACCTGCTACACCACACACAACCCTGCGGCGCTAGTCCCGCCCCTTGAAGAGTGACTTCACCCTGATTGGCTCGTGAGTTCGATAAGAACCAATGACAGTACCGAAATAAAATGATTGACAGAGAAACAGGTAACAGGTTAGGTTACACGCGTACACCGCTTGTTTATCTCCTTATCTCTCAGAACGCTGATATTTTAAAGAACTTAAAGTAAACGGCACAGTATATAAATATTTTTTGCACACATTTTAACCATTTTTGAATTATAAACTTCCCTTTCATATCATGCGCTTTTAATACTAGTGCTGGGCCGAAAACGCAGGTAACGCCGTTGATGTTAACGCATGACGCGTTTCCATGACGACTGGCCGGAAAAAGACGCATTTGACGTCATGTTTACGTGACTCCCGATTGTAAAAATGAGTCTCTAAATTCGCGCTAAACTTTAAAAACAGCGGCACACATACGCGGTAAACACATATACGCTGGTTATTTGTAGCGCCGCTCTTTGTTTCGTTTAGTAAACAGACCGCTCCAGTTCCACTGTAGGCACGCTAACGGCGCTAAAGGAGCTAACGAAGCTAACCATGCTAACGCCGTTAATGGTCCAGCACTATTTAATACACTTCATTGTATTTTGTTTGAGATTAATTTTATACACTGTAGTATTGAACACCAATGAGCAGAGGTCGTCTTGCTGTTGTTAGTCTACCGTTAGCGGTGGCCGCTCGGTAAGCTAGCCTAACTTTGTGCTAGAATATGCTCCGAACCGACAGTCGGATCTGCCCCAAAATTGAGTGCGATTTTCCTCGGGCGACGTTTGAATCGTCCGCAAAATTTGATGGATTGAGTTCAGGTAATCGCGCAGACATAAAAACAAACCTCCACGGCATTGGAGGTAAATCTGACTATACTATAAAAACTGCAGCAACGATGTTATCAGAACAGAGTCGCTGTCATTTCCTGTTACTTGAGTGCAATAAATGGCGTCTATAAATAAATATATTATAAGCACACTGTAAAACTGCATTGTTATCATCCCAGCGAGGGGCTGAAAAAAATGACTCCCTTGACTTAAATCAGAATTCTATTATTCCCCAAATAACCTCTCTACCTGCTGACAGTGGGGGAAAAGGATATAAAAGCAGATTATACTTTACAGTGTTGAATATATTTAAGGCTTTTTTTCCCCCCCTCCATTATTACAATTCATGTTCATCATAAAACCTGAATCTGCGACTGGCCAGAGCTTATTGGAAGTGCATTTCAGGCCGGGGCTGTCTTATAATCCATAGCCAGAAAAATACCCTTTTCCCCTCAATGTGTGTGTGTGTTTGACAGAGAGATAAAGCCATAAGGGAGAAACATTGGGTGAATTAATGCGCCTCTGAGGTTTTATCCTTTTTCCTTTTCTTTTTACCCCCCCTCATCCTTCTTAATGCAAAGTGCAGGAGAAAAACCATTAGACCACAGAATAAGCAAGATGTGTTGGGAGGCTTGGGGGGGGGGGGAAAGTAAAACTATGGGAAAAAATATGCACACACGCACGGAAACACACCTCGATGTGAGTTTAAGTGCTTGAATCTTTAGCCATACATCTCCCGAGTCTCATTAGGACGGCGTTGATCGTAGCGGACGAAAGTCTGCGGAGGGAAAACAAAATCAAGCACAGGGACGAGGGGCTTTGATGGAGAATGTAAGGATTCATTTCTGCCACTTTTTTCTTATATATATATAAATATATATGTATATATCTATATTTTCACTTATTTAACTGCCACCAGAGAGGATATTTAATTAATGAGTCTGAAATGTGAGCCCGCACACATGATTCTTCACCTCAAAATGAAGCAGGTGCCGAAGGTTGGAGAGAGGCTCGAGTGGGGAAATATAAAGCTTTGGCATATTATTATAACATCACTATCTGGACAGAAGCAGAGGAGGGTGAAAGGCTGAACAATACTGGATATTAAACTCAACTTTAAAAAGTCTTCAGATAAGAAAGTTGCACTCGACGGCCACGAATAAAAGCCCCAGATGGAGATAACGCACGCGTGTGCGACATGACGACGCACAAAGACAACATGTTTGATTAGATTGTAATGAGTTGTTTCATCAGCCGGGGAATCATCGTCGCCATCGTCGGAGAGGATTTAGGAGCCAAGATCGCTATCAGACGTATTGACGGAGGAGGAGGAGGAGGAGGAGGGTTTTTTTTTGGGCAGTCGAGCTCATTGCAAACAAACGCAATAATGAGCTGTTTTAAATGCATTGTCTATTTGAGGGGCGACTAATTCCTTTATCTGGAGGAGTCGTCGTCGTATGGAGAACAAATACCGATGAGTAATCTGTCCTGTACGAGGAAGAATAAATGAAAGAGCTCACGTAGAGTGGTCCTGTTGCACATAGTTATGGAGGTCTACTTACATACAATAACTTGTTTTTATGCTCAAAAACCTCCTAGTTGCTGTAAACGAGCCGATAGAAATCTGTCTTTTCTGACGCCGTTTCCCAGCCGCGATATTTCAGACTCAACTCTCGCACGCAGAAGACAGAGTGTGTTGTGATTGGCCAGTACCCGGAAGTGACATATTCAGCACACCCGCTCTCAGAAGCACAGCTCCCCCCTCTGGAACGGTGGATGCACTGCTACTCATTATCAAAACATTGTTTTAACAGTGTTTAAAAATAGCTTCTTCACGACTCCCCGCCGCAGTCCCTTTGACGACCTTTGACCCAAAGTCAGACCCAGAGTCAGAAGACACTGTCGCTCGTGAAACACCTCCACAACGGACGTTATTCTTCTTCTGCGGTTCAATGTACGCAACCGGATGTGCCCGGACTAGTGCCCGGAGCAGGACGATCTGCTGTTCAGGAGAACCGCTGTTTACGTAACCGGACAGGGTTTTTCCCAGAGATCTCGCTGAGCCCGAGATTACAATAAAACACAGCGTTCTCAGCAGTGGCTGAACTGTTTGTTTAGAACCTTCAGGGCTTCTTAAACAAGGTAATGACGCAGATACACACTAAAAAACAGCCTTAATTGGAACTTCCTGTCTAGGTCCATGTATCACCACTGCGGCTAACATTTGACGCTGTTATTCCATAAGGAAACATACTTTTTACTCCAGTAAGTATCGCGTCCTCTGGCCGAGATAATCCCAGAATAGTCTGGAACTGAGAACCGTCGTCGTCGTCGTCATTCTCCTTTACAACTTTTCCAAATGTATCCGTCGGAACCAATAAAAGCCACAATGCAGAAAATGACTCAGGGCAATTTATTCAGACGTTAAATTAAAACCGTGCCTAAACTGTTTAATAATAAAAAAAACAGAGAGTGATTATTTTCTCCTCTTTCATTCTCTGGTGTCCTTCATGGTGCTTTTTCCTTTCCTTTCCCTTCACTACTCTACGCTTACTTTCTTTTACTCCTGTAAAACACTTTAAAGTTGCTGCTGAATGAAACACTGAGGTACATTCTGGAATCTTGCAAAGAACACACAAGTTATTATAAAATAAGACAAATTATTCCACTATTTTAAAATACCAGAGTCAGTGGCTGACGGAGGATAAATTACCTAAAATTTCACACGCACAGCTTCAACTGTCGTGTTCGCAAAAGAAACACTGAAGGTTTTTGTCTGACGGAGTCGCCTGATCGCTCAGTTTGACACCTGGAACAGCAAAAAACTGCCTATCAAAATCTACCTGTGCCCTTTAGCAGGGCAGTAAAAAAAAAACACACCTGCTACCGCGCAGTATAAATATTAAATATTAAATGCGAGAAAAACACAACAAAAACAAGCGCTGAAGGACGAGGAGGCCGGTGGAGAAAAACGTTGGCGAGAACGAAAACAGGTGGTGTTTAAAACCTTGGAGCTCAACTGAGACTTAAGATTAAAAGAGAAGTTAAGATAAGATTAGATAATCCTTCCATGACGGGTAGAATTTGCATAGTTACAGCAGCACAGACATAAAGTAAAGGTGATTTAACACATGCATTATAAACATCAGGGAAGACATTAAAGAAAATGAAATTAGCCGTTTTAACGTAAATGAAGACTTTTACTGCAAAATGACACTAAAACGATGCAAAATGTGAAGATAAAACTCTTCTAATGTCACCGTTTGTTGCTAAAACAGTAAAATATGATAATAAAAAAAGAAAAGAAAAAGAAAGGTGTGTAGAGTTTTGAGGTGGCGGAGCAGAGCTGCGCGGCGGGGGAAGCCGAGTGTGTGGATGAGCTTTTCATCCCGACGGGCTCTCGTTGTCGTCTGCACAGCGTGAAGTAAATGTCACCTCCGCCGCACTCCATCGTTAAAAACCACACAGCTGGACAAATGCCAACACTTGGACTGACATTAAGCGAGAAGACGAGTCAAAACAGCAGTGTCTTAGCGTGTGTGTGTGTAGATTGTTAGAGAATTGTGTAAAAAAAAAAACAGCAGTAATAAAACAAAAAGCAATTTCTGCGATAAAAACCGCACGCGCTAACAAAGCAGAATCATGGTCTTACAGGTTTGATGAACAGAGACAATGTTACATCACTATTTGTATTGATTTCAGATCATGTCGCAGTCCTCTGCACCAACAGATGCAAAAAAAAAAAAAAAGACAGGGACCGCCGCTCGATAAATCGACCTCATGTGATATTCATGTGCACCTCAACCACTGTTTTACCTCCCGCACTCGACTGTTACGGCCCTGGACTGTGGTGGGTAACAGCTGAGATCATAGAGGCATGTAAACATACTGAAAACCGCTAAAAACAAACTGCTCCATCAGATGTTTACTCACTGATCTACTGATCTATGATTTCGTACACGTACCCGAGCTGAGGTTTTACTAAGGTTGACAAAAACTCTGTCTGTTAAACCTGAATCATAACTCCAAAGCACTAAAATCCTCACAAAAAAACCCAAAAACATAAAAATACCAAGGTCAAGCATTTACAATGACAGCAGACGCAGGGAATTCAAATGGAAGAGACAACAAGGTGTGTATATATATATATATATATATATATATATATAGGTATGTATATATATATATTAAATCTGCAAATAATGCAACATTGTGAAAATAAAAGGCAGTGTTTTGCTGTTTCAGCACCAGTCAAGTCTTCCTGCCTCTGTGTTTCAGGACCATGGAGAGCGACAGTGGCAGTCAAGTCTTTCTGCCTCTACGTTTCAGGACTATGGACAGCGACAGTGGCAGTCAAACCGGTCTGTCTCTGCGTTTCAGGACCACGGACAGCGCCTCAATCTGTCAACAAACTGCAGGAGAGGAAGTGAAACTACAAGTGGGCGGGACTATCTGCAGTGGGCGGGACCACCAGAAGTGGGCGGGACCATTAGCAGTGAGCGGGACTGTCTGACGTCAAAACAGAACCACAGGAGTCCGAAGGAGCAAAACAAGAGAATAAAAACATTTTTTTTCCCACCAAACTTTATCCCCCATCACGTAAAAGTAACTATTTTAATATTTGGTTTAGTATCATATGGAAAATGTCTCATATATAATGAAATTTAAATAGTTAAATATGTAATCGCACCACTGTTTTCATCCTATCTGTTTCGTGTGATTTGGAGCAGTCATGAAGTGACATTTCGATGGATTAAATCACAGATTTGGACCACTTGTTGCTCCGCCCCCTGCATGTGCTTGCACACTGACCCCTCCCCTCTCTTCACGTGGATTATTATGGTTGCAGTGAGCGAAGGTGACCCAGTTTTCCAATGTTTGTGAAAATCCCTCCTCAAACAGATAATCTGGGCAAACAAACAAACAAACAAACCAAGGGCTTCTCAGTCACACTGTGCTGCGTTCACAGAAACACAACGCTTTGACACACGCGCTTTTGATCCCTCCTGTAGGGTAGCTACGGTGCTACGTACCACAAAGAGAGTTGTAATCCACTTTACTAGGAGAAGAAGAAGAAGAAATCTTCATTCTAAACTAAGTTTTATGGTGGTTGGCTAATAACCCGAACCCCCTGAAATAACCTTGGCCACCCCACAGATAAAAAGTCGAGCTCCGCCACTGCACAGCAGTAACAGGAAGTACACACACTTTTTTTTTTTTTTGGTGCTGAATAAACTGGGTTTCATGTGCATTTCTTCAGCCTCAGCTGCGTCCAAAACCAGGTCAGGATCCTCTGAAACTACAGTTTACTGCACATATTCGTGCAGTTGTTTTTATTTAAATCTACTGCACTCTAGTCTTTATGTTCTTAGTTTTTCAACCTGTAATATGTGCATATTTCTATCTTCTCACTAAAAGACCTGACCAAACTGCACTGTGAAAACTTTACCTGTCAATAAGAAGAAGACATAAAACGTGACTTCCTCTCAGACTCAGTAAAAAACACAGTAAAACCAGCACACGATCGATCACCGGCGTCTAAAAATAGCAGCTGTCACGTGTCACATTACAAATTTTGTGCCATTTACCCAGTGGCCAAACAGCGCCACAGGGCGCACACGAGCGCGCACTGACGCGCGTCAACAACTTTTGACAACTTCGCCTCAACAGCAAACAGCTTCAACCCAAAAACCCACCCTGTCATTTCACATTAGAGTGTAATTATTATCATAATTTTTTATGTTATTGTGAAGTTTCTTACGTCCTCGTCCTCGCTGCGTCGCTGCTGCTGCTGCAGCTGAAGCCGCGGCTTCTGCGCCTCCGTCGCTCGCTCCACCTCCACCGCTCCTCCGCCTCCTCCGCCTCCTCCTCCTCCCTGCCCGAGGAGATGACTCTGCTCCGGAGGGTTCGGGAAGGATTTGTTGGTGTTGACGGTGCCGGTGAATCTCTGATACAGCGACGCCATTTCACCGAATAAAGAACGTGGTGGGTAAAAAAAAAACGACGCGAGTGAGTTGAGAGTGAGTCCGTGTCCCGAATCGATCAGTAAATAAATAAATAAATAAAAAAAAAATGGTCAGGATTCACATCACGTCTGGTTCTCAGATGCTGCAGCGACGCAGTTTGCAACACTTTTAGAATAAGAATAAGAATAAGAATAATCACAGGTCAGGGAATAAAAGAGTCCTGATCCACAGGAGTCTGCTTCACAATAAAAGCCCTGCTCCCTCACTCTCTCACTCTCTCTCCCTCTCTGGTGTCACAGAGAAGAAGAAGAATAAAAAAAAAAGAAAAGAAAGTGACCGCTGACTCCCACAGAGGGACAGAGATGGTGTCTCTTTGTCCTTCGCGAGACCGAGGAGACAAAACAAAGCCCCACGCGACAACAGTTAACACGTCAGATGTCTGAGAATTGGCACGAGAAACTTATCATGACTTTGCAGATTGGAGAGATTGTGAGCTCTAATGTCTCTCTCTTTTTTCTTTTTTTTTTGTTGTTTTCATCTTTTGCCTCCATGTAGGGGTCTTGACGCGCAGAGAGAGAGAGAGCAAGAGTGCCCCCATGTGGAGGACAAAGGCACAGCAGAACAGCACGTTTTCCAAGGTGACCGAACATGAATCTGTCTGACATCAAAAAGTCAGACTTATTACTCAAATTCCACTGCCTTCATTCCAGAAATGGAAGACTTTAGTTGTGATATAAACACATAAGCAGCTGAGAAATTAACTTATATGGATCTTTTTTGTCCTTTTGGACACAAAATGTCATCATTGTCTTCATTTTCAGTCAAGTAATTAATGTATTTTGCACTTATTAATGAGTACTTTGCAAAATAAAGTGCTTCCAGTGATGTTTCACCACCAAAATCCAATATTATTATTAATATAGTGCACTTTATTGACAGGTCTTATATATAATATACCAAGCACAATATAATGTAAACATAATTTACTGTGATAATGACCAATATTGACCATTTAAAAACGTTGCATCTTGATGTTTTTGACCGTCTCGTTCAGCCCTAATTTCTAATTTGTAAAGTTAGAGCTGTCGCTCTCCGTGGTGCTGAAACAGCAAAACACTGCCTTTTCTTTTCACTGTGTTGCATTTATTTGCCGATTTAATATATATATATATATATATATATATATATATATACACATCTTGTTGTCTTTTCCATTTGAATTCCCTGCGTCTCCACTGAACTTTATGAAATTAACCGGGGTCTTTGAATGCATCTCGCGTCACTTTACATTAGCTTAGGGTGCTATTTGTTTAGTTGAGGCTATTTGACTAATAATAACACTGAAAAGAATTGTAATTTTGCAATAAATTATAATGTTTTCGACCATAAACGCACTCACGAACGCGCTATAAATCAGGTTCGGAGCGTCTACGATGTTGTGTGTCCTCGTTTATTGTGTCTTTATGTTGGTTTTTTTCGCTTAAAGCTTCAAACTGAACTGAAATGAACCAGGAAACCATGTTTTGGTGAAGGTTTCTTTGCTGAAATCCATTTTAGACGATGTGTGAATGACATGATCGTCTCCAAAAATCAAAAGGGATTCAGTCGCTGGTGATGAGTCATGAAAGTATAGTGAAACAGGCATTTGAGACATCTTTAAATGGTCCGTTTTGGTTTTAAAGGAGGGCGTACACAATACGTATGTTACTCGATGTCATAAACCACAAAGAAAAAGCTCTGTGAGGCTAAAATGACTCAACGTTTTCCTCTTATTTTGACTTAAAAATTACCAAAATGGCTGCGATTGTGATGAAACGCAGCATCAGGCGGACGTGAAGTCGACCGAGCGCTAAGAAAACACAGCAAACATCACTTCATTCGTCTCGGAGAGCGACGACGCCGAGATAAACCCAACATTTCCTGCTGTGAGACTTCAAAATAAGACAAATACTCCACGCGTTTTTTTGTAAAGACAGCGGTGATCGATCGATTTAAAAAAAAATACAAGATTAATCCCACTTTCTAACTGTCACTGATGAATATGTCGTGATATTTCAGCACTGGATTTTCATCAGTGAGTGAGACACCATAAAAAAAACAAGAAAATAGAACCACTATTAGGGGGAAATGTATGGTTTCAAGCAAAAGAAAATGGCACTTTTCAAATTATCTCGAGTAAATAAGTCCAAAAAATGATGTTGTTAGATAAATAAACTGACTTTAAGTCAATTACACGAGAACATATTTTCATTTTTTTCGCAGCGAAAATACAAATATACAAAACACTGTCTTACAAATCAAATTAGCAATTAAACTAGACATAAAACTGTCCAAAAAAAACAAAAACGTTTCACTTTATTTACAAACGCAGACGCAGAACCAGTTTATACACGACCACAGATCCAGAATCTCTGTGTGTGTGTGTGTGTGTGTTTGCTTTTACTCAGCCTCTAACAGGATAAACAAAACCTCCCTCTGTGTATCTAACACGCCGAGCATGCTGGGATTTACGCCTCACACTGTCAAAAAAAAAAAAAAAAGAAAGAAAGAAGAAGAAGCACAGAACAACTCGTCTGCTAATCGTGAGTTTCAGAAACAGACACAACTGTGACCGAGGGAGACGCTCAGAGGCTCGGGAAAGGAAATTACTTTTTACTTTTTTACAATTTGCCTGACCCTGGATCTGCAAAATATTTTACAATTGATTTCCCTCAAAAAGGAAAAAAATAAAGAAATTATCTTTTCTCTGTGAGGGTTGTTTTTTGGGCACAATCCAATCCATCTGACACACTCAAGCACTGGCAGCAGGACCTGAGAATGAAATTCAATTTTCAGGCACTGGAGTGATGTGATGATGAAGAAGACTGGGTTAAACACACACACACACACACACACACACACACACACACACACACACACACACACACACACACACACACACACACACACACACACACACACACACACACACACACACACACAAGAAGAAGAAGCAGAAGAAGAAGAAGAAGGTTTGACAAACTGCACAGAATCTACTAAAGAGGAGAGATTGTGAATAAAAATCAGTGCTAACTCCGTCCCATCATATCGATTATGAGCATCCATAGAAAGCATCACTTCTAAAAAAATATCTTCGTACAGTACCACAAACAGACAGCAGAGGGCGCAGCAGAGTCTCGTTCTGCTCGCCATCATCAGCCGAGTCTTTTTAATCATCATCATCTAAACACAAACAAACAGCTCCTCACTGAGATCAAAAGACAGTTTCCCGCTGAGATTCTTAACACCTTCATTCAATAAAGTGACTCAATGTTACACAAACACACACACGTTCATATCGCGGCTTCATTGTAGTTTAAAGCTTTGTGAATAAATAATCTCAGCGTGCTAGCAAAAAAAACCAAAAACATAATAGTTCCTTTTAACAACAACACAAATATGAGTTTTTAACTGAATTAAAGGTCTAGTGTGTGAGTTAAAAGCAGAAATTGAATAAACTAAACATAAAGTTTTATTTATATTTTATTGAGTACACTTTCTGTAAATCATTCGTGGTGCCATGTATTACCACAAGGTGGCAGCAGCAGCAAGCATTTAGACTGCACAGGCGTTGTGAAATTTACCGGGGTCTTTGAATGCATCTCGTTACTTTACATTAGCTTAAAACGTTCTGATTTCAGACTATTTTACGAATGATAACACTGAAAAAAATTGTATTTTTGCTACAAATTACAATGTTTTTGACCATAAATGCACTCACGAACATGCTATAAAATGCCTTAACCCTAATTGACTGTGATAATTACTTTAATTTAAAGTTAAAATGTGAACATAATCATCTACACACAACAGTCAAGGGTGAGTTCAGAGTCTCCAGTGAGAAGTTACGAAATTAACCGGGGTCTTTGAATGCATCTCGTTAGTTTACATTAGCTTAAAACTCTCATACACTAAATTTGAGAAATAATAACACTGAAAAAATTGACATTTTTTTCTAGAAATGATATTTTTGACCATAAACGCACTCATATAGCACATGCTATAAAACACCCTTAACCCTAATTTTCTGTGATAATTACTTTCATTTAAAGTTAAAATGTGAACATAATCATCTACACACAACAGTCAATGGTGAGTTCAGAGTTATTAAAGTTATGAAATTAACCGGGGTCTTTGAATGCATCTCGTTAGTTTACATTAGCTAAAAACTCCTATACACTAAATTTGACAAATAATAACACTGAAAAAATTGCCATTTTTTTCTAGAAATTATATTTTTGACCATAAACGCACTCATGCACATGCTATAAAACACCCTTAACCCTAATTTTCTGTGATAATTACCATTTAAAAATGTTTGTCGTCGACACAACAGTCAAGTTCAGTCGGTTCAGAGTCTCCAGTGAACGTCGTCTGCGTGTCTTTGGAGCGTGGGTGGAAAACACCTGCACACGGACAGAACACGGACAGAACACGGACAGAACACGGTCTCACTGTGAGGCTCCGCTGCGCCATGAAATTGTCAGCCTGAGCTTATGAATCCACAAATCTCAGTGTCACCGTCTTGTCAAAAAAAACACAAAAAAAAAAACCAACAGACGACTGTGATTTATAATGAATCACTTTTCCCCCATTTCATGCCACTGAAGCCAAAACTCTGCACTGGAACCGCTCTCTCACATCATAAAACACCAAGGTGGCGTACAGAAAAGCAGTTGCCACGGTAATGTGACAGAGGAAGTCACCCCCCCCCCCCCGACCCGACCCCCCCCCCCCGCCGCCTGTACTTTTCTGTGTAATTGCTGCTTCATTTTTATTAAAGCTGCGAGGCTCAGAGCGACTGCGCTCCATCATCCTGACGAGCTTAAAGTAACATGAATTAAACACCAGGATCCATATCTGCCATGATGGATGGAATCGTCGTCGTATGAGACGCTCGGTTTAAAAAAAAGACTTTTACTGAATTACAGTGAAGTTCCTTAAAGGTGCAGTCTGTAACACGTGGACCGGAGTTTATCGGCAGGAATTTAACTCTCTTGTCATTTGGGTTTTCACACACTTTAGGCAAAATAATCAAGTTTTATAGAGAAGCAAACTCAGCAGCTGTTTGAAAAAAACATTTTAACATATTAAAGACATTTGAAAATCTGCTCTTTTCGTGCACATTTGATTTAAAAACTTTTTTGGATTAATTCACTAAGACACTTCCTAACGTGATTGTACACTGGTGTGGAGTCAATAACACGACTAGAGTTTTTGGGGCCAAAAATCTAATTCTGCTCAGGGCCCCGAAAAGTCTTGGGCTGGCACTGTCGGAGAGAAAAACAATTATATATCTTTTTTGGTTAGTGAGGGCCACCGTAATTCACTGATACACTTATTAAAAATAACACTCTGCTGTCTCACCATTAGATGTCACTGTTACACAGTGTTGTAGTACTTCATTACTTCAATACTGAAGTACAAACTTTTTTTAATACTTAAGTAAGCACTTTTAATACTTAATACTTAAGTAAGGACTTACTTTTAAAACTTAATACTTAAGTAAGGACTTTTAAGACTTAAAGACTTTTGATACTTAAGTGAAGACTTTTAATACGTAAGTAAGGACATTTAATATTTAAGTAAGTACGTTTGAAGGACTTTTAATACTCAATAAGGACTTTTGATACTTAAGTAAGGACTTTAAATACTCAAGTAAGTACTTTTAATATTTAAGTAAGGACTTTTAATACTTAAGTAAGTACTTTTAATATTAAAGTAAGGATTTTTAAGACTTAAAGAGTTTTGATACTTAGGTAAAGACTTTTGATACTTAAGTAAGGACTTTTAATACTAAAGTAAGGACTTTTGATACTTAGGTAAAGACTTTTAATACTTAAGTGAGGACTTTTAATACTAAAGTAAGGACTTTTGATACTTAGGTAAAGACTTTTAATACTTAAGTGAGGACTTTTAATACTAAAGTAAGGACTTTTGATACTTAAGTAAAGACTTTTAATACTAAAGTAAGGACTTTAATACTTAAGGATTTTTGAAGGACTTTTAATACTAAAGTAAGGACTTTTGATACTTAAGTAAGGACTTTTAATACGTAAGAAAGGACTTTTAATACTTAAGTAAGGACTTTTAATACCTAAGTAAGGACTTTTGAAGGACTTTTAATACTAAAGAAAGGACTTTTAATACTTAAGTAAGGACTTTTGAAGGACATTTAATACTTAAGTAAGGACTTTTAATACTTAAGTAAGGACTTTTAATACTTAAGAAAGGACTTTTAATACTTAAGTAAGGACTTTTAATACCTAAGTAAGGACTTTTGAAGGACTTTTAATACTAAAGAAAGGACTTTTAATACTTAAGTAAGGACTTTTGAAGGACATTTAATACTTAAGTAAGGACTTGTAATACTTAAGTAAGGACTTTTGAAGGACATTTAATACTTAAGTAAGGACTTTTAATACTTAAGTAAGGACTTTTAATACTTAAGAAAGGACTTTTAATACTTAAGTAAGGACTTTTAATACCTAAGTAAGGACTTTTGAAGGACTTTTAATACTAAAGAAAGGACTTTTAATACTTAAGTAAGGACTTTTGAAGGACATTTAATACTTAAGTAAGGACTTGTAATACTTAAGTAAGGACTTTTAATACTAAAGTAAGGACATTTAAGACCTAAGTAAAGACTTTCAATATCTAAGTAAGGACTGTTGATACTTAAGTAAAGACTTTTAAGACTTAAAGACTTTTTACACTAAAGTAAGGTCTTACGATACTTAAAGACTGTTAATACTTGATACTTTACTACAGTAAATGTCATAAACTTTAAGTTTTTTACTTAAGTAATATTTAAAAAGGTACTTTATACAAGACTGCTAATACTCACACAGTAGCTGTTTAATGGGAGTACAAATAATCTTAACCCAACACAAAAACCCCATGTTTTTACCTGTGACTAAATTAAGCTCTAATAAGAACTAAGAAGTTTAGAAACTCATTAACACTTTAATCCTTTTTTCCACCAGAAATCTACTTTTCCATCTTACCTGAAACTGCTCATAATTAAGAGCTTTTTTTTAAATTAAGATTCCCCCAAGACAAAAAGTGAGAGAAGACAATTCAAAAGCCCACACCTGCCCACACCTGCAGTACTCACACTGTCCACCAGGCGCGTACAGTACATTTTTTTTAGAATGACAGAGCACAGATTCATACGTGAGGTTCATGCACTGGCTGAACATAAATTCTCCTCACCACAGTTTATAAAACTAAACCCTGCGCAGGTGAACTGACCCTTTAAATTCAATCTAAGGGAAGGAAAAGCTCCTGCGTAAGAGAACACCAGGTTCACTCTCTGATTCATCGCACATGAAATGTATATAAACGTGAAACATGACGAGCGCACACAGAGAAGACTGTATATGAGCGACAACTTTGACCTTGTCGGGGGGGAAAAAAGAAAACATGGATTTAAAGGTGGATTTACGCCGCGGCGTCACACTTCTTTGTTGCCGTCCATATCTCAGCAAGAACACCGTCGTATAAACTTCACGTTCAGGTCCCGAGCTTCACTCTGCCCGTTAAAACCTCCGTGTTTGGTTCTGCGGTAACGTACGAAACTAACGTATGATTTAAAACGTCCAACGTGGAGGAAAATGGAATCTACTGTAAAAGAATAAATCACAAAACTGCTTCTAAAACCTTGGATTTAAAGGTTTTATATGTCAAACGTAGATGTTTAAAAGCTTCTGCCTGAAAATATCATTTTAGATCAATTATAGACATTTTATTCCACAGACTAAAGAGAACATCTTTGTTTCTCACAGATCTGGACACATAATCACTTTAATATGTGTTTTTCATAATAAAAAAACATTGAAAAACATTAGAATTTTTCTTTTTGAAAAAAACATTTGAATAATTTTTGTTTTTTTTTAAACATTTGAAAATGTTTTGTTTTTTTAAACATTTGAAAATGTTTTTTTTTTTTAAACATTTGAAATTTTTGTAAAAAAACAATTTTTCTTTAAAAAAAATCTTGGGAAAAAAACATTTTTGAAAAAAATATTTTTTGAAAAAACATTTTTTGAAAACATTTTTTTTTGAAAAAAACATTGAAAAAAACTTTAAAAAAAAAAAAGTTGTAAAAACATTTTTTTGAAAAAACATTTTTTTAAAACATTTTTTTGAATTTTATTTTTTTTTTAAACATTTTTTTTATTTTTTTTTTAAACATTTTAAAAAAAACCCATAAAAAACAAATAAAAAAAACTAACACTTTTTTTTCATGATTTTTTGGAATTCTCCTTGTTTCGCAAAAAAACGCCAACTGGAGTCTCACACTCCTGATTCTACTGTCACTAATTCAGGAAATCATCAACCAAAGTATCACAATCAAAGTATAGGGCAGTTCGGGGGCTCCGTAAAAAACACAGTGAGAGAGTGGGGAAAAAAAATAAAATAAAGTTCTGGACAAATCTTATTTGCGCTCGTCTCATTCCGCACTTTTATGACCGAGTTCATTTCAGAAAAGTCTGGAGCGGAGTGAGCGAGGGCGCGGAGCGTGGAAAATTGACTCCCAATCCTATTTGAACTGGGCTCGATAAAAAGTCCCCGGGAAATTTAGAGAGGATTTAGAGAAGAGAGGAGAGGACAAATAAGGCAGAGTGGATATGAGAGAGAAGGTAAAACTGTGGACGCGTAAAAGAAAATGCATTTCAGTTGTTTCATGTTTGTGAGTTATTTCTCTGACGAGGGCAGCGAGGTTCAATCTCTCGCTGTGAAAAACAACAACAACGACGACGCACAAAAATCCACGAACGGAGACGACGTGAAGACTGTGTTTCAATATTCTGAAGGTTCTGTGAGTAAATAACAGCTTTAACTTAGAGTTAACTGTTATTTTACTGACAACCAAGCGCTGCAACGATCATCTGTTTGAGTGTTTTCTGATCGTTTCAGCTTCTTAAATGTGAATATTTTCTTGGTTTCTTCGCTTCACGTAAACAAAGAAGTCATTAAAAAACTGACTCGTTTTTGGTTTGAGAACATTGTCAGAGACGTTTTCTTACATCTTACAGACCAAAGCAGTCACTGATAAAGAGAATAACATAGATGGAGTCCTACGTACAACCCAACAATGTGATATCAACAAAGTGATAAATGCTAAATGCAATATTTCTGATCGTTTCAGCTTCTTTAAAGGTGCATTATGTAATAAATCTAAAGCAACTGGACCATAAAATCCTCCTAATATGTCACAGAGACTCAGGAATAATGTTCATATAATAAACTGAACTCACCAACAACAACAGTACAGACAAAATTTTTGCATTAAAAAAAAATATTTTGCAGACTGCAAATCATGTTTATGTTTTGAAATCATGTTTTGGCGTCATGTGGCGCCACCTACCGCCGTCTACCAATCATTGCAGTCAGTAGAGTCTCAGCTGCCGAGCGACCACGGGTTGCCAGTTACGTCAGAAAACGAAACCTAAAAAGACCTCGGTGTTTTGAATTTGAGTGTAGTAACCGTTTTTGGCCACATTCTTACATATGGCGCCTTTAAATGTGAATATTTTCTTTGTGTCTTTGCTCTGTTTAACAAAGAAATCATTAAAACTCAATAATTTTTGGATTGTGGGCAAAAACGAGACATTGATGGACATTTTTTTTTTTTAGTTTTCTGACATTTCATGGACCGAAGGATGACTCGATTAATGGAGAAAATAACCGTTAGCTGCAGCTCTACAAAAAATATCGATTATTATTACAGTTTAAGCTAAAACTCACACACAAACACAAGCTGGGGGATCGAACCCCAACCTGACGGTCGGAAAGCAACCTGCGAAACCACTGACCCACAGCCACACAGTCACCTGTGAAGCTCTCATAGCTGGATAATGGTCAAAAACACTTTAATGGACTCTAATTATGACATTTAGTGCATAATAAGTGTATTTAAGTGTGAACTCAGGATGATTTAAAGAACTTTGGCGATCCTGGCTCCTGCAGAGATGCACGTACGAGGGTTAACGTACTTTATATATGTTTGAAAAAAATCCAGCTTTTAGTGTCTTTTATGTATTTTGTCATGAAGTGGTAGAAAAAAAAGGCAGTGAAGCAGAGTGAGAAATCAGAGGATTCAGACATCTGGGCTGCAGCTCACTCCACCACCGCTCTGCTGCCATTTTTCTTGTTATTTGGCTGCAAGCTCTTGCTGACTGCAGCACACACGCACGCACGCACACACACACACACACACACACACACACACACACACACACACACACACACACACACACACACACACACACACACACAGTCTGAGCCCAGCATTTATTTGTGCCTCCAGATGTCCTCAAATTATAACTGTGAGAGTTTTACAGACGGCAGGACAACTGTGTGTGTTTGTGTGTGTGTGTGTGTGTGTGTGTTCTTGTACTTGCGGCATACTGAGGACCAGTGAGGGTTTTTTAACCAACAAAGTGAGGTCATTTTTTACAGAGTGAGGACATTTTGGCCGGTCCTCACTTTGTTTTCATTGAAATCACTTCCTTAGGTTGCTATATAACATGCTATACTCAATTTGTCAAAAAAATGAAAAATAATTTGGACGCCATAGTGTAGTGTGACTTTTTAGTCAAATTTTGGACCAACATTTTTTTTTTTTTTTTTTGACAAATTTTGGATGACAGTATAGTATGACGTTTTTGTCAAATTTTGGACAAAAAATTTTCGGTCAAATTTGTTTTTATATTTTGGACGACATAGTGCAGAGTGACTTTTTTGTAAAATTTTGGACAAAATTTTTTGTAAAATTTTGGACAAAATTTTTTGTAAAATTTTGGACAACATAGTATATTATGATGTTTTTGTCAAATGTTTGACCAAAAATCTTTTTTCAAAGATTTTTTAAATTTTGGACAACATAGTATAGTTTTGATCAAAAAAATTGGGTAATTTTTTTTTCTTCAAATTTTGGACGTCTTCATATAGTATGACCTTTTTGTCAAATTTTGGGCCAAAAATTAAAAAAATTAAAATCAAAAATCAAAAAATATTTCCAGCACCTTTTGCTCTGGGGCTCCACCTGCACACATTTTATGGTACTGCAACCAGTAGTTCTTTATAGATGTCATTCATGAAGTAGATATTTGTAATTGTGTTGATTTATAAAGTGGAAATGCTGGTCCTCAATTTATCAGCAACCCAGTCCTCAGTATGCAGCAAGTACAAGAATGTGTGTGTGTGTGTGTGAGGGGGGGATTTTTAAAATCACTTTTTTATTTTCTTACCTTCTTCAAAACCGTAGGGTAAAGAATAAAAAAAAGAAGGGAGGGGGAGAATAAATGTGAGTAAGAGAGGGAAAGACGACGGAGAATAAATGAGATTTGTAAAGAAGAAGAAAACGACGTGAAGGAAATGGAAAGTTGATCATAATTATCTGCCTCACGTGGACGTCGCCGCTGGCATTTAAAGTCGCGGCGAGCGAACGCGACGACGGCGAGGAGCGAGTCGTGCGGCCGTGAGTAAAAAAAAAAGAAAAAAAAAAGCGTTGTTATTCCTCCTGACAACAAACCCGCTGTTATCATCTGATGGCTTTTTAATTTGTTCGACTACAGCAGCGTTGGCCAGGACTTCAATTAGCACCAGGAAACTAAATCAATACATTCAATTCCACATTAGTAATTTTCTCCACTTCTTTTCTTTTTTTTCTTCTTTATTTATTTTCGCAAAAATGAACGCATGAAAAGAATGTAGGAAAAACTGGCGCAGATTTAAAAGTAATTATTGATTTTATCCGAGGAGAAATGGGACTCAAATGCCACCGAGGACACAGACGCCGGCACAGAGAGAAAGTCTAAAATATTCATGTTTTAGCCTTTGCTGCATGTGGCCGTCAATCATCTGTCATCTCAGAGGGAATCGATAACAAATCTGCGCTCTATTTTTTTCTAATATATGCCTTAGTTTTGACAGAGCTAATCCATAAATTCTTCTTCTTCTTCTTCTTCTTCACGTCCTCCACAGTTTGTTACCGAGCGAGTGAAAGCGTCAACAGAACAACAGCACAATGAGCTGGAAACCGTCTTAATGTAACGTCGGTGATTGGATCGAGGGACATTTAGCTGCGAAATGAGACGTTTAAACGCGGCGGCGGCGGCGGTGACGTCTGCGGTTTGTCGTCCTCTGAGGAGGAAAAAGCCAACGCATCAGAAAACTCTGGTCCTGGTGATTATGCTGCTGTAAATCACCTGGTATCACACAGACCTGGATCCAGTACATCACTGTTAAAGGAGTCATATTATAGCCTATTTCACCAAGTTAAACTAGCTCCCTGGTGTCCTTATAAACATGTCTGTGGCAATCAATATATATATATATATATATATATATATATATATATATATATTTTTAATTATTCCCTAAAGCAGGGGTGTCAAAGTCAAATGACCCTGGGGGCCAATGAACAGCTAGTATGGTCAATAGGGGGCCGGCCTACAGAACAAAAAGTGAGGGGGAAAAAAACAACAACTTTCGACAACTTTTTCGATGTGCCTAGCTCATTTACGAAGGCTGCAAATCACCAAAATTCAAAAAGGCCGACTTCCTGTTGAGTTGAGGCCATGCATGGTCTTCCCGCCAAATTTCGGGGGGGAAATTCGGTGGAATTCAATACTATGATGAAGGTTTATGGGGCAATTCCTGTATCCTGTGGCGAACGGTCGAAATTCGCCAAGGGGTTGCCGTGTTCGCGCCGTTTTGAATCCGCAAAACCTTTTTCCGACAACAATGCTAACATTGCTCCTACAAAGATTTTTTAGAAACGTAGATAGACTTGTACATAGATTCCCAAATAGCTAAAATGGACGCCAAAATTCAAAAAGCTAACTTCCTGTTGAGTATATGTTTAAACGACAGTGAGGTTGTGGGCCACGTTTTCATTATAACATAATATTAAGTGGGGTGGCCGCATGTAATCGATTGGGGGGGCCGCATATGGCCCGCGGGCCGGCAGTTTGACACCTGTGCCCTAAAGTATTTCAGATACAGTCCTCTACCAAACGGTTGAGACGTCTCTTCATAATAAAAGTACATTATATAACTGCAATTTCGTGACCAATATTACTCACTCACAAATGTTTTTGGTGGCTGTACAACAGCACAAATGGTTTTTGACCTGTTGGAACACTGAAAAGAGCATGATCAATTGCATAACTACACCAAACGGTAGAGATGTGACTTAGAGTGTGGGCCACCAAATGGTTGCAAGTATCAGAACGCTCGCTTTAGTAGTATCTCTTTAGGTCCACCTTAAAAAAAAAAAGTACAACAAAACTTAACTAACTTCAGCCACAGAGGCTACGGGGAGCTAACAGCAGTTAGCATTTGGAAAAGTGATCATTAGCAGGCTCTAGCCGGCACATTGTCGTCATATATGACATGTATACGCTGGACGGATAAATCCTCTGAGGCTGGAAGTTTGTGTAGCACTCTGTGCTGCACTGTGGAGCCAAGAAGAGAACTTTTCAAGGACTTTGCGGACTTCCGGAGACAACAATTCCAGGAATTTAGCGCATTGTGGCGTCCCAGTGAGCGCCGAAGTCAACATTGCGTGTTTTATCTCCTGTACTTAGACTGAAGAGGAGCACAAAAACATGACTTTTTCACACTTTACCGACTGATAGGACCTCCAGAGTCCAAAATATAAGGATTTAAATGATTATAAAGCTTGATTTTGCATAATATGGGACCTTTAAAGTGGATGAAACACTGTGCACAGAGAACCTGGGGATTCACAGTGAGACAAAGGACTAAAAGTCTCGGCCTCTGCTCTGTGAGGACTAAACCTCTCTGAGGAAATCAGATCCTTATCCTCCTTTAAATCTCTCTCTCTTTCAAATAATGACTTTATTCCCCTGATTGTTATCTGTCGCACTAATGTTGTAAAAGTCTTTTAAACTTTGGTTGTTTCCTTATTATCATTAGTCTGTGAAAGACCTTTTTAAAAAACTTAATAAATCCTATTCATCATTAATGACGCGGGAGAGAAATTAACTTTTTCTCACACTTCTTTTCTTTTTATCTACGACACAATCAGACGCTCTTATTAAAGTGCCAACTGTGAAATATTCCACTGCGATATCTGTGATCAGCATTAGACGACTCTGAGGTCGTCTTTCACACATAATCGTCTCCTTTACAACTCAGACGCTCCGAGTTTGCTCTCACACTTTTTGTGTTCCCCTCCCCGCCTGAGGGGGGTGCTGCGTCAAGAACGGCTGAAGGAGAAGACGAGACGACAATGAACAAGGAAAAAAACGTGCATTTCCTCCACATCAGAGGAAAACATAGAGCTGCGGCAAATCATATGTTTTTTGTAAACATTTCTCCCGGCTACACGCACCTAAGTTTTGGTTGTTTTTACCCACAATGCCCTGCGTTGTAGTCCATTTCCTGCATTTGGTCCAAACCGAGACCTATGTTTTTAAGCTTTTAGGCACGTTCACACCTCCTCAAACGAACCGGACTTTCCGATCAAACGAGCCAGGATTTGATTTAGCCGAGACGCACTCCGTCACTGCTCTGCTGCGGTTTGTGGAGGCTCAAAAAGTCAGATCAGGATGAAAATGTTGTTAAAATAATTAGTGGAAATGTGTTGCACTTGTGGCTCAGCTAGTCAATAATAATCTTTTACTCCACTCTCCTTTCTCCACATGAAGTTTCTCCACGGCTTAAAGACGATTATGAGTTTCGTTAAAAAGCTCAAATGACGTATTCTGTATGAAATGCAAATTTTTGCAGAATAATACCATGTAAATGACATATTTTGTGCAAAAATAATGGCGCTCCTTTTTTGTTTGTGTACCCAACGGAAAATTACAGTGGAAGTACGGCTTATTGGTAACCTTTTTTTTTTTATCATGTCACCATTTTCACTGACAAAATCACGAGTGATTTAAGCAGAACACTGAAAAAAACCTTAATGTCCAATTTACGGTTATTATAATGCACCTATAAGTTAAAGGTGCATTATGTAATACATCTAAATCAACTGGCTATAAAATCCTCCTAATATGTCACAGAGACTCAGGAATAATGTTCATATAACAAACTGAACTCACCAACAACAACAGTACAGACAAAATATCTGCATTAAAAAAAATATATTTTGCAGACTGCAAATCTTGTTTTGGCATGTGGCGCCACCTACCGCCGTCTACCAATCATTGCAGTCAGTAGAGTCTCAGCTGCCAAGCGACCACGGGTTGCCAGTTACGTCCGAAAACGAAACCTAAAAGACCTCGGTATATTTTGAATTTGTCTGCATTAACCGTTTTTGGCCACATTCGTACATATGGCGCCTTTAATGCAAAAGATGCAAATATCAGGATTCGCAAATCTACGTGACGTGGAATCCCAAAAATGAAAATGCTTCATGCTTCGGCTAAATAATTATAATAATAATGCATTATATTTGAAGTAAAGTACTTTTGCGGTTTTTCCTTGTCTTACCCACGTAAACAAAATGTGACAAACACACCCATCCATCCCTTTTTCTACCACGAGGGAGTCACACCCTGGACGGATCACCAGTCCATCACAGAGACAAATTCACTCTCACACCTACGGTCAGTTTTAGAGCGTCCGTTTTACTGATTTAATGTTTTAGGACTGTGGGAGGAAGCCGGAGAACCCGGAGAGAACATGCGACTTGTTCCACTCGGGGCTAAAAAACCACCCTGGGCGCGCGTCTTCTACACAGAGCGACCTCCTGTGCTCTGACGACGTTCTTCTCTGCACTGCGTTGTTTGAAACGTCCACGTACGTCTTGATATGAACGCCTGCAGACGTTGAGTTGATATTGGGATCAAACTGTTGAAGTCTCCAGGGGGGGGGATGGGGGGCGACGGCCTCTTCACGGCCTTGAAACTCATCTCTATTTCTTGTCGTATCCTCGGAGCAATAAGAAAAAAACCTCCAGTGCAGCCAAGGCCCGCCTGACGACAACAACAGCAACAGCAGCATCATCATCATTTACGGACATATAAACAAAGCGGGCGTCACTTCTGACCCGAGCTACAGGAAAAAAAACGCCGACGGGGGAAAGAACTCTGAATGACGAACGAGAGGAGGCAGAAAACGTGAATAAAGACAATAAAGAAAGAAAGCTGAATGGATGGATGGATGGAGGCTGATTTAACGAGACGGGCGGAGGAGGAGGAGGAGGAGGAGGAGGAGGAGGAGGAGAGTCTTGATTTAACGACCTCACCTTACGCCCCGGAGGAGCCTTGAGAGGATGGTGAGTGAGTTATGGGATGGAGGAGGAAGAGGAGGAGGAGGAGGAGCCTGACGCGGCAGACCTTCTGTCACTGTGTGAGGACAATATAACACATATAACACGATGACAGGACAGATGTGCGCGGGTTCACGCGAGGAAACGAGCGAGCGAGCGCCGAAAAAAAGTGCCCGATGAAGATGAGGAGGAATCGGTGAAAGTTCCTTTAGGTACGCGGCGCGTCGTAGCTTACCATTTTGGAGGCGGTGGTATCGATCTGCGTGGCGATGAGCATGGACATGACTGAAGAAAAATAACGACCACCAGCAGCAGCAGCAGCAGCAGCAGCAGCAAGAGATACAAAAAAAAACTCCTTTAAGACTCTCGCGTCTTTTGTCTTTCCCTTGTTCCTCGAGGACAGAAAAGTCTCGTGGAGTCGCGAGCGTCAGGCTTCACCTGGAGTGGGTTAGGATTATAGAGTCGTCCTCCTCTTCCTCCTCGAGAAACCTACTTCTTTCCTCTCCTCCCTTTCGTCGTCAGACCCTGGAGACACGTCTTCCACGTCGCCTTAATCAATCACATCGCGACAGAGATTTTTGGGGGCTGACGACGCGCCGCTCGTCCGTTCGGGCTCTGGGGAAACGAGTTCTCCCCCGACTTCACTCCAGTCGCTCTGACTCCCTCTCTCTCTCTCTCTCTCCGTCCACGGCGCTCTGCTCTTCTCTGCTCTATCGCTCTCTGACTGTCACAGACTCTCCATCTCGCGCTGCCTTACAGAGGTTTATCCGTCTTCGTCTCCGCAGGACAAGTCCTCGTCTTTCTTTCTTTCACCCCCCTCCCTCAACTCTCAAATGAAGTAGTAGTGTGAGGCTTCTCCTTTTCCCTCTCCCTCTCTTTCTTTCTCTCCCCACCCTCATTTCCCTCCTCTTCCTTCCACACAAACCCATAATAAAAGGCTTCTTTTTTTTTTCATTTGAAGTCACGTTTGAAAACGTAATCTCTGCAGAGGAAGAGCCGTCTGCCAAACAGCCAAAACAATGTTCTTTAAATCTCCATCACAGCTTTAATGAAGCAAAAAGGTGTGTGTGTATAAGTGTGTGCATTCTTGTACTTGCGGCATACTGAGGACCAGTGAGGGCTTTTAACCAACAAAGTGAGGTCATTTTTACACAGTGAGGACATTTTGGCCGGTCCTCACTTTGTTTTCATTGAAATCACTTCCTTAGGTTGATATAAAATGCTATACTCAATTTGTCAAAAAAAAAGATAGTATGACTTTTTTGTAAAATTTTGGAGTAAAAATGTTGGACCAAAATAGTTTTTTCTAATTTCTTTTCCAACTTTTGGACAACATAGTATAGTATGAAGTTTTTGTCAAATTTTGGATTTTTTTTTTCAATTTTTGGACAACAGTATAGTATGACGTTTTTGTCAAATTTTGGAGCAAAAATATTTGGTCAAATTTTGTTTTAATTTTGGTCGACATAGTATAGTAGGAAGTTTTTGTCAAATTTTGGACAAAAAATTTTGGGTCAAATTTTTCTTTTCAATTTTTGGACAACAGTATAGTATGACGTTTTTGTCAAATTTTGGAGCAAAAATATTTGGTCAAATTTTGTTTTAATTTTGGTCGACAAAGTATAGTAGGAAGTTTTTGTCAAATTTTGGACCAAAAATTTTGGGTCAAATTTTTTTTTTTTAATTTTGGACAACAGATTAGTATGATGTGTTTGTAAAATTTTGGACCAAAAATTTGGACCAAATTTTTTTTTTCAAATTTTATTTAAACTTTTGGATGACATGGTATAGTATGTGTTTCTATCACATTTTGGACCAAAAAATTTTTGTCAAAGACTTTTTGAATTTTTGGACGACATAGTATAGTATGACGTTTTTGTCAAATTTTGGACCAAAAATTAAAAAAAAAAAAAAAAAATCGAAAAAAAATTTCCAGCCCTCTGCTCTACCAGCAGACATTTTGTGGTACTGCAACCAGTAGTTCTATATAGATGTCATTCATGAAGTAGATATTTGTAATTGTGTTGATTTATAAAGCGGAAATGCTGGTCCTCACTTTGTCAGCAGCCCAGTCCTCAGTATGCAGCAAGTACAAGAATGTGTGTGTGTGTGTGTGTGTGTGTGTTCAGAACTGGCAAGTCAACGACACACACAGATGGAAAAGAGGAAACAGGAGAACAGACGGCGAGCAGATGAAAACGAGCGGCACAAACGCAACACAACGCACTAAAACACGAGCCATAAAAGTTGTTATACGCGTCGTTCTCGTGCGTTCGTGTAAATCGCACCCCCCCCCCCTTCCCGCCCGCTACGAGGCGGCGTCTGCTCGCTTTCGTCCGCCGTCCAATTTAATCCGCCACGGTGGCCACAGTAAAACAGGGGCGGAGATATATTCCTGCCACAGATCGTAACGTCGTAAATTACCCACACACCAGGATATTTATGTTTGTATGCAGGATCGGGTTCGCCAACATGGAACCAACAGACTTTACAAACTTAAAAAAAAAGAACTAAAAGCTTTAACTGACGTGGTAAGAAAGTTTTTAGGGAAGCGTTCAGTCAAAGTTTAATTTGTTTCCTCCGAACTCTTTCGATTGAGATCTTATTAAAGCGAGGAGAGAAAAGGAAAAAACTAACTTTAGCTGTTATTGATGAACACTATCGACACACACACACACACAATCTTGTACGTGCGGCATACTGAGGACAGTGCAAAAGTGCTGACAAAGTGAGGACCAGCATTTACACTTTATAAATCAACACAATTACAAATATCTACTTCATGAATGACATCTACAAAGAACTACTGGGTGCAGTACCATAAAATGTTTGCAGGTGGAGCCCCCGAGCAAAACGTGTGTGTAACCCCAGGGCTCGAAAACGGTTTTTTGTACCAAATTGAGGACCTAAAAAACAGAGCATAGCATGCTTACAACCTAAGGAAGTGATTTCAACGAAAACAAAGTGAGGACCGGCCAAAATGTCCCCACTTTGTAAAAACGTCCTCACTTTGTTGGTTAAAAACCCTCACTGGTCCTCAGTAAACTGCAAGTACAAGAACATACACACACATGCTTGTACTTGGTGCATACTGAGGAACGTGCAAAAGTGCTGACAAAGTCAGGACCAGCATTTCCACTTTACAAATATCTACTTCATGAATGACATCTATAAATAACTACTGGATGCAGTACCATCACATGTCTGCAGGTGGAGCCCCAGAGCAAAAAGTGTGTGAAACACCAGAGTTGGGAAACAGGTTGTTGTACCAAATTGAGGACCTAAAAATAGAGTAAAGCATGTTTACAACCTTAATGAAGTGAACGAAAACAAAGTGAGGACCGGCCAAAATGTCCCCACTCTGTTGGTTAAAAACCCTCACCGGTCCTCAGTAAGCTGCAAGCACAAGGACACACACACACACACAGTGAGGCTGTCACTGTAACCTGAGGCCGTGAAGAAGCAGCACGACTGTATTAAATGTAATTGAGGATATTGACCATGAAAATGCTCGATGCAATTAAACCTGGACTTTTTATGGTGGAGTCTCGGCCTCCGGGAGTCGATATCAAATATCACACCAACGCTTTACCGTAAAGTCTGCGTGCGCTGAGCTCCTCCCACCACAGACAACCACCGTCCATCGCCGAGTATTGACACGGCGTTTTATTCACTCATTCATCTTTGAATCGAGCGTTTCATTTTTTAGCGATTGTGGAGCTTTGTTCCTCTAACGCCCCCTTAGCAGCGATTACCGTAATTACTATAGAGGTTGCGATGTCTAGAAAATATCCCTGCGGATAAAGCGGTAGAAGAAGATGTATAGATGGATACAAGGACAGCAGAGAAATAGAGCTTTGCGCTCATATACTTGTCATTACGGTAGAGCCTCAGCGACTTCCGGCGGGATCGTGCGTCCAATCACGTTTGCGACGACTTCAGCACTCCTCATTACCGTAATTACTCAAAACGGTTGAATAACAACCAGGAAGTGAAAGTAAAAGTTATCTTTGGAGAAAAGGAAGTCACTCATTAAACATTTTTCGGACAATTCTAGAGCCATAAAATCAGAATAAATCTGTTTTAGCCTGATTATCATTATGGACATAAGAGGGTTAAATCGAATTTTGTGTATAGTGACTCTTATTGTATATCGCAATAGTTGCATTCTACAGTCTCACCAATAGATGTCACTAATTATTTCACGGCGGACCTTCAATATCTGCACTTTCTTGTCTGAAATCCACAAAATATCCATCGATTTTTTGCAAATTAAACTTCTGACACATAAAAAAATGGACATCCAGTTTTAAAAGTGAAGCCCATGAAGTAGGATATATCAGTGAGCCACAAGGGGGCGACTCTACTGATGGTAAAACGATAAAAGTTTGGGAAATGTTTACTGTTGTAAATGTTAAATAAATCCAGTCAGAATAAGGCTTATTTTTACCCATAGATGGGATTTTTATTTTAATGAGCGTGCCCCCCCCCCTAGTGGCTATTCTGTGTTTTCCTACTTCCTGGTTGGTCTCAGCCAGCAAAACCAGAAGCCTTAGCTAAAAACAGGCAGAGGAAACTGAAGTGGACGACTCTAAACAAACAAAAGACCGTCTTCTTTTCTCTGAAAACACAGATATTGGACTGCGACATTTCCTCATTTTTTTTTGAGCTGCAAAACTCCAATAAACACTCGATTCAGACGTTTCACGATAAAAGTCTCAGCAGCAGCAGTAACAGTAGCATCAGCAGCGCTGTGGTAAAAAAGGAAGAGAAGATCCAGCCCGTACTGATGCTGCAGGGCCTTTAATGTGAAACAATTTAAGCAACTGGAAGAGGTATTGAGTTTGTGTTATAAAAAGCAGCTACAGCAGCTAACTGCAGATTGTAAAACATAAAAGGTATCTTGGTACAATATGATCCAATAAACATAAAAAGGGGGAGAGAATTGGATGGAGAGGCCACTAAAAAGCTCGCGTTTTCCTATTCAGCGGAGGGAAATAAAGGTGTTTTGGAAACATGCGTTCAGGCTCAGTCGTGTCCCAGAGACAGAGGTGGCAAACTGCCGGCCCGCGGGCCATATGCGGCCCCCCCAGTCGATTACATGGGGCCCCCCAACTTAATATTATGTTATAATGAAAACAACCCACAACCTCACTGTCTTTTAAACACATACGCAACAGGAAGTTAGCTTTTTGGAAATTTTGGCGTCCATTTTGGCTATTTGCGAATCCATGTACAAGTCTATCTACGCTTCTACAAATCTATGTAGCAGCAATGTTAGCATTGTTGTCGGAAAAAAGGTTTTGCGGATTCAAAACGGTGTGGACACGGCAACCCTTGGCGAATTTCGACCATTCGCCACAGGACACAGGAATTGCCGTATAACTTCGGCATAGATTGAATTCCACCGAATTTCCCCCCGAAATTTGGCGGGAAGACCATGCATGGCCTTAACTCAACAGGAAGTCGGCCTTTTTGAATTTTGTCGTCCATTTTGGCTATTTGCGTATCTATGTACAAGTCTTATTTACGTTTCTACAAATCTATGTAGCAGCAATGTTAGCATTGTTGTCAGAAAAAAGGTTTTGTCGGCCTTTTTGAATTTTGCCGTCCATTTTGGCTATTTGCGAATCTATGTACAAGTATATTTACGTTTCTACAAATATATGTAGGAGCAATGTTAGCATTGTTGTCGGAAAAAAGGTTTTGCGGATTCAAAAACGGCGTGAACATGGCAACCCTTTGGCGAATTTCGACCGTTCGCCACAGGACACAGGAATTGCCCGATAACTTCGGCATAGATTGAATTCCACCGAATTTCCCCCCGAAATTTGGCGGGAAGACCATGCATGGCCTCAACTCAACAGGAAGTCGGCTTTTTTGAATTTCGGCGTCCATTTTGGCTATTTGCGAATCTATGTACAAGTCTTATCTACGTTTCTGCAAATCTATGTAGGAGCAATGTTAGCATTGTTGTCGGAAAAAGGTTTTACGGATTCAAATCGATGTGAACATGGCAACCCTTGTCGAATTTTGACCATTCCCCACGGGATACAGGAATTGCCCTATAACTTCGGCATAGATTGAATTCCACCGAATTTCCCCCCGAAATTTGGCGGGAAGATCATGCATGGCCTCAACTCAACAGGAAGTCAGCCTTTTTTAATTTTCGCGTCCAATTTTGGTGGCTATTTGCGAATCTATGTACAAGTCTAACTACGCTTCTACAAATCTATGTAGCAGCAATGTTAGCATTGTTGTCGGAAAAAGGTTTTGCGGATTCAAAGCGACGCGAACATGGCAACCCTTGACGAATTTCGACCGTTCGCCACAGGATACAGGAATTGCCTTATAACTTCGGCATAGATTGAATTCCACCGAAATTTCCCCCCGAAATTTGGCGGGAAGACCATGCATGGCCACAACTCAACAGGAAGTCAGCCTTTTTTAATTTTCGCGTCCAATTTTGGTGGCTATTTGCGAATCTATGTACAAGTCTAACTACGCTTCTACAAATCTATGTAGCAGCAATGTTAGCATTGTTGTCGGAAAAAGGTTTTGCGGATTCAAAGCGACGTGAACATGGCAACCCTTGGCGAATTTCGACCATTCGTCACAATACAGGAATTGCCCTATAGCTTCGGCATAGATTGAATTCCACCGAATTTACCCCCGAAATTTGGCGGGAAGACCATGCATGGCCTCAACTCAACAGGAAGTCGGCTTTTTTGAATTTCGGCGTCCATTTTGGCTATTTGCGAATCTATGTACAAGTCTTATCTACGTTTCTACAAATCTTTGTAGGAGCAATGTTAGCATTGTTGTCGGAAAAAGGTTTTGCGGATTCAAAGCGACGTGAACATGGCAACCCTTTGGCGAATTTCGACAGTTCGCCACGGGATACAGGAATTGCCCTATAACTTCGGCATTGATTGAATTCCACCGAATTTCCCCCCAGAAATTTGGCGGGAAGACCATGCATGGCTACAACTCAACAGGAAGTCGGCTTTTTTGAATTTCAGCGTCCATTTTGGCTATTTGCAAATCTATGTACAAGTCTATCTACGTTTCTACAAATGTATGTAGCAGCAATGTTAGCATTGTTGTCGGAAAAAAGGTTTTGCGGATTCAAAACGGTGTGGACACGGCAACCCTTGGCGAATTTCGACCATTCGCCACAGGACACAGGAATTGCCGTATAACTTCGGCATAGATTGAATTCCACAGAATTTCCCACTGAAATTTGGCGGGAAGACCATGCATGGCCACAACTCAACAGGAAGTTGGCTTTTTTGAATTTCGGCATCCATTTTGGCTATTTGCGAATCCATGTACAAGTCTATCTACGCTTCTACAAATCTATGTAGCAGCAATGTTAGCATTGTTGTCGGAAAAAAGGTTTTGCGGATTCAAAACGGTGTGGACACGGCAACCCTTGGCGAATTTCGACCATTCGCCACAGGACACAGGAATTGCCGTATAACTTCGGCATAGATTGAATTCCACCGAATTTCCCCCCGAAATTTGGCGGGAAGACCATGCATGGCCTTAACTCAACAGGAAGTCGGCCTTTTTGAATTTTGTCATCCATTTTGGCTATTTGCGTATCTATGTACGAGTCTATCTACGCTTCTACAAATCTATGTAGCAGCAATGTTAGCATTGTTGTCCGAAAAAGGTTTTGCGGATTCAAAACGGCGTGGACACGGCAACCCTTGGCGAATTTTGGCCATTAGCCACAGGATACAGGAATTGCCCTTCGGTATAGATTGAATTCCACCAAATTTCCCCCCGAAATTTGGCGGGAAGACCATGCATGGCCTCAACTCACCAGGAAGTCGTCTTTTTTGAAGTTTGGCGTCCATTTTGGCTATTTGCGAATCTATGTACAAGTCTATCTACGCTTCTAAAAATCTATGTAGCAGCAATGTTAGCATTGTTGTCGGAAAAGGTTTTGCGGATTAAAGATGGCGCGAACATGGCGACCTTTTGGCGAATTTTGACCGTTCGCCACAGGATACAGGAATTGCCTTATAGCTTCGGCATAGATTGAATTCCACCGAATTTCCCCCCGAAATTTGGCGGGAAAACCATGCATGGCCTCAACTCAACAGGAAGTCAGCGTTTTTGAATTTTGGTGATTTGCACCCTTCGTAAATGAGCTAGGCACATTTTTTTTTTCACTTTTTGTTCTCTAGGCCGGCCCCCTATTGACCATACTAGCTGTTCATTGGCCCCCAGGGTCATTTGACTTTGGACATAAAGAACCACAGCAGGTCCATGTGCTCCGATTGAAGGCATTTTTTCACCTCCGTGTCGGATGTTTTTCACGCGGTTTCGGATTCTGGAAAGTATTCTTTTCCCTCTGACCTCGAGCTCAACCCGCCTCTGGATTTAAATCGCCTCGGATATTTTACGGCTTCCCAGACTCACAGCCGACCATGTGATGAGTTTCATTCCGGCCACAGACGCCAAAGTTTCGGAAAAAAAACGCGTCCGACGCTGATGATGAATAACCTGCAAATCGACTGTGCGTCAAATTAAAAGGATTAAAACCACGAGTTTGTACTTTTTCCTGCTCATTTGTAATCTAATCTAAGCTCAATTTGTGTCACTTTGATGTGGAGATAAACCAGATAAACACTCATTAAATATTAACTATAATAGGGAAGAGGAATCAGAGGGACAAACGCGGAGTTAATGGAGAGTCGACGGGTGATAGAGTCTCAAATAAAAGTCTGATTTTCTCCTCCTCCTCCTCCTCCTCCTGAGCCGGGAATAAGGACACGATTCTGCTTTAAAGCCATTTATTCCATTATCGAGCACCGGCTTTTTCAATCCCCCCCCAAACGGATCACACGCAGAGGGACGAGGAGCCAAAATGAAAAAAGAATTCCCCAGAGGTCTGAAACAGCACTGGAGGCAATTCCGACATATTGTCTATGAGGATGAGGACGGACAGAGACAGAAACTGAGGCAGAATTTCAGACGGTGATAACGCGGCGAGAGGCGAGAGGCTCAATTAGCCGCGGCAAATAATGAAAAATCGCAAAATATGAGGCGAGTGCAAAGCGCACGGCGTAATAATTAAGAGCGACCGTGCGACGATGATGATGAAATTACTGCAGCGCTGCACATTCAAATATCCCAAAAAGAACGTCACACATTATGCATCGTGTTTTTTAATGTAAAGCAAAGACACAGAAATGTGGATTTATACGGAAATAACGGGGCCGTTATTATTCATTTTGTTTGCTTTCTGATGATGTCGGGCACTTTGTGGAACTGCCGCTGCTCGCTGATAAATATTACACTTTAAATGCTCTAAATGCTCTTCTGTACTCACAAAAAACCAAAGGAGTCTTCAGTATGAGAATATTTCACAATAAAAGCCTCGTTGAAAAACGCTTTTACTTTGTGAGCGGAGAGAGAGAAACACGCTGCGACAGATTCATGGATTATGAAAAACGGCTCTACAGCAGACTCCTCTGTTAAATATTGACATTTTTAAGGCTGCAACGATTATACGACGAACCAATTATTGACCCGTTACTGAATTAAATCATCAACTATTTTGAGAATTGATGACTCGGGTTTGAGCTTTCTAATTTTTCAGCTTCTTAAAGGGACACTGTGTAGTATTTATGGGTTTATATGACCCAAAATCCACTTTTTTATACATATTATGTGCTCCTGCATTGTCTAGTCGCTGTATAATATTCTTTGTTTCATTTTCATAGTGTTTCAAAAAGTCATGTAAAATAACATGGTCGCGGGCCGCGGTTGCATAGCCACTGTTAGCAGCGAGACACCATGTTTCTACCGGAGCCTGTAAGGACAAACGCGAGAGAACAAATCAAGCGTCTCTTTACTTGTAGCTGAAGTCCCGCCTCCTCTCTCTCCGCTTCGTCTGCTACGGCCGCGGTAGCTCCGCCCTCTCCCTCGCCTCACGAACCTCATCTGCTGACACGGAGAAAGACGACGAGGACGACATTTGACCGGCTGAGGATACCGTAGCGCTCAGGGAAGGGAGGGGGTGAGCAGAGGAGCAGTTCTTTGTTGTAAATTTCAGCCTCTCCTCTAGATGGCACTACAAACTACTTACTTCCCCTTTAAGACAAAAGTTAACATTTATTCATTCAAAACAAATAAAAATGTACTGACTGTACAACAAAAATAACTCGCATAAATAAAAGCTGCCTTTTTTCTCCCAGACGTTACAAAAATAAACTGTACACAAAAAACACAAACTGGTGTTTTGTGTGATTTTTCAAAATAGAAATAAAAAATTTGAAAACATTTTTTTTGAAGTTTACGAATCGATTCAGAATCGTGGATGATTAGAATCGCGATTCCTATGTGAATCGATTCCCCCACCCCACCCCAACTCGATATTGCTATATACTTTATATTCTCTGTATTTAGGTTTTTTTTTAACATAGTCGTGGGAAAAAGCAAATATGAACCACATCGCTGTCACACTATGATTTTCTGATCACATCCTTGGTACAAACTCCTTCCTCTAGACCGGCTTCGCCACTTTTTTTTTGATTAGCAACCAGTTGAGCATTGGGCTAATTTAATCCCGGCGTCTGAGTTGAATTGGTATCACAGCAGTTAATAACTTGACATTCAGCAGCGTACGACTCTGTGTCACACAGATAAGTGATGGACGCCTCCTTTGAACACCCACCACCACACAAATTGCCCCATTGCTCATCATAAAAACCTGTGTCTAAAAGATTCGCCTCCATTATATTTTATTGGAATTGTTATTAATAGGACGACGGGAGCGTATGCAGAGATACCACGGAAGTAAAAGAAATCTCTTCGGGGAAGATTCAAGATGAAGGAAGTTTAGAAAAAAATGGCAACTCCTCGTGAATAAAAGATGAAATTTTTTTTCACACGAGCTTCTCTCGCGCCTCCTCTCTTTTGTGGCTCATCTGAATCCCTGTTAAGGCAGTTTAGAGGAGAACAGAGTGGCTGAGTGCGCTGTAAAGAGACGACGGTGTCGAAAACCTGAAGGAAGCTTGAACACAGGGAGGATAACGACGGACACTTGAGGAGAAAACGACGGTGGCCCTGAGGTGCAAAACACAAACGCAAATCACAAAACACAAACGCAAATCACAAAACACAAATGCAAATCAAAAAACACAAACGCAAATCAAAAAACACAAACGCAAATCAAAAAACACAAACGCAAATCAAAAACACAAAAACATTAACTCAAAACGGAAACACAAATCATACAACGCAAACACAAAAGCAGAAAACACGAAAACATTAACTCACAACGCAAACACTAAAGCAGAAAACACGAAAACATTAACTCACATCGCAAACACAAAAGCAAAAAACACGAAAACATTAACTCACAACGCAAACACAAATCACACAACGCAAACACAAAAGCAGAAAACACGAAAACATTAACTCACAACGCAAACACAAATCACACAACGCAAACACAAAAGCAGAAAACACGAAGAAAATTAACTCACAACGCAAACACAAATCACACAACGCAAACACAAAAGCAGAAAACACTAAAAACATTAACTCACAACGCAAACACAAATCACACAACGCAAACACAAAAGCAGAAAACACGAAAAACATTAACTCACAACGCAAACACAAATCACACAACGCAAACACAAAAGCAGAAAACACGAAAACAGTAACTCACAACGCAAACACAAAAGCAGAAAACACGAAAAACATTAACTCACAACGCAAACACAAAAGCAGAAAACACGAAAACATTAACTCACAACGCAAACACAAAAGCAAAAAACACGAAAACATTAACTCACAATGCAAACACAAAAGCAAAAAACACGAAAAACATTAACTCACAACGCAAACATAAAAGCAAAAAACACGAAAAACTTTAACTCACAACGCAAACATAAAAGCAAAAAACACGAAAAACATTAACTCACAACGCAAACACAAAAGCAGAAAACACGAAAACATTAACTCACAACGCAAACACAAAAGCAGAAAACACAAAAAACATTAACTCACAACGCAAACACAAAAGCAGAAAACACGAAAACATTAACTCACAACGCAAACACAAAAGCAAAAAACACGAAAACATTAACTCACAACGCAAACACAAATCACACAACGCAAACACAAAAGCAGAAAACACGAAAACATTAACTCACAACGCAAACATAAAAGCAAAAACACGAAAAACATTAACTCACAACGCAAACACAAAAGCAGAAAACGCGAAAACATTAACTCACAACGTGTTTTCTGCGTTTGTGTTTGCGTTGTGTGATTTGTGTTTCCGTTATGAGTTAATGTTTTTGTGGTTTTGATTTGCGTTTGTGTTTTTTGATTTGCGTTGTGCGTTTGTGTTTTTGCACCTCAGGGCCACCGTAGAAAACCCTTCCTCTAAAGTGGCATTCGGCTTCACTGAGTCAAACAAAAGCCTCAGAGTGGATAAAGTTTTCCGTCTTCAAACTCGAGCTGCCCTTCATTTTCATAGATGCGGAACAATAACGACGAAGGGTTTTTTGTTTGCTCAGACAAGGTTGGTAACTCGTCAGACGCTGGGGTTTCTCGCTCTGCTCCAAATTAATTGGTACGTTTTTTTTTGTGTTTTTTTTTTTTTAAAGTAGAAGAGAAAAAAATGAAAGAGTTGACATTTTCTGCAGGGTTTGCCCTTCATGCTCAGCCTGTTTATAATGGTTTGAATAATGCAGCCTTCTAAATCCTAATCAATAGCAACATTCTGAAACCTTTGAATCAGCAAAAAACTCGAGTTTAGGCGTGACTTTAAATTTAAATTTAATCAAGGTCTCTGATTTTGTCTGTTTGGGTTTCAACAGAGCGACAAAACACGATAATATACATAATATGTTAATATAACACACAACTAATTCCACTAAACCTATATTTTGCTGGCAGATTTTGAAAAAGAAAACAGGCAAACATTGAGTTCATACACTTTATACTTCAAACTTTAGCATTAGCATAAGCATAATTGAAGTGATGACCCATGTCCGTGCTCTTTCACAGCATTCATGCCTTCAGACTTTGCCCGGTAACAAGAAATGCTAATATATAGCTTTTAGCTAACTCAAGACAGCTGTATGAATGAATGAATGAATGAATGCTATGCTACGTGTGCGTTTGTCGTCACTTCCACGCTTTGGTTTGGTGCTGTGGTGTTTAGCAGACTATTAGCGAACTTCTGCTGTTCTTGTTCTACGCTGATACTAAATAAGTGCGTGCGAGTGCTAAGCGGTGGCTAGCTGAACATGGCTAACTCGCATCTCGTCGCGTTCACGGATACACCCGGACGCTCAGGATTAGATCAAAGTTCGCCACGGACACGACGCGAGTTACAGCAAGGAAATCGGAACGGTATTGACACGGACACGGACGCGCTAAATTTAGCATAGCGGCTAAAATGGGCTAGCTTAAATCCTGGAGACAAACAACCATCCACTCTCTCATTCACTCCTACGGTCAGTTTAGAGCACGTGTCAAACTCAAGGTCCGGGGGCCAGATGTGGCCCTTGTGGTCATTTTATGTGGCCTGAAATCTGTGTTAAAATAGGTCTATGCTGCTTTAAGGCGTGTGTTGACCATAAACTACATTTCCCACAATGCACGGCGATGCATGACGGCACCGCCACTACATCGCAGTGTATCATTGTATACGTATATGTTTGTCAGTGAGGGGCCGCTGATGTCAAAAAAGACCAACTTTTTGGAAAAAGACTTGGAAATAATAATATTTATGATCATATTTCACATTTAAAGTGATTGTTTTGATATGGAACGAAAAAAAAAGGCAATATAAACATATTTATGATGCAAATTTAATTTAAAAAAAACAAAACATACAGAAATAACTAATTATGAGTTGATATTAATTGGCGGGCCACATGCAATTGATTTTGGGGGCCGCAACTTTCCTCCCACAGAGCCTGGAGAAAACCAAAGGCAAGAACACATAAATACTTAATAAAAATCTACATGTTAAATAAGGGGAAAATATACCAAATATCATCCAAATGTACCCAAACCTCGCCCTTTAAAACACGCCGCATACTCTGAGGGAGTTAGATTTCGATTTTTCCAGCATTAGTTTCCTCTAATCTGATAAAGTACAAGTATCCGTGTGTGTGTGTGTGTGTGTGTGTGTGTGTGTGTGTGTGAGAGAGCGAGGGCAAAGAGGAAAAAAAAAGCTCGACCTGAAGCTCGGCACAAATGAGTGGGCACGGACGTCCAGTTAATAATGCAACGCGGTGTCGAGGTGAAAGATCCACACAGATAATTACATCTTCCTGAAAAGATTTCTGCGGAAACTCAGAGCGATATCACATTAAACCAAGAGACTCTGTTTTATTTTAAAAACTCGGTCACATTGATCAGCGGCGAACATTACTCCAAGAATATAAAGATTTCTTGTTCTAACTGGTGTTTTTTTTTTTTTCGGAGGCCGTATTGATTGTGATGTACAAAACACGAAGGAACCAGCAGGAGATATTAATGTATATATAAAAGGTTAATAAAGTCTGGAGACTTTTTTTTGTATCGTCAGCGAGGAACGGTGGTGTTTTAAGAGTTTTAAAGACGATAATGAAGCAGAAAATAAGACTGAAATGTTCTATAATAAAAGTCGGCATCACCCTGAACAATGATCCTTTGGAAATCTTTGCAAAACTCTTAAGGAATAATTTCAATGAATTTTTGAAATTCAGGAAATGATCCATTTGCCCTGATGCACTTTGACAGTGAGCTGACTTTAGTCTCAAAAACAAAAAGTATCTCGGAATGAATTGAAATTTACTATCATAACAGTCGGCATCGCCCTGAACAAGGATCTGTTGAAAAAATTTAAAAAACTCTTAAGGAATGTTTTTAATGATTTTTTAAATCCAGGAAATTATCATTTGCCCCGATTCACTTTGACAGAGAACTGACTTGGATCAGATTCAACTCTCACTAATATGTTAATCAAAAAAAGGACAAATCACATTAAACTAAATGAACCTAAACCTGAATGCACTGGTTTTGGATGATGACAAGCAGTACTGAAATTAAATAAAAATCAGATTCAATTTGTAATATTTTTGAAATGCATCACATTTCAAAGTTCGCTCGTTTTTATGAACAAAAATAAGAATAAAAGCCGTCTCGATCATGAAGCTGAAAATAAACTGCTGAAGTCAACAGCGGCAGTTTTACACTATTAAGCGCATATAAGTTCATTTATTCAATATTTAAAGGCGCCATATGTAAGAATGTGGCCAAAAAACGGTTACTTCATTCAAATTCAAAATACCGAGGTCTTTTAGGTTTCGTTTTCTGACGTAAACTGGCAACCCGCGGTCGCTCGGCAGCTGAGACTCTACTGGCTGCAATGATTGGTAGACGGCGGTAGGTGGCGCAACAAGCAAAAACATGATTTGCAGTCTGCAAAATATGTTTTTTAATGCAAATATTTTGTCTGTACTGTTGTTGTTGGTGAGTTCAGTTTGTTATATGAACATTATTCCTGAGTCTCTGTGACATAAGAAGGATTTTGATTTATTACATAATGCACCTTTAATTAGAGTGCCACGTGATTGATTTTCATGTTACAGCAGCGTGAGTTGTGCCTCTCTCAGGAGCTGAACAATTGACCGTTTCCAAAGCAAAATCCCAGTTTTTAAAGCAAAACAAAAATGAACTTGAGTGTTTTTTTTTTTTCCAGTGTAAACCTGGCACCTGTGTGTTTGTTGAGCACTAAATCCAAACCATGACTCATCACGCCGAGGTATTTTTAGTCTGGACTGCAGGACGAATCAGATCCCAGTGCCGGTTTCGCTCACATTCACAGAGAAGTTCTCTAATTGTTGTTCCTCACGGTGTAAAGCACTCGTGTAAAATCCTCTCCTGCTCCAGCGGCTTCAGCGGATTATGACTCATTAAAAACAAGTGACTTGTTCTGGTTAAGTGATTTGTCTCTTTCCCCCCCCCCCCCATGCCCTGGGAATGTGACTCCTCATAATTAAACAAAATAAATACAGAGAGATTTTTTTTTTTTCACTTTTTTATCGCTACAAACAACACAAAAGAAGAAAGAAACAAAAGGAGATAATCCTTATTTTCTCCCAGGATCGATGGCAGCGCTGTGTTCCAGGATCGCCCCCAAAACATTCTCGTGATATTGAGGTCATGGTCACAGGGCGACACAGGGTAAATAAAATTATAGCTGCAAGCAGCAATATGCTGACCTGACTTCTGTTCTGTCGCTTTATTTATTTTACTTTTTTTTTTTTTATTACTTTTTTGCAGATAATCTGAATTGAAAACATAAAGAGGCGAGAAGAATATAGCAATATAGAGCGAGTTATAGGCTTTTTTTCAGCACCTATAGGCAATATAATGACATGACTTGTGTCTCTATGTTCACCACCTGAGCAAAAAAGTACTCAAATTAAATTAAAAATCAGCTTGAATTTGTGATATTTGAAAAAAAAAAAAAAAAAACTCAGCACGTTTCAAGTTATTATGAACAAAAATAAGAAGAAAAGTGGTCTCATTTTGTGACTTCCGCATAATTATCACCACTCCTGTGACCTATAAACACTCACTCCCAGGAAGTCCATATAAGGAGTTGTGCCACGTGAGCGCTCAGAGTTAACGTCACAGCCGTCAGTTAAAGTTTTGTAAATTTGCATCTTCTTTTAATCCTCTTTCAATTTGGACTAAATCCATTCATTCAACTTGTGGAAGATGTAATGTCGCAGAAAATAATTCATGATCCTGATGCACTTTGACAGTGAGCTGACTTTCTTCTCGAAAACAAAAAGTATCTCGGAATGACTTGAAATTTGCCATCATAATAGTCGGCATCGCCCTGAACAAGGATGTGTTGAAAATATTTGCAAAACTCTTAAGGAATAATTTTAATGAATTTTTGAAAATCAGGAAATTATCCATTTGCCCTGATGCACTTTGACAGTGAGCTGACTTTCTTCAAAAAAACAAAAAGTATCTCAGAATGACTTGAAATTTACCATCATAATAGTCATCATCACCCTGAACACAGATCTGTTGAAAATATTTGCAAATCTCTTAAGGAATAATTTCAATGAATTTTTGAAAACCAGGAAATGATCCATTTGCCCTGATGCACTTTGACAGTGAGCTGACTTTCTTCAAAAAAACAAAAAGTATCTCGGAATGACTTTAAATTTACCATCATAATAGTCGGCATAACCCTGAACAAGGATCTGTTGAAAATATTTGCAAAACTCTTAAGGAATAATTTTAATGAATTTTTAAAATTCAGGAAATTATCATTTGCCCTGATGCACTTTGACAGTGAGCTGACTTTGATCAGATTTACCTCTCAAGAATATGCTAATCAAATAAAGGACAAATTACACAAAACTAAATAAACCTAAACCTGAATGCACTGGTTTTGGATTATGACCAGATGTACTGAAATCAAATAAAAATCGGATTCAATTTGCAATATTTATATTGTTATACATTATTACATTTATTTATAGCACACAGCCGCCATTTATGTTTTGTAACTTTGCGTCTTTGAAATTCCTCTTTCAACTTGTCGCAGAAAAACAGCAGCAGCAGCGGGCGTCACTGCAGAGAGAAAATGACATTTCCCCCCCAGTGGCTCTGCTGTCATTTACCTTGGGTTTGCCTTTACATTATTGAATCCACTGCACGTGTTCCCCCATCTGTCACCGGCCTCCGCCTGCGCCTGATTGGCCGAGGCAGCCATCAATCATATGATTTGGCCGCCGCTGCTCCTGACCTTGGACTTGTCTCTTTCCGTTCAAACTGAATCAAACCGAAAAAAAAAAGTATTTATGAGCGGCGTAAAGCACAACTCAGCCCCGAGCCCCCCCCATCCCCTCTGTGTCTCTTCAGCATGGCATGAAATTAACTCCAACGCCGGTGAAGTCAGCGTTCCTCGCTCCAAAATCACTTTCTGACAAGCGGAGGCTAATGGAGGAGGCGTCGCCGCCGCGGATTAATGTTGGTGTTAAAACTGAGACGAGTGAAGGCTTCATGTTGTTTGTTTGCCGTGAACGACTTTGCCCTTCTCCCTCTCGGACGTGACGTCATCTCAGAGTGCTCCGAACTTGATTTATTACAAATAATATAAAAAAGCTAACGTCTAAAAATAGACACGTTGTTAAAATTACTGTTTTGTTTTTGCCAAGAGGACAAAGACGTTCTCCGTTAGGGACCGTTAGAGTAAAAGACTTTTCTGACGTATATTATTGTCACGTTTTCTTTGTCGTTCTTATGCCAGGCCTGTAGGTGGCGCTGTGTGAGCGGAGCATCTGCGAGTGCAAAGACGATGAAAATGAACCGTTAGAGCAGTCGGGTTCGTCCGAAATCGCCAAATTAGCATCAGGGTTCATGAAAACATGATGGAAGAATTAATCAGTTCATCCTGTTTGTGCCGCACGCCGCCGCCGCCGCCGCCGTGAGGTCAGAGGATAAAGAGCTGTCGCGTGAGAGGCCGAGCGGACGCTTCCACCTCCGAACCTCCTCCTCCACCTCCTCCTGAGAGCGAGGAGGAGGACGATAAAGGTTTTGAAGCCGCCGTCGCTCAACAGTCGTCCCCTTTGCTCGTTTCCTTGTCGACCAGAGTGACCAGCCTCACTTACGATTCCGGCTGAATTCTTTCACACCTTCTCTCTTATAGGCGGAGGGCGGAGGAAGATACACAAGCGCGGCGGACGACGCACTACGGTGGACAAAGCCGTATCGCGTCCTTCCATCATCTCTTCCATCCTCCGTGCGCACGGCAGCGCGAGCACCGCGGGGGGAATACGGAGACAGACGTATCCTTTCCTAGATGAAAGAGGGGGAGGCACACATATATATACGCTCCCCAAAGGTAAACGCGGTCGGCGTTAGCAAGCAGCTCCTCGGACTCGGAGGCGCCATCACGCCGGGCGGAAGCAATAAAGGGCAAGCGCTCTGTTCACACTCCTGACAAAGCTATTTGCGGCTCCAGCGGGCCACGGAGACCGAGCACGCTTATTTGCTTTGGTTTGTGAAGCCCTAACAAAGTTTTTTCCCCAGTGGAGACAAAGACAGAGAGAGAGAGAGAGATTCTAGTGTGGTTTCCTCCCTCCATCTGTTTCCTTTCATTTGCAGATACGGCGACCTGACGCCGCCGCCGCCGCCTTATCCTTTACTTTGTCCGCTAGATTCATGTGACGGCTTCTTCTTCTTCTTCCTTTTCCCCTGGAGGTTTGTGTGTGGAGACATCATAGACGCCGTCATCATACACACTGTATACACTGGGAAAAATAAGAAAATCGGTGGATAAAGACGAAGAATGAAAAAAAAAAAGACAATTTTTTTTTTTTGAAACTCGGGTTTCAAAGTCGAGATCTCGAGTTTCCCAAAAAAATATGGGAAAAAAAAAAAAGTTTATTTTTTTTTCTAAATGTTTTTGAAACTCGAGATCTCGAGTTTACAAAAAAAGTTAAAAAAAAAAAAATCATATTTTTTTGGAATTTGAATTTGGAAAAAAAATGACAGAAAAATTAATTTTTAATCACGAGCTTCAAAGTCGAGATCTCGGGTTTCCCAAAAAAATATGGAAAAAAAAAAAAAGTTGATTTTTTTTTCTAAATGTTTTTGAAACTCGAGATATCGAGTTTACAAAAAAAGTTAAAAAAAAAAAATTCATATTTTTTTGGAATTTGAATTTGGAAAAAAAATGACAGAAAAATAAATTTTTAATCACGAGCTTCAAAGTCGAGATCTCGGGTTTCCCAAAAAAATATGGAAAAAAAAAAAAAGTTGATTTTTTTTTCTAAATTTTTTTGAAACTCGAGATCTCGAGTTTACAAAAAAAGTTAAAAAAAAAAATTCATATTTTTTTGGAATTTGAATTTGGAAAAAAAATGACAGAAAAATAAATTTTTAATCACGAGCTTCAAAGTCGAGATCTCGGGTTTCCCAAAAAAATATGAAAAAAAAAAAAGTTTATTTTTTTTTCTAAATGTTTTTGAAACTCGAGATCTCGAGTTTACAAAAAAAGTTAAAAAAAAAATTATTCATAATTTTTTGGAATTTGAATTTGGAAAAAAAAAAAGTTTCCAAAAAATTATGAAATTTTTTTTTTTCAATTTTGAGAACGTCCTCATCTCCAGGTTTGAGAAACCGACCAAACGATGTCTCGATGTTTCGTTAATGATCGACAGATAAATCGATTATGAACAAATAACCACCATACGTTCAGTTGGAATGAAATTGGAAGTGAAGGAATTATCTGTAATTTTAATAAAAATTAGAGCTACTGTGAATGACAAAGACATGAAACGATGTTTCAGGACACACACACACATGAGAAAACAAGGTCAATCTTTTAATCATCTCGTTATTTAGCACAAAAACCAACAAACAACACGTCACTGAGTTTGTGGAGGAGGACGATTTTCTCCTCGTTTTATCAACTCGGCACTTTTTCAAGACGGTATTTGTGTTCCACAAATTGGAGTTTCCAATAATTACAGAGCAGCTGATTGGCCTGGGACACGGCGCGGCCCCACAGCAGAGGTAAAAAAAAAAAAAAAAAAACTTGTTTCACAAACTGTCGTTCAGGGAACCGACACGATCACCGATCAACGGGAAACTCAAGTCTTGGACTTCATTTAAATCTCGATCTTCATCACCGACAGCAGCTGCTGCTGCTGCAGAATAAATAATCCCAACTTTCTTCTCTTGCGATCACAAAAAACGAATAAAAAGAAATGTTTCTCCTTAACCTCTGCTTATCTATGAAGAGCCAGATGTCTCTGCAGCGTCCTGGGACGAAAACAGCCTCGTTCATAATATTACTTCTTTCGTTCCTGGAGTTTTATGAGAAAACGGGGAAATCACACACAGAGGAGGAAACATTAAGAGATGAGACGTTTGACAAACTACGAGGTCTGATCGTTATTAACGCTTCACATTCTCTTTTTATGTCGCGCTTTCACAGCAGAGCTGAACAATTCATTGTTTTTTTAAAAATTGCATTTTTGGGGAATTGGACTTGTAACCAGTTCAAATTGCAGGGCTGGAGTGCCCATGAGCAACGTACTCAACCCTAAGTACGGCCCACTGCACTGTGTAAAAATAAAAGTGTAAAAAAGTTATTTATATAACTTATATAACTTCATTCTCCAAATTCTGACTTTATTCTATGAGTTCTGACTTTAAACTCAGAATTTAAACTCAGAATTCTGACTTTATTCTGACCATATTCTCAGAATTCTGACTTTAAACAGAATTCTGAGAATATGGTCAGAATAAAGTCAGAATTATGTCAGAATTCTGAGTTTAAAGTCAGAATTTGTAGAATAAAGTTAAACTCAGAATTCTGCCTTAATTCTGACTTCATTCTCCGAATTCTGACTTTATTCTCCGAATACTGACTTTAAAACTCAGAATTCTGACTTTAAAACTCAAAATTCTGACTTCGAAACTCAGAATTCTCACTTTAAAACTCAGAATTATGACTGTATTCTGATTTCATTCTCAGAATTCTGACTTTAAAACTCAGAACCCATTTTTACACAGTGCAGTGGGCATCACTTAGGGTAATGCCCACTGCACTGTGTAAAAATAAAAGTGTAAAAAAAGTTATTTATATAACATATAAAAACCATAATATAAAGCAATAATGATATTTGTGTTGATATTTCATAGAATTTCAAAATAAAAGCCTTTGTTCTGACAAAAACGGCGATTAATGTCACTGTTTGTAACTGGTGTGTGTGCAAAAATAATACATTCTATATTTATTCTATTTACCATTAGGTTTACAAATGTAATAAACATAAATGTTAAGATTCATCCAGTTGTAAATCTGTGTTTTTTCAAAAGTGAAGCTTGACTTAAAAAGTTATATCACAATGATGTATTTTATCCAAATTATTCATCACTTCTTCAGAAAATGGCCAGGTCAAAAAAAAAAAAAAAAAAAAAATCCCTCGAGATGAAAAATGTCTATAACACATTTTGAACGTATTAATAATGTATAATTAGCACATCGATGGATCTTCAGTAATGTTTCACCGAGCGGGGAGATTGAATATTGTTACGGCAAAATTCATAACCCTGGATCAGTCCATATTAAATATTAAATATTAAATATATCTGCTGCGTGTTATTGTTCAGACTGAGCTGAAGTTTCCAGGCGCTGATAATGACGGAGTTCTCGTCTTTCTGATTTCTGGTGAAAGACGGAGACGGTTTTAAAGTGTCATCTCGAGGACTGAACTTCAGAGCGATTCAAAATAAAATCCCCTTAAACTTAAACTCACTCTTCTCCAAAAGAAAGAAACCCGACTGTGACACAATATCATGTCCTGTTTTATCTAAAGACAGGAAAAAATAACAGCGACGATGTTTTTAACGTTTAATTGAGGTGAAAACAGACTTGTCTCTCATTTACGGAAGAGGATTAGGGCCAAATGGGAAAAAAACATTTGAGTTCTGACTTTAAACTCAGATTTCTCACTTTAATCTTAGAATTCTGTCTTTAAGACACAGAATTCTGACTTTATTCACAGAATTCTGACTTTAAACTCAGAATTCTGACTTTATTCTACAAATTCTGACGTTAAACTCAGAATTCTGACATAATTCTCAGAATTCTGACTTTAAAACTCAGAATTCTGCATTAATTCTGACTTCATTCTCCGAATTCTGACTGTTTTCTCCAAATACTGACTTTAAAACTCAGAATTCTGACTTTATTCTGACCTTATTCTCAGAATTCTGACTTTAAACTCAGAATACTGACTTTAAAACTCAGAATTCTGCCTTAATTCTGACTTAATTCTCCGAATTCTGACTCTATTCTCCGAATACTGACTTTAAAACTCAGAATTCTGCCTTAATTCTGACTTAATTCTCCGAATTCTGACTCTATTCTCCGAATACTGACTTTAAAACTCAGAATTCTGACCTTATTCTCAGAATTCTGACTTTAAACTCAGAATTCCGACTTTATTCTCAGAATTCTGACTTTATTCTATTTTAAACTGAGAATTCTGACATAATTCTCAGAATTCTGACTTTAAAACTGAGAATTCTGCCTTAATTCTGACTTTATTCTCCGAATACTGACTTTAAAACTCAGAATTCAGACATAATTCTGACTTCATTCTCCGAATACTGACTTTAAAACACAGAACTCTGACTTTAAAATTCAGAATTCTGACTTTATCCTCAGAATTCAGTGTTTAAAGTCATAACTCAGATATGTATTTCCTGTGTGGCCCTAATCCTCTTCCGTATTCATTCTCAGACACAAAGTCATGCTCACAGTTCAGGTCACAGTTGTTCAATATTGGGCAAAAAAAAAAAAAAAAGGCTTCAAATCTGTGGCGTGTGTGTGTGTGTGTGTGTGTGTGTGTGTGCGTAATTCCACCAGATTAATTGCGCCACTCGTTCCGCGCTCAAGTGTTAGCCGCGTTAGCAAAGTGGCATATGAGTGTATGAGGAGAGCGGCGGGGATGGAAGGAAAGAAAAAAAAGTCTATTTACAAAGACGGACTTGGCTGTGGGAGGTAGAGGAAAGAGAGAGAGTGGACGAGCGAGAGCCAGACGTACAGACGGAGAGAGAGAGAGAGAGAGAGAGAGAGAGAGAGAGAGAGAGAGACTCTGGCATTGAATCATTCCACTGCAGCCAAACTGCCAGCTAAGAAATATGGCCGCTGTCCCTGGCACCGCTCCCTTTGACTTTGACTCAGAATGACACACACGCGCACGCACACACACACACACACAAATACGCGCACACACACACACACACACACACACTTTTAAAGTGTTGCCAAGGTTTAAGGCAAAACATTAAAAGTGGATAATAAAGGACGTCTCAATCAGCCGCCGTCACGAAAAATGACAAATTGGGGCGTTTGTTTACCGTCTCGTCTTTGTCTCGATGAATGAATCGAAAGGATGAAAAGACGGATTAATGTGACGCGCTGTAACACAGATGATATCACTGATAAACGTCTGCTTTAGTTTAGTCTTTATTTTTTTGGTCAGATCAAAAGTTTATATCTAAAGGCTTCAAACTAAAATCACCTTAAACTCAACTCACTCTTCTCCAAAACCTTTGTATTGGAGAAATAAAACCCTACTACGACACAATATCACGTCCTGTTTTATCTAAAGACAAGAAAAAATTACAGCCACGATGTTTTTAACGTTTAATTAAGGTGAAAACGTTTGGAAAAGTGAAAAAAAAAAACCACGTAGTTACAGACGTTTCCTTCATTTACGGAAGACGATTAGTGCCACACAGGAAAACATGTTTGAATTCTGACTTTAAACTCAGAATTCTGACCTTATTCTCAGAATTCTGACTTTAAATCTTAAAATTCCGACTTAATTCTCAGAATTCTGCCTGAATTCTGACTTCATTCTCTGAATTCTGACTTTATTCTCCAAATTCTGACTTCATTCTCCAAATTCTGACTTTATTCTCCAAATTCTGACTTTATTCTCCGAATTCTGACTTTAAACTCAGAATTCTGACTTTAAAACTTAGAATTCTGACTTAATTCTCAGAATTCTGCCTGAATTCCGACTTCATTCTCCGAATTCTGACTTTAAAACTCAGAATTCTGATTTTATCCGACATAAAAACGGAGAATTTTGACTTTATTCTGACTTTAAAATTGAGAATTATAACTTTATTCTCAGAATTTTTACTTTAAACTGAGAATTCTGACTTTCAAACTGAGAATTCTGACTTCATTCTCTAACTTTATTTTCAGAATTATGACTTTATCCTCAGAATTATGACTTTAAAACTTAGAATTCTGATTTAGTTCTCCGAATTCTGACTTAATTCTCCGAATTCTGACTTAATTCTGACTTCATTCTCTGAATTCTGACTTTATTCTCCGAATTTTGACTTTATTCTCCGAATTCTGACTTTATTCTACAAATTCTGACTTTAAACTCAGAATTCTGACTTCATTCTCTAACTTCATTTTCAGAATTCTGACTTTATCCTCAGAATTCTGACTTAATTCTCAGAATTCTGACTCAATTCTGACTTCATTCTCTCCGAATTCTGACTTTAAAACACAGAATTCCGACTTTATTCTCCAAATTCTGACTTCAAACCCAGAATTCTGGGTTCATGTGACGGATAACCCTTTTCTTATAACACAAATAAAACATTTTTGTTGTTTATTTGTTAAAAAATACATTTTTTTCATGTTGGCGAAATAAATAAAGCCATTAAAAAAAAGGTCTCATGTGAGACAAGTTTTTAATCAAAGCGGTTGATAAAACGGCCGAGGCTGCACACGCCGCGTTAGTCCATTACTCCTGAAAACGCCATCTGTATAATAAACATTAATGAAAATAACCCTTTGGTTGTGGCAGTAATAAGTGATTCTGAGAGCAACTGAGGCATTAACAGCTACCCCCCCCCCCCCCCACACACACACACACACACTATATTATTCCCACAGTCAACACTAAAGATTGTATTTCACACGTCTATGAATTTGTAACTTTTCCCCATATTTACTTTCAAGGCTTTTTGAGAGGCAATTATTGTCCACACACACACACACACACACACATTCTTGTACTTGCTCCATACTGAGGACTGGGTCGCTGACAAAGTGAGGACCAGCATTTCCACTTTATAAATCAACACAATTACAAATATCTACTTCATGAATCACATCTACAAATAACTACTGGTTGCAGTACCATAAATTGTCGGCAGGTGGAGCCCCAGAGCAAAAAGGGCAGGAAAACTTTTATTTATTTATTTGTAATTTTTGGTCCAAAATTTGACAAAACCGTCATACTATACTATGTCGTCCAAAATTTGAAAAAAAAATGTGACCCAAATTTTTTGGTCAAAAATTTGACCCAAAATTGTTGGTCAAAAATCTGACCCAAAATTGTTGGTCCAAAATTTGACCCCAAATTTTTGGATATAAAATTTGACAAAAACGTCGTACAATACTGTCGTCCAAAATTTGAAATTAAAATTACCAAAATTTTGGGTCCAAAATTTGACAAAAACGTCATACTATACTATGTCGTCCAAAAGTTGAAAAAAATTTGACCCAAAATGTTTGGTCCAAAATTTGACCCAAAATTGTTGGATCTAAAATTTGACAAAAACGTCGTACTATACTGTCGTCCAGAATTTGAAAAAAAAATTACCAAAATTTTGAGTCCAAAATTTGACAAAAACATCATACTATTCTATGTCATCCAAAAGTTGAAAAAAATTTGACCCAAAATTTTGGATCCAAAATTTGACAAAGAAGTCATACTATACTATATCGTCCAAAAAGTGAGTTGTTTTTTATTTTGACAAATTGAGTATAGCATGTCATAGCAACCTAAGGAAGTGATTTCAATGAAAACACAGTGAGGACCGGCCAAAATGTCCTCACTCCGTAAAAATGACCTCACTTTGTTGGTTAAAAACCCTCACTGGTCCTCAGTATGCCGCAAGTACAAGAACACACACACACACACACAACCCACACCCCCCCCCCCCCCCCACACACACACACACACAGAGTGACTATTTAAATTCTCGAGGCACACTTTGATCACCAGTACATTAGCTTTACATTAGAAACAGTCATTAAAGAGGGCATCATCCCCACGACCAATTTGCCTTGGGAGAACAGCATTGCCGGAGTGTGAGGTGCCTGCGGCCCCCACAGCCGACCAATGAGCCACACCGAACTTGATTAGGCCTCGCAGTGCCGTTTTCCTTCCTCCTGGCCACGGCTTTGTAGATGATCGACTTTGCCTTTATGAGTAAAAAAAAGTCTCCACGTTAGGGATGAAAGAAAAAGAAGACTTTTCTTCTCCTTGAGGAGGTTTTGCTGTGGTCTGGAGGAACGGCGTCAGAGGATAAATGCGTAATGAGATCCTCGTGTTCAGTCCAGACTGTCGAGAAACTTCCAAAGAGGGAGTTTGAGGTGGACTTCAGAGGCACGTTAGCCTGTCACATGCGGACGTTTAACAATGTTTAAACTCTAGGACGGTTTTCAGAGGAAACACCAGAACGACAGACGAGAGGTCGACTGATGAATAATTTTAGCTCATTAATCAGCTCTGATGGGACGTTTCACAACCGATCAGCATCGACATGTCTCTGAGATCACTCAGCTATGGTTGCTACTGGCTAATAGCATACCTAGCACAAGCTATGGGTCGACAACAGAATGGAAACAGAGTCCAGAGCACGTTGAGATTAGAGTTGCATACAGCGAGCCTCGTAAATGTTTCTCTATTTCTGCAAACACAGTCAAGAGACGACCAGACAGTCCGTGAGAATCTGAACTCCCCGTATCGAAGCCTCAAGATCCACGATTTCTACGATAAAGTACATCACACCCCTGTCTGTGATGTACTTTATCGTACTTTAATTTTATCGTATCTTATAAATCGCATTCAGACTAAGTGAATAAAACTATGATGAAACCAACCGACAGTTTTATATGTAAATAAAACTATGATTAAACCTACCAACACTTTTATAAGTAAATAAAACTATGATGAAACCTACCAACACTTTTATAAGTAAATAAAACTATGATGAAACCTACCAACACCTTTATAAGTAAACAAAACTATGATGAAACCTACCGACACCTTTATAAGTAAACAAAACTATGATGAAACCTCCCAACACTTTTATGAGTAAACGAAACTATGATGAAACCTACCGACACTTTTATAAGTTAATAGAACTATGATGAAACCTACTGACACTTTTATAAGTAGATAAAACTATGATGAAACCTACAGACACTTTTATAAGTAAATAAAACTATGATGAAACCTACCAACACCTTTATAAGTAAACAAAACTATGATGAAACCTACCAACACCTTTATAAGTAAACAAAACTATGATGAAACCTACCGACACCTTTATAAGTAAACAAAACTATGATGAAACCTCCCAACACTTTTATGAGTAAACGAAACTATGATGAAACCTACCGACACTTTTATAAGTTAATAGAACTATGATGAAACCTACCGACACTTTTATAAGTTAATAAAACTATGATGAAACCTACCGACACTTTTATAAGTTAATAGAACTATGATGAAACCTACCGACACTTTTATAAGTTAATAAAACTATGATGAAACCTACAGACACTTTTATAAGTAAATAAACTATGATGAAACCTAAGTAAATAGAACTATGATGAAACCTACCGACACTTTTATAAGTAAACAGAACTATGATGAAACCTACCAACACTTTTATAAGTAAATAGAAACACATCTTTTTTTTAACATTGTATTTCATATTTTTATTGTAAATGGTCTATGATACTTTTGGCTAGGAGGCTATTAGCTCTAGAATCAATCAGCATCGTAAATTATTGTTAATGTACCAGCCTTTAAAAGTTGACCTCCACAAGAGACCACATCTCCAGCACAAAAGGAACCATGGAGCCGAGAGAACTGATTCCAGAACACTGAAAGCCTCTTCTTCAGGAGCCTACGCCGCAAAAAATGACAGCTTTTACGAGAGCGTAACGACTACCTTTTTGTGGCTCGGAGGAGCAGATGGGAGTGAACTTTACTCTCAGCAGGGAACGAGAAGAAGCAGCAGCAGCAGCGTCCAAGCTGACGGCAGCACCCGGACCTGCCTGATGTTTGATTAAGAGGCACGTTGACCTTTCCGAGGCTCCAGGGGGCGCTGAGATACACTCTCTCACCTGTCAACATGAGTCAGGGCCATTCTCATTACGGTCCAAATCTATCTGTCCACTCGGGAGCTTCCCCCTCCCCCCCCCCCCAATCTTGTTCGCTGAGAAAAAAATGAAATGCCAAAGGCTTGTTGAAGAGAAGGAAGCATCGAGGGAAGGGAAGATGTCACTGAGAAGACGTCGTCAGAGTGGGAATGTGAAAATCCTGGAAGGTGGAAAATGGCAAATTATACTACCACCATCGCGAGGAAACATCCCGCTATCATCGGCATTACAGACTTTTTTTTTTTTAGTGTCTGGCCCTAAAACACCGAAGAATCCTCTGAGCACTGAGCTCAAGCCTCGACCAAAGATAATAATTGATGGGCAGGAAGATACGTCAATACGGCGTGATGAATTGCACCTGTGCAGTGGCAGTGGGTGTGCCGCACAACTGTTCATGACAAAGTGGCCGTGTCACACTCTGGGTATTTCCCCCCCCCCCCGCGATCGATACGCGCCGACAAAATGGCAGCTGAAGCTGGCTTTAGCTTCTAATCACAGAAGGGAAGAAGGACAGTGATGATACCAACACTCACCGAGAGCTTCTTTCCTCCTCTTCTCAATCTGAACTCAGCATTGAAATGATGTCAAATAACTCGTCTCGCATGAAAATGAGCTCACGGTGTGTTTATATATAAATATGACTTTAAACTCAGAATTCTGACTTTATTCTGACATAAAAACTGGGAATTTTGACTTTATTCTGACTTTAAAACTGAGAATTATAACTTTATTCTCAGAATTTTGAGTTTAAACTCAGAATTCTGACTTTAAAACTGAGAAATATATCTTTATTCTCAGAATTTTGACTTCAAACTCAGAATTCTGACTTTTTTCTCTGAATTCTCACTTTAAAACTCAGAATTCTGACTTTATTCACAGAATTATGAATTCAAACTCAGAATTATGCCTTAATTCTGACTTTATTCACATAATTCTGAATTCAAACTCAGAATTTTGACTTAAAAACGCAGAATTGTGCCTTAATTCCGACTTTATCCTCAGAATAATGACTTTAAAACTCATAATTCTGATTTCATTCTGACTTTATTCTCAAAATTCTGAGAATTTTCACTTTATTCTTACTTCAAAACTGAGAATTATAACTTTATTCTCAGAATTTTTAATTTAAACTGAGAATTCTGACTTTAAAACTGAGAATTCTGACTTTATTCTCAGAATTCTGACTTTCAAACTGAGAATTCTGAATTTATTCACAGAATTTTGAGTTTAAACTGCGAATTCTGACTTTATTCACAGAATTCTGAATTCAAACTCAGAATTATGCCTTAATTCTGACTTTATTCACATAATTCTGAATTCAAACTTAGAATTTTGACTTAAAAACGCAGAATTGTGCCTTAATTCTGACTTTATCCTCAGAATAATGACTTTAAAGCTCATAATTCTGATTTCATTCTGACTTTATTCTCAAAATTCTGAGAATTTTCACTTTATTCTTACTTCAAAACTGAGAATTATAACTTCATTCTCAGAATTTTTAAATGAAAACTCAGAATTCTGACTTTAAAACTGAGAATTGTGACTTTATTCACAGAATTCTGAATTCAAACTCAGAATTCTGCCATAATTCTGACTTTCTTCTCTTAATTCTGAGTTTATTCTCCGAATTTTTAACTTTAAAACTCAGAATTCAGTGTTTAAAGTCATAACTCAAATATGTGTTTCCTGTGTGGCCCTTATCCTCTTCCGTATTCATTTGACGGACTCGGACACAAAGTCATGCTCAAAGTTCAGGTCACAGTGTCCAATATTGGGCCTTCTTTCCCCCTCTTCTCAATCTAAACTCAGTATTCAAATGATGTCAAATAACTCATCTCACATGAAAAAATGAGCTCACTGTGTGTTTATTTTTGTAAACTCCCCCCCACCAAAAAATAGTGGAATGCCCTTCATCGTCCTTCATCATTTCAGGAAACTAATGAAAAGTTGCTCACTGGCAAACAGTAAAAGCCTGATTTAAGACGGCTGAAGCTTTTACTATACGCACTACCTCAAGCCAAAGTTGCTTCCTGACGCCGGCCAAGAAATGTTGGTATCCGGCCCAGCCGTAATGCAGCGCCCGGCGTAAATCTCTCCTCTCCGCGGATGGCGTGCGCGCGAAAAGGTGCAGCGCGCGACGGCGATGACGCCACGCTTGCCACTGCTGGGTCGGAGAGGGAAACCGTGCCAGCGAGCATCTGCCCGAGCAGCGGGTGCTGGCAAACGCGCCTCGGATGCTACTGTAATCTATTCATTCGGCTTCAGTGAGCTGCCAGGATGAGACGGTACAGTATACAGGAGTGTAGGGAGTGCAGTCAGACAGACAGACAGACGGACACCACAGCGTACTGCAGATGAAGGAAGGAAATGTCGACCGTCGACGCTGTTCCCTGATTCATACGCTATAAAACGTGCAACAGCAGCTATCGATTACTCCTTCCTTGTTGTTGACGAAAAACTACGACGGCACTTTTTTTCAACGACAAAATCAGACGTTGGGTAAATAAATCTATGATGAAACAAGTGCGACACCGGAGTCCGGGCACCGTTTACCAGTTAGCTCCGTTAGCTGCATTAGCTCCTTTTAGCGCCGGTTAGCGAGCCTACAGTGGAACTGGAGCGGTCCGTTTATTAAAGGAAAAGAGCAGCGCTACGAATACAGGGTCTAAGCAGGTATCAACAAGTCAAATTTAAAGGGACACTATGTAGTGTTTATGGGTTTATATAACCCAAAGTCCACTTTTTTATACATATTATGTGCTCCTGCATTGTCTAGTCGCTGTATAATAGTTTTTGTTTCATTTTCGTAGTGTTTCAAAAAGTCATGTTATAATGGTCGCGGGCCGCGGTTGCATAGCCACTGTTAGCAGCGAGACGCCATCTTTCTACCGGAGCCTGTAAGGACAAACGCGAGAGAACAAATCAAGCGTCTCTTTACTTGTAGCGGAAGTCCCGCCTCCTCTCTCTCCGCTTCGTCCGCTACGGCCACGGTAGCTCCGCCCGCGGTAGCTCCGCCCGCGGTAGCTCCGCCCTCTCCCTCACCTCACGAACCTCATCTGCTGACACGGAGAAAGACGACGAGGACGACATTTGACCAGCTGCGGATACCGTAGCGCTCAGGGAAGGGAGGGGGTGAGCAGAGCAGCAGGTCTTTTTTTGTAAATTTCAGCCTCTCCTCTAGATGGCACTATAAACTACTTACTTCACCTTTAAGACTTTTTAAGACTTTTTAAAGACCACAATGAATACAATTTAAGACCCATTTCAAATCCGTACTGGCAAAAAAAAGTACAAAAGACATGAAGGAAAATTGGAGCCACAAAACGTTGAACTTACAATTCGGCTCAGCTGTCGGCTTTTCGTCAAGTTTTCTCCGCTGCTATGCTAAGCTGTACCACGCCGTGCCGCGCGCACAGCTCGCTAGCTAGTGGCGCTCGATAAATTGTCACCGGGCAGCACAGGTGGCCTACTTTAGTTCCGTGTTGTAGTTATGCTAGCGCATCCTCAAAAATGGAAGCATTTCAAAGCGAGACAGAAGTTTATGCGTGTTTTAAATAAAAGTAACGTCAATAGATTTTTAAGACCTTTCAAAATTGTATTTAAGACCTTTTGTGAAATTTTAGGAGAATTTAAGACATTTTAAGGCCTTAAATTCAAATTATTGGATTTAAGACACTTAAGGCGCCGCAGATAGCCTGAAATAACCAGCGTACCTGTGTACTGCGTATGTGTGCCTCTGTTTTTAAGGTTAAGCGTTACTTTACAGACTCATTTTAACAATCGGGAGTCACGTAAACATGACAGTAGTCATGGAAATGCGTAATGCGTTAACGTCGACTCCGTTTAAAAGCCCTTTGACAGCACTAGATAAAACCTACCGACACTTTTGCCAACGGATAAAAAACGAGACGGAACCGAGAAGAGAATCCAAAAGAGATCCAAAGTCTTTGCACATTTTGACGTACGATGTTTTTACGGAAGACGAAATCCTTCGTAAAAACAACGCGGAGCCGAACCCAAAGGAAGAAAAACACAACGAACCTGAAGTAGTTCAAACAGTAACAAACCAGCAACACTGCTAATGTTGGATTTCATATAAAAAATATTTCATATAAAAAACGGTTACATCTGTGCTGGAAAACCATACAAACAAACCCATTCGATTTCAGTCGGCTAAAACTAAAACATCTCCGCTAACTAAAGTCGTAAAATACCATTTAGTTTGAGTCATAATTTAGTCATAACACTATAAGTGAAACTAGATCAAAATGAACACGGCTATCAAGCGATCCATCCATTATTCATAGCAGTGGCTTTGGGGAACCCGTATTAATCTCCAGTCATTAAATCACAACCCAAACTTTGCACCAATCACGTTAATGCAGTGTTGGCTAAGTTTAATTTAGTTTGGTTGATTTATTCATGTACGAAAGACATCCATCTCAGTCAAGAGGAGACGTCTGTCTCTCTCTGTACCGTGTTAGCGCTACGTTCTTGCTACTAGCGAATAGCTAAAGCGGTTAACAACGACAATATGAGCTGTGAAATAGTCTGGTGTTTGTGATTCAAGGCTCTTTTTTGCGCTCAGCATTCAGGTTTTCCGTCCTCGTCGTCAGCAGCAGTTTGCAGTTGCATTTAAAAAGGTCAAATCCACAGAGTTCAGTGTTTGTTGGAAAAAAACGCCGCTCTCCGTGAAGACACGCGCCGCAGTTTAATTGAGCCGGGCTGAAGTGACAGTTTTACCGGCAAACGCTTGGTCACCTTGGTTTAACAGAGTCTACACAGCAGAACGGAGCTGTTGAACGCAGCGTGAAATTATACCGGTAGCAAAACACGATTGGCTCCTTTGACCCACTCAGTTTGGCCCCTGTGACCCACTTTTAGGGGGTGACCCAGCGTTTGAGGAAGACAGATCAATACTGCTGCTTATCCTTTGAAGGTCGCAGAGGGAGACGACGGAGCCAAGCCCCAGCTGACATTCACCGAGAGGCTGTTAATGTCAGCTTCTTTTAGCAAGCAAGTCTTCTTTTAGCTATCAAGTCTACTTTTAGCTAGCATGACGTATTTTATTTTAACAAGCAATGTCTTCTTTTAGATAGCAATGTCTTCTTTTAGCTTGCAATGACATCTTTTAGCTTGCAATGTCGTCTTTTAGTTAGCAATGTCTTCTTCTAGCTAGCAATGTCGTCTTTTAGCAAGCAAGTCTACTTTTAGCTAGCAATGTCGTCTTTTAGCAAGCACGTCTACTTTTAGCTAGCATGACGTATTTTTTTTAGCTAGCAATGTCTTCTTTTAGCGAGCAAGTCTTCTTTTAGTTAGCAATGTCGTCTTTTAGCTAGCAATGTCGTCTTTTAGCAAGCAAGTCTACTTTTAGCTAACAATGTCGTCTTTTAGCAAGCAAGTCTACTTTTAGCTAGCATGACATATTTTATTTTAGCTAGCAATGTCTTCTTTTAGATAGCAATGCCGTCTTTCAGCGAGCAATGTCATCTTTTAGCTAGCAATGACATCTTTTAGCTAACATGAAGTCTTTTAGGGGACCGTACCTATGTTCCCCGCTTTGTATGTGACCGGGGAACATAGGACCCTTTCTCTAACCCTAATCCTAACCCTATGTTCCCCTGTCACATACAAAGTGGACCTTTTTTGGGAAAAACGGGGAACATATGACCCGGGGAACACAGGTACGACCCCGTCTTTTAGCTAGCAATGTCTTCTTTTAGATAGCAATGCAGTCTTTCAGCGAGCAATGTCATCTTTTAGCTAGCAATGTATTCTTTTAGCTAGCAAGTCTTCTTGCTGCGTGTTGTTATGTCAAAACACGCAATGCATTCTGGGTAAATCCAACACAAATTCAGTTTGAAAAGAAGAAGAAACAGGTTCATATATGCACGGCACGACCGTACCCTCAGTGTTTCATATAATATGCAGAGAAAATGACAGTCCGCGGGGCATTTCAGGGACCTCCAATTAATTCAAATGAATCCCTAACATCCATATCATAATTAATAATATATCGGCGACACAAGGCGCGGATGCACAAAAGTTAATTTAGCAGTGCAGGATGGTCTCTCAATGCTCGGTGAGGCAATATTGCTCTAATGTTTAGGGAATACACAATATTCCCCATTACAACAGGTGCTTTTTCATTTTCTGTCTGGTTGGCTGGGTTTAATGATCTCATTAGACAGCCACTCAACGCGGGGGAAACTGCCTATGGCAGCTCTACCACACAACAGGGAGTATGACAACATGGAGGCCCAACATCTGTCTGATGTCACAGCTGTAAGTGGAGCTGCTTACTTAGAAGACGGACAAGACGCTGAGAGAGTACAAGGGAAGGGAAAAAAGAGCAGGGCTAATGGAATATGTCGGTGTATGACCGACCATGCACACGAAAAAAAGCCCTAGCAACTGCAGCTAAGAAGCCCGATGGAGCAGGCTGTGCATAATTACCCAGAATTCAAGGCGGCAGTTTTCCCCCCTAACTTCCTCTGCCAGAACTCAAATGGCACAGATTAATCATACGAGGATCGCCTGATGGCAAAAGGCGCAGAGAGAACGGTCCAATAGAGGGATGATGAAGCCTCAAGGAAGCGGGCACTTCTACAGCGGGAGCACGAAAACACAACGCGTTCTTTTTAAAAGTTGTGCGTTTACAGTAAGAGTTCAATTAAAGGGTGTGAAGAAACTGCTAAAGTGCACATGAGAGAGTGAAGTGAACAGATGTTGCAGACGCTAACTGCTGCATAAGACAGCAAGAAGAATAAAAACAGTTTAGACGGATAGACAGATATGTTGTCTTTTAGCTAGCATGACGTCTTTTAGCTAGAAGTATGTCTTTTTGCGAGCAATGTCTTCTTTTAGCTATCAAGTCTACTTTTAGCTAGCATGACATTTTATTTTAGCTAGCAATATATTCTTTTAGCTAGCAAGTCTTCTTTTAGCTAGCAATGTCTTCTTTTAGCTATCAAGTCTTCTTTTAGCTAGCGATGGCATCTTTTAGAACGCAATGTCGTCTTTTAGCTTGAATTACGTCTTTTAGCTAGCATGACACTTTATTTTAGCTAGCAATGTCTTCTTTTAGCGAGCAAGTCTGCTTTTAGCTAGCAATGTCTTCTTTTAGCTAGCAAGTCTTCTATTAGCTAGCAATGACGTCTTTTAGATAGCAATGTCGTCTTTTAGCTAGCAAGTCTTCTTTAGCTAGCAATGTTGTCTATTAGGTAGCAATGTCTCCTTTTAATAAGTGGAGGGGTTTCGTATGAAGTCTATCAGGGGGTAAACATATACTGTATAGTCACAAGGGGGCGCCATATGCTGGTTGCAAAAGTAAGTGAAAGGTCTCTCAGACAATTAGCGTTATTATGTTCCCATTTATCAGGAAAATAGATGCTAACGCAAAGCGTTATTGAGTGTGATTGAGAGGTTTCGCGGTTATAGATTTTTATGTTGTAAAATGACAAATATGACGTCGACATAACTGCGATTTTGGAGGATATAAAAAAGGGGAGTTTGGAAATAAGTCTGTTTGTATGTTAATCTTAATCTGAAACAATTACCAGTGTCTTCTGTTGACGTCACTTTTGCTATCGGCTAAGTTCGCTTGTTACCAAAAAGACACCAGGTATCAGGTACTCACCCAAATGGAAAAGCAAAAAAAAAAAAACACTAATAGAGTCGAGTAGTGTTGGAACTGTGTAATGGAAAAGCCCAAAATGGGATAACCCAGCCTATGACCTGACGGGGATTCAAACTGGCAACACTGCAGAGTCACGAGCCCTATTCCCTTCTGCTCAGCCACGGAACTGCCAATAGAGCATGATGTCAAACCGATGATAAAAACATGAGACATATTTGAGAGATGTGATTGACAGCACTGTGCTGTCCATTAGGTAGATGATATAAGGGGTCGATGAAAGTGCAAATAATGAGCGTTCACTGATGTTCAGTCCGCGTAACCGTATCGGAAAAAAAATCTTATCAAGTCCCGAGTATTTTCACTGGTATCAAGTTTTTGAAATTGGAGCCTCATGACAACCCTGCGAGACATCACTGTCAGACTCCCAGCTCTAGTCCAGCTTCCTCCCTCTTCACGGCTCCAACAGACATTTCTCTGCCCAGTCCGACAGAATGCAAATAATCTTCTCTGGAAACTCTTTTTTTTCCCACAGCTTCGTTAAAAAAAAACGGGTTTCCAAACTCTCTCATCGCGCTGGACGGCGCGGCGCAATTTGAAAGTCAGAAACTGGGCGTTGAAACCCTTTGTTTATTCTTTTTTATTCCTGTCGCTCCATCTGTCACTCACCCCGCCTGTCTCTGCCCATCACTCGCTGGAAACTCTGGTGTTTACTTCTTGTCACATGAGATTATGGCGTGGAAAGACAGAGCCACTCAGTGTTACTCCTCATTTTACCCCCCCCCCCCCCCTATCAGTGGTATGTATAAAACGCTAAAGGCCGTGATGCGGCTGATGTAGAGAGATTACAGACAAATTGAGTCATCCTTCCTCTCGCTCACTCTGGGCACACGGTCGCTCTGTGAAATGCAATTACTCCGAGGGCCACATGTAAGTGGTGGAAACCAGCGTTTTCGTGTCAGAGTCCTAACAAGTGTTAGCGAGGGTTAGAAAACGGCACAAAGCGGACGCAACGAGCAAATGAGAAAAACCTGAGCGACGATCGTCTTTTCTCCTCCTTATTCCCGGGGTCAAGATAGTCGCGGAATGAAAAGCGAGAGGAGGCCGTGATTATGATATTTAGGCCCCGTCCCAATACCTCCCCTAACCCTACATTTTTACCCTAACCCTACATTTTTGCCCTAACCCTACATTTTTACCCTAAAGGCCACATTATACTTCTCCGACTGTGTAATGCGTTATCCGTCTGCGTCACCACGTAGACCACTCGAGCCTTTATACTTCTGCGTCGTGGTGACGGAAAGGCGCTGCAATTTCCCGCCCGATCAGTAGGGGTCGCTGCGCAAGGTTGTTGTGCTTTTGGCTACAATTGTTGTGCTTCAGGCTTCGCTCGGCCTGTCCTGAGGACCAATCGCAGCTCTTGCCGTCTCCGTTGTCCCTTGACGGAGTGACGGACACTTAAAAAATATTCCGTGCACCCGGAGACGACGCAGAGGCTCTTCGACAGGTTCTGCGTCGACGCAGAGGACTCTGCGTAGCCTACGCAGAGCACTTTACGCAGGAGTATAAATTGGGCTTAACCCTACATTTTGCGCGTTCATGTGTACGGGGGAGCAAGGGGAAATGCGATTTTGCCCTTATAATCAACCGTCAAAATGTAGTGAGCTCCAATGCGGGCTTAAAAAGAAGTGGAAGATGAAATTACCCATGATGCTTTTTTGCGAATTCAGCGAGCCGGCTGATATTTTTCCAACAAAGACGGGCGGCCACATCTACCGAGGAACATTTTCGTTGTAATATATTTTTTCGCAAATAAGCGCGTCACAATGTCAAATTGTGTTGGGATATGTTGGTTTGATAAACATCCAAAGGACCGTTGAGCTTTGAACACTAATGTCAGAAAATAAGTGACGATTTATGAAAGCAGCTAGCTTACTAGCTAGCTAGCGGCTATTATTTTTTATACATTTTTGCCCTAACCCTAAATTTTGTGCGTTATCGTGTACGGGGGAGCAAGGGGTAGTGCGATTTTCCCCTTATAATCAACCCTCAAAATGTAGCTGGCTCCGATGCGGGCTTAAAAACAAGTGGAAGATGAAATTACCCATTATGCTTTGCAAATTCAGCGAGCCGGCTAATATTTTTCAACAAAGATGGCGGCCAGAGGAACATTTTCGTTGTAATATATTTTCGCAAATAAGCGCGTCAAAATGTCAAATTGTGTTGGGATATGTTGGTTTGATACACATCCAACGGACCGTTGAGCTTTGAACACTAATGTCAGAAAATAAGTGACGATACACGGATACCCTGGACTTGTCAGATTTCAATCACATTCGTGATATAGCGTTTACGAGGGCGGCGTTGACGGAGAAAAACAAACAGCTGATCCGCCGGCATTTTTCCTGAATGAAAATAGTAGCACGCTCCACCGGTAGAATTGTCAACATGTGACGTAGGTTAGCACGTTCGTTAAATTCACTACGCTAATTTGCACGTAGTGATGTCCCAATACCATTTACCTCAACGAGGGGAATTTACGGTTGAGGGCACTCAAAACCAAGGGGACATTTTAAGGGGGAGGTGTTGGGACGGAGCCTTAATGTGTACTCACACATGCTCAACTACACATGATATCCACTTTGGCGTCATGTGGCCGGCGGCGGAATTAATCACAACGCAGTCGTTTTTTCCACAACTCCCCCCGAAAACCCCGCCTGAAGGAGCAACACATTTCCCCAAATTGTCCCGCGACTGCGTTGCATCGCCTCGCGGACAAATCCACATCTCTACTGCGATGGAGCCGACGGCTACGTTTTGATGAGTTTCGGATGATGTTTTACACCATTAAGTACGTAGCGCGCAGACAGTTATTGGCCGTCCACTACCCAAAAGTCGACCATATGCCGTTGAATTAATTTTCTTCCTCGCAGGCACAGTTTTTTCCGTTCATTTCACCGATTCTCTCAGTTATGAGCAGAAGCTGGAAAAAACTTAGCGTGAGCAGAGTTGTTTTTTTGTCAAGGTCGTCCAGTGACATCTGTTTTTTTGGGGGGGAAACTAATGGTGCGTTCACAGCAGACATTAAGATCAACTTTTTTGGGGTTAGAGGAGGAGCCGATGGGCTTGGGTTTGAAATATCTTCATTCGAAAGATTGCATCCTTTTCGATTGGTGTTGCATCATTCACATGAATGCGTCAGAACTTTGTTTTCAGACATCCAATATACCAATATACAGAGTGTTTGGGACAATGACTGATAGCGATACTGATAGCCATAAGTTTTCCTGTAAGATGTCCTATTATTTGGCCCACTGTTGTATCCGATGCTACATTTTAAAGCCAACATCTGCCAATACTGATATTGTTTTCCGATAATATTGTACACCCCCGAGTGGAGAATCTCAATAAACCTGTGCAACAAAAATTAAAATTTTTCCTCATCCAATATCTCACACAAGGACACAAAACATCCCATTTGTGAGATTGTTATTCAGCTGCAACTGCTGCATAAGACAGCAAGAACAATAAAAAGCTAGCAATGGCTTCTTTTAGCAAGCAAGTCTTCTTTTAGCTATCAAGTCTACTTTTGGCTAGCATAACATATTTTATTTTAGCTAGCAATGTCTTCTTTTAGCTAGCAAGTCTCCTTTTAGATAGCAATGACGTCTTTCAGCTAGCAATGATGTCTCTTAGCTATCAATGGCTTCTTTTAGCAAGCAATGTCGTCTGTTAGCTAGAATTACGTTTTTAGCTAGCATGACATATTTTATTTTAGCTAGCAAGTCTTCTTTTAGCTAGCAAGTCTTCTTTTAGCTAGCAATGACGTCTTTTAGATCGCAATGTCGTCTGTTAGGTAGCAATGTCATCTTTCAGCTAGCAATGTCATCTTTTAGCTAGCAAGTCTTATTTTAGCTACCATGAAGTCTATTAGCTAGCAATGTATTCTTTTAACTATCAAGTTTACTTTTAGCTACGTCTTTTAGCTAGCAATGTCTTCTTTTAATAAGTGAAGGGGTTTCCAATGAAGTATATCAGGGAGTAAAAAATATACTGTATAGTCACAAGGGGGCGCCATATGCTGGTTGCAAAAGTAAGTTCTTTTGAACGAAAGGTCTCTCAGACAATTAGCGTTATTATGTTCCCATTTAACGGGAAAAAAATGATTAAAAATGAATCTTTTTCCTCATCCAATATCTCACACAAGGACACAAAACATCCGATTTGTGAGGTTCTTGTGGAGTGGTTGTGTGTAAAGTGCCGCCTTGAGAGTTTTTTTTTTATTGCTTCAGAGCTGTCGCCTCGCGCGAGTGACAAAACACAGTGACATTACCATGAACCTAAACTGTACAATGCAAAAAAAAAAAAAAAGTAAATAGAGTTCTTCTCACAAACTACTATAAAGACAAACTACTTTGCATCTTTGCGTTTTCAGATTCCCAGATCTCAGAAGAGCAACATGAGCTTCAAAGTATATCAAGTTCACAAGAAATAACTCTCCAGGTTTCCACTGTGTTTGCACAGAATGAACAAATACAAACACTGACTCTTTCGGACAGGATTTCTGTGTTATTGTGTATGATGTCAGCATAAGGCACAACGTTACTCAGCTGCAATATGCAACTTCACCACTGGAGGCCGCTAAATCCTACACGCTGAGCATTTAAGCCCATGGCCTTGAGGAAAGGGACCTTGGCTAAGTCTGGATCCCAACAGGTCAAGGAGTAGGGTTCCCTCAAGGACCAAGGTACCCGATCCCGTTAGCTATCCCGTATTTATCGGGTTAACTGGAAACTGGGTTTAGCGCATGGCTAGTCGTTTGTCCGTTACTTTAGAGAACATCCTCAATACGGGAGGGAGGCGTCATAGCATTATAACAATTATGGCTCCAAACGATTGTCAGCCGTCAAACAGTGTTGTCAACTTAGTGACCTTTTCCCGCTATATGTGGCGCCACCTACCGCCCGTCTACCAATCATTGCAGTCAGTAGAGTCTCAGCTGCCGAGCAACCACGGGTTGCCAGTTACGTCAGAAGACGAAACCTAAAAGACCTCGGTATTTTGAATTTGAATGTAGTAACAGTTTTTGGCCACATACTTACATATGGCGCCTTTAAGCGAGTATTCAGAAACACTCTAGCGACCCTGAAATGTGTCTAGCGTCAAATCTCGTGACCTTTTCTGATCTTATTACCGACTTTTAGAGACTCTGACGTGAAAGCACGTAGAGTTCTGACAAAATTGTGATTTCAATGATGACCCAAATAATCGTAATTATGATTTTTTTCCCCATAATTGAGCAGCCCTGACACCAGGTTTGATTCTTGGGTCGGTCTTAGCGCTCTCTGACCAATCAGTGGCCGGCAGTTTTACACATTTTAGTATCAGCTCGGCACGTTTGGGACCTCACCAGAGTAGGTACCAAAAAAAAAGCAGCAGGTGCTATCGCTAACGGTACAATGGAAAAGCCCCATAACCGTAATTGGAAAAATCCTCTCCTCCGCTGCAACTTTGTTATATCAATCAATAAGTTATAGCGGCTCTTACCTGGATTGATATCATCGGTGCACTTCATGAATAGAGAGTATAAGTCACTCATAAACATAAACTGGTGTATTGAGCGTTTTGGCGTTGGAGTTTTACCGCGATGAATAACCCGGCACACATAAAAAACAGAGAAGGAAAAAGAAATCAACGCGGCTACTTGAGCTAGCCCAATTATCTCGTCTCCTCATAAAAGGGACGAACACAGCGGCAATCAGGGCCTTTAACTAGCCCGGGCCGTCGCATTCGAGATGCAAAACCATGCAAGGGATGAACGGGGGTGGGCGGGCGGGCGGGCGTGCGCTATGAAATATTCAGATACTGTATACTCATTATTTCACGGGGGGGTGGGGGGGGGGGGGCACTCAGCGTGGTTCAGCCCTGCTAAGTGGTGATTGATCGCAGAAGGCCAAGGAAAGGCTGCGGCAGACAGACACAACAGATAGGCGTCTGAATGCCACCGGCGGCGTTTTTGTTTTTTTTTGTTTTTTACGTGGAACACAGAAAATGACAAAACAAAGCACGAGGTGTGGAAACCTTAGCAGCGTGGGGTTAGCAACGGCAGCGGTTAAGCGGAATACTGAGGAGACGGTGTAGTAGTCTAGGACTTGGCTGTGTCTCACAGATACACAAATGATACAATTACTCACTGATTTAATTCTCTATTTGGCAAAGCGACTGAAAAACAAAAACTGGAAACCACAAACGAACACTATGACTTGTTCTTAGAGGCTTTTAAGGACAAGCTGCACAATCGTGGAGGCTGATTCAAGAAACCGATACCAGCTGTTTCGTATGTAGCGCCGGCCTGAATTATTAAATCAGTAATAATTGAAGCAAAACGGACCTTCTTTTCTCCACAATTGTACTGTAACGATGAACTGGCACCACTAAATATTGTACAATAAGTCTCTATTACGATCAATAACCAGCTTTTCTTTTACTCATTTGTCCATTTTAAAAGTGCTTTAACGTAATCAATACCTTGTGGAGAAGAATCTAATTTAGGCAGCAAAACCTAGCTCTGTAGCTAAATAATTGCTACTGCTAATTGTTATTTTTTGGCCATGTTTTGCTGCCCATATATTTTATTTTGCCATGTTTAAATAAAGAGAGACAAACCTCTTTAAGTCATATAAAGAGTATTATTAATCAAATTATTTTGAATTATTGGATGGGTAGCACATGGTAGCTCACGATACTGCATGCGATACACGGTCTTTGACACCAATAATATCACAATACAAGGAGTAATGCTAATTAATATCTTGTAAGACGATCATAAAACGGCAACGTGAAATATCCATTTACTCACACCGAGAACAAAGTGCATCAAGTCTACGTATTGAACGTAGATGGAGCATCTCTTAAAGCTTCATTTGAGCAGCGCCACCGTGAGGAGACATTAAAATAGTGCAAATAATACAGCTGCAGTACATTGAAAATAAAGACAAGTGAAAACAACAGTTGGACAAAGTTATGTGTTAATGACGCTTCAGCTAGCATCGCAATAGCTTAGCTAAAGCTGCTCATTAATTTGAGCAGCGCCACCGTGAGGAGACATGAAAATAATGCAAATAATACATCTGTAATGAAAATAAAGATAAGTGAGAACAACAGTTGGCCAAAGTTATGGGTTAATGACGCTACAGCTAGCATCGCAATAGCTTAGCTGAGCTTAGCTAAAGCTGCTCATTAATTTGAGCAGCGCCACCGTGAGGAGACATGAAAATAATGCAAATACATCTGTAATGAAAATAAAGATAAGTGAAAACAACAGTTGGCAGAAATTATGGGTTAATGACGCTACAGCTAGCATCACAATAGCTTAGCTAAAGCTGCTCATTAGTTTGAGAAGCGCCACCGTGAGGAGACATGAAAATAATGCAAATAATACAGCTACAGTACATTGAAAATAAAGACAAGTGAAAACAACAATTGGCTAAAGTTATGTGTTAATGACGCTACAGCTAGCATCTCAATAGCTTAGCTTAGCTAACAGGTGGTAATGGTTGGTTTGGCCCTGTTTAAAAGTAGTATTTTCTAACATGAGCGTGTTCTTTATCGTTTTTTTCTCGCTGCGACTGCGTTCACATCCAATTACATTTATTTTTTGGTTTGGCTGTTTTGACTCAAACGAACAAACGGGTAAATAATGCAAAACAAATGGCGCGTCTGTGTTTTATGAGGCAAGATGGCGTCTCAGGAGAGGGAATAAAAATCCAAATAACTACCCTTGTCATAAGATCTCAGCTCCTAAAGCTGACGACTGCAGCCATCTGCCAGCCTCACTCCGTCGTCCAACAAAACAAATGTAGCCAAAGGGGGAAACAGCGAGTCTGACGGATTCCGGCGAGCCTAATGAAATGCCGCCGTCGTGCGCCGAGAAACTGTGGCCTGCATAAAGGTCAACATAAATCAAGTCCCGCAGACGTGCTTTTTTTTTTTTGTCAGATTTCTACGATCGCAAAAACATAAATATCCCAAAAGTATGAATGAACGAGCACAAACGCGGGGGGGGAAACGTCGCCCCGCGGCATCGAAAGTCACGAGTGAGTAACGGCGATTTATTTATAACGCGTCTTTGTTTTATGACCCACGGAACAAAAAGCATAATGATCAGTGTCGCGCGGAGTGATGTATCCGTCGCCGGTAATCACAGCGGCCATTCGTCACAAAAAAAAACACCAACGAAGAACGGTTTTTTTTACTCTTAAATCTGAGATTCAGTTTTGATTTATTATCGTCACGCTCGCTGGTCGTAGTTTCAGTTGAAGGCGTCACGTCAGGGTTATGATGATTTCTTGCTAAATAACAAAAGAAAAAGTCAATATTTGATAGTGAAATGCATCATTTTTTTTCTAACACCTGATGTCAGGGTTGAAAAATCAATGATTTCTAAATTAAAATCACAATTAGAGACTGTTAGGCTGCAACATATATGGAGTATGTGCGACTATATACAGTAGAACACATAAGTGACATCGCACGACGTCATTGATTGATTATTGGAGAACACCGATCAATACTTTACAGCATTTTCTACATTGTACGGCTGCAACTATTCAATTGAGGAAATAATTAGCAGATAAATTCATGGAAATTATTTGTTGTTCTCATCCAATTATTAGAACTTAGAAATTAGAAATCACGATGGAGAAAATATATCATGACAGGCCGTAACACCAAATATATTTGTATAAATTAAAAAGTCCATAACAGCGCCATCTCTCTCTCGCTCTCACTGAACGTTACAGTTGTTTTACGATATTTGCATCTTTAACGTCCGAATCGGGTTTAAAAGATGTATGCATCGCGACATACATTGACCTAAACTGCTTTGCTAACGGCTATGCTAATGCTAACAGGCCCAAAGATGAATGCATTTCGTAGCATAGCGCCAAAAAAAAAAATGGGAACATTGCCGGCAAATATAAACCAAAATTCACTGAGGCGTCAATTAGGAAACGTAGAAACCTTTGTGCACTGCAGTCATTTGGCCCAAGTACGGTTGGAAAAAGTCTCAGCTGCCGAGCAACCACGGGTTGCCAGTTACGTCAGAAAACGAAACCTAAAAGACCTCTGTGTTTTTAATTTGAATGTAGTAACCGTTTTTGGCCACATTCTTACATATGGCACCTTTAACTGTTAATATTGTTGGTTTCCTTGCTCCATATGAGAAATAAATCATTAAAATTGACTGATCAACATTGGCAAACACTATACTCTTACCTTATTTACACTTTTTCTGATGCTTTTTGTCGATAAATACATGATTAATTCAGATTAGTCTTAAAAAATCCCATCAAAAACTGTTCAGTGTTGATTATAATCTCATATAAAACAAAGGAACACATAGTATCACGGTTGCCCTACTGGATATTTGATGTAAATGACCTACTTGCATATAATTTACTTCAGCGGAAGTCTCTTTTTTTTCCCTTCTTCTTCTTCTCACATGTCATGAATATAGAACATTTATTACCAAATATTCTCATTCATCACCTCATAATAAACCCTTTAAACCCAGGTCAGGCAGCGCACGTCTACCAATCACTGCAGTCAGTAGAGCCTCAGCTGCCGAGCAACCACGGGTTGCCAGTTACATCAGGAAAACGAAACCTAAAAGACCTCGGTATGTTTTTGGCCACATTCTTACATGTGGCGCCTTTAAGTCAAACAGATTGTTGAGGGTTGGCTTTGAAAGTTTGCCTCCAAGTTTGAGCAGATGATTGAATTTTGGATAAAAAACATGACCGCCCTATCTATAACTTGAAGAATATTTAAATTAGACAAATATACAGTGTATTGTCACAATACATGTGTTCTGTAGCATCAGTGTCTTTAGAGCAGGGGTTCTCAAAGTTTTGATACCTTAGGGCCAATTTAGGAACCCAAACGTTGGGCTGAGGGACGCCAAAGGGAAAAAAAAGGGGGAAAAAAACCCAGAAATAAATCCCATTTGTAATAATTTTAATGACCAGATTGCAGATCTACAGTTAACACTTATTGGTCTGTATCCAGTAATGTCCAATACACATTTAACAAGCTTAGTAGCTCCTGGATTAAAACTATCAACTGTAATTCATTGCGGGCCCCCAGAAATGTTGCTGCGGGCCGCCATTGGCCCCCGGGCCGCACTTTGAGAACCAATGCTTTAGAGCAGGGGTTCTCAAAGTTTTGATACCCGAGGGCCAATTTAGGAACCCAACTATGAACTGAGGGCCGCCAAAGGAAAAAAAACAGAAAGAAATCCCATTTGTAATAACATTAATGACCAGATTGCAGTTCTACAGTTTAGCATTAAGTAATATAAGTGTTAATATAATGTAATTTAAACATTAATATAATAACGCTTTATAATTTACTGGGTAATTACCCAGTATTTTGGCCATTGTTCTTACCTTCTAATTACAGGTTAATACCAAGTAACACATTTTCTGTTACCATATATTTACTGGGTAAATAGCTAGTAATTGGGGGCTGTAGCTACCTGCTTATTACCAGCTTATAACACAATAATACACTAAAATTCACATATAGAAACCAGGTAAATACCCAGTATTTTTGTTTACACTTATTGGTCTGTATCCAGTAATGTCCAATAAACATTTAACAAGCTTAGTCGCTCCTGGATTAAAACTATCAACTGTAATTCATTGCGGGGGCCGCCAGAAATGTTTCTGCGGGCCGACATTGGCCCCCGGGCCGCACTTTGAGAACCAATGCTTTAGAGCAGGGGTTCTCAAAGTTTTGATACCCGAGGGCCAATTTAGGAACCCAACTATGAACTGAGGGCCGCCAAAGGAAAAAAAACAGAAAGAAATCCCATTTGCAATAACATTAATGACCAGATTGCAGTTCTACAGTTTAGCGTTAAGTAATATAAGCGTTAATATAATAACGCTTTATAATTTACTGGGTAATTACCCAGTATTTTGGCCATTGTTCTTACCTTCTAATTACAGGTTAATACCAAGTAACACATTTCTGTTACCATATATTTACTGGGTAAATAGCTAGTAATTGGGGGCTGTAGCTACCTGCTTATTACCAGCTTATAACACAATAATACACTAAAATTCACCATAAAGAAACCAGGTAAATACCCAGTATTTTTGTTTACACTTATTGGTCTGTATCCAGTAATGTCCAATAAACATTTAGCAAGCTTAGTCGCTCCTGGATCAAAACTATGAACTGTAATTCATTGCGGGGGCCGCCAGAAATGTTGCTGCGGGCCGCCATTGGCCCCCCGGGGCCGCACTTTGAGAACCAATGCTTCAGAGCCATAATGTTGACACTCACTCACTCACTCAGTCACTCAGTCACTAACAGTGGTAACAGGTGCACAGAGACTGGGAAGTGTGTGGAAAACCCTGGTGCAGCAGCGATCGATAAAAGCACGCGAGTGCGCGGAGGGTGGACCACAAAAAAAAAAAAAAAAAAAGTGCTGCGATTTCACTTCTTCTTCTTCTTCTTCTTCATCTTCACTCACTCGCTCCAGCAGCCAGGCATGAAAACAAGTGACGTGAGCTATTGACACAAACACCCACGCGCTGGCCGCCGGCCACCGGGGGCCGTATTGATAAGACATTAAGCGCGCAGAGGCGGCGCTCTCTCCGAAATCGCTCGGCAGGGGTGGTCCCTCCATCAAAAACACACTCGTCGGAGGGGGGGGGCCCGGAAGACCCCCCCCCCCGGCGGGGGTTGTTCTCACCCGTGAAAACAGCTGTGTGACGAACGCAGAGGCAGAAGAAGCAGGAGAGAGTGTAAACATCAGCAACATCTGCTGCTTCCTGGCTGGAGAAAATGAGCCCGTCTGAAATAAAGGTGACGGTGTTTACAGTGAGGAGCGTCTGCTGCGCTTGCGTCTCGTATCATTATTGTTGTGTTTTATTATCATTACACTCTAAGCACTCGGATGAACGGGCCAATGGAACCTGCAGCTCGTCATATTCAGTATCATATACAACGACAATAATCTATCCATCTGTGTAATTATTGACATTTTTGTCTATTTTATTGTGTACAAATCAAAGAACAGCATATTATATATTATAAATCAACTTCCGCTGTATTTCAGAGTAGAAAATTTCAAGCATTACGCTTCTCCGTTTACCCGTTACCATGGTTACCACTCGTTTTCCCGATACATATATATATGTATATGTATATGTATATAAATATATACATATACATATATATATATATACATGTATATATATATATATACATATATATGTATATATACATGTATTTACATATATTTATATACATATGTATGTATATAAATATATACATATACATATATATATATATACATGTATATATACATATATACATATATATGTATATATACATGTATTTACATATATTAATATACATATGTATGTATATAAATATATACATATACATATATATATACATGTATATATATACATGTATATATATACATGTATATATACATGTATATGTATATTTATATACATACATATACATGTATATATGTATATATACATGTATATGTATATATTTATATACATACATATACATATATATATACACATGTATATGTATATATTTATATATATATATATATACCGCCGTCTACCAATCATTGCAGTCAGTAGAGTCTCGGCTGCCGAGCAACCACGGGTTGCCAGTTACGTCACAAAAAACGAAACCTAAAAGACCTCTGTATTTTGAATTTGAATGTAGTAACCGTTTTTGGCCACATTCTTACATACGGCGCCTTTAAATGTAAATATTCCTGGTTTTCTTGCTCCATATGAGAAATAAATCGTTAAAATTGACTGATCGACATCGGCAAACACTATACTCTCACCTTATTTACACTTTTACTGATGCTTTTTGTCTATAAATACATGATTAATTCAGATTAGAGTTAAAAAAATCCCATCAAAAACTGTGCAGTGTTGATTATATTCTCATATAAAACAATGGAACACGTAGTATCACGGTTGCCCTACTGGATATTTGATGTAAATGACCTACTTGCATATAATTTACTGCAGCAGAAGTCTCTTTTTTTCCCTTCTTCTTCTTCTTCTTCTCACATTTTATTACCAAAAATTCTCATTCATCACCTCATAATAAACCCTTTAAACCCGGGTCAGGCAGCGAAAAGACTTTGAAGTTAACGAGACGACAAACACCGACGTTCGGTGTTTACCGAGTTTTTTAAAACGCGATAACCATGACAACGGGCCTTTTTTTTTTTTTTTTTTTTTCGAAGGCCTCTCCGCCGTCGGTCTTAATATTTTCCCGTTTTAATTTCAGCCCCCGAGAAACAAATCATTAGTGGTACAACAAAAGCCGCCTCCTGCGACCTTGAATCGGGATGTTTTTTTGTTTTTTTTCCCCCCGCCCCCCAAAAAAAACAACACAACAGAACAAAGTGGAGTAAACAAAGAGTGGCGTCTCATACCTGTGAGCCAGTGCCGCTCGCGGAACGAATCTCCACAACAGCACTGCCGCTCACACACGTGAGATAATAATATAATAGCCCCCCCCACCCCCCCACCCCCACCACCACCATGTATCCCATGGTAACATCTTTGCTGTCATTACCCCTGCAGGCATCTGAATGCAGACTTGATTAGCTGCAATTTCCTGTGCAGGCAACAAACACCTTGGAGCTGTTTTGGACGCTGCTACCAGCTACCCAGAATCCTCAGCGGGAGGGTGGGAGGGAGGGAGGGAGGGAAGAAGAAGAACAATGTCCAACTGTCACATGTGGTGGTCAGAACCCCCCCCCCCCCCCCCCCGCAGCACTGGTTCCTCCCCGTTATTGAGAGGACGACACGCTGCGGAGCTGCAGTGAGTCTGCGGGTCCCACGGGGGGCAGCACAGAGCTGTCGGTGTTGACGCCGCGAAAGGACTTTGGGTCAAAAAAAAAAACGACCGACGCGGCTCCGTTCCGTGGCGTCTGCTTGGCGGAGATGTTCCTACTCAACCCTACGCTTCTACCTACACGTGAAATAACACGATTGTTATAAAAAAATAACAGAATAAACGCTGGAAATGAGCTTCAGGAACAACAGGAGAACCCAGAGGACGTCTGAACGCGCCAAAGTGACAGGACTCACAAATGTCAAGAGTCTGGCAGCAAACTGAGATTAAGGACCAATTCCAATTCCTATCTTAACCCTCAAGCTCAACCCTTAATCTTAACTGGCCCTCAAAACCAAGTGTTGAGGTGTTATTTTGTCACTTAGAAATGAGACACCCCCTTAAATGCAGATACGTCTTCAGACTGTAGGGGGCAGAATAACGCCAAAGCTGCGTCCAGTCTGTCGACTCCAAGAAAAGAAGAAGAAGAAGAAGAACACATTTACGTCAGGATTATTTATTTACGATCCGTTTGTCAGTCAAGTTATTAGGTTGTCAGTTAGTTATAAGATGATACTCATACAAATATTCAGCTGACAGTTACCACACACCACGACTTATTGAAAAGTAAACCATAGCAAACCATCGGCTATTGACAAAAGATGGTAAAATAAAAATAAATGTTACGCAACAATGACGTCACTAATCCATAATATGGGCCTAAACTAAGATAATACAATGGTTTTCATCATTTTTATATCTCTATTAACAAAGAAAATACTTCATTTGTAGCGTACTCGTTTTGTTACACATCTTTCTTATGTGAAAACACGCAATGCATTCTGGGTAGCCCTTGCTCCCCAAGGGTGGTCTCGGGAAAATCTCAATATTGAGGGCGATACAGCCCTTAAACTCGCCCCTCAACTTAATTTTTCTGAGAATCGGGACAGCACTTGCACTAGAGGGAGAGCATTTTTGAGATTGAGGGTTAAGATTGAGGATTTTAAGCAAGGAATTGGAATTCACCCAGACGTTATAGAGGCGCTTTCTTTTTATTTTATTTTTTTTGCTGTGTATGTGTGTCTGGGTGCATTTTTCAGTTTTCACTTTTCAGTACATCGCCTTCCTGCACAAATGCTGTGGCAGAGACAGGCCCGAGAAAAAATCTTTAAAGAAAAGAACAATTCAATTTCCCACCCCCCCAAAAAAAGAAAGATTTGTCTGCAGTGTGAGACGTCACAGGAAAAGAAACTTTCACATTACGGCGTCATTAAAGATTAAAACATCACATTTTACAGCACAAAAACTTTCCACTTAAAGCAGATCTAGACCGGAAGTTCCTATTAACGCTGTGTTTTTTTAATGTGTATCTGCGTCATTACCTTGTTTACAAAGCCCTGAAGGTTCTAAACAAACAGTTCAGCCACTGCTGAGAACGCTGTGTTTTATTGTAATCTCGGGCTCAGCGAGATCTCTGAAAAAACCCGGCCCGGTTACGTAAACACCGGTTCTCCTGAACAGCAGATCCTCTTGCTCCGGGCACTAGTCCGGGCACATCCGGTTACGTACATTGAACCACAGAAGAAGAATAACGTCCGTTGTGGAGGTGTTTCACGAGCGACAGTGTCTTCTGACTCTGGGTCTGACTCCGGGTCAAAGGTCGTCAAAGGGACTGCGGCGGGGAGTCGTGAAGAAGCTATTTTTTAAACACTGTTAAAACAATGTTTTGGTAATGAGGAGCAGTGCATCCACCGTTCCAGCTTCTGAGAGCGGGTGTGCTGAATATGTCACTTCCGGGTACTGGCCAATCACAACACACTCTGTCTTCTGGGTGAGAGAGTTGAGTCTGAAATATCACGGCTGAGGAGAGCGTCAGTAAGGAGAGATTTCTATCGGCTCGTTTACAGCAACTAGGAGGTTTTTGACCATAAAAACAAGTTAATGTATGTAAGTAGACCTCCATAACTAACATATATGTGCAACAGGACCATCTATGTGAGCTTTAAAGAAAAGAACAATTCAATATCCCCCCTAAAAAAGAAACATTTGTCTGCTCAGGAGAAGAATATTTCACATTACAGCGTCGTTAAAGGCTAAAACGTCACATTTTACGGCACAGAAAACTTTCCACTTCACGAATGAAAGACAAAAAACGCCGCACGCGACGGATTTAGCTTCACATTTCAGCAGAATCGAACCTCTGCGTCAAATTCAGCAAGAAAACAATTCTCGGTGACCGCGTCGCGCTCTAAAGTCTCCCCCCGTGCTCACGATGAACAGCGTCGCAACGAAAAAAGCACCAGCGTTTATGTTTGAATGTGGAGATTAAAGTGAAAGAAATGGACTAAATGCACACATTACACACTTTCACAGAAAGTACACAGAGAGGAGAAGAGGAGCGACCATTAGGAAAAGCCTGACTCCACACAGCTGTGTCCCACATCTTCCAAAATGGCCTGGAGTGTTTGCAGAGAGAGCGCACGGCGGCTTATTCGGCCATATAATAATAAAATAAAATAAAATAAAATAAAATAAAATAAAGAATCAAAAAAACACACGGAACAAAGGTGACCGTGCAGGTCGGGGGAAAAAAACCACCGAGTTCAGACCACATCGGTGCATTTTTGCAGACGTAAAAAGGCACGAAATACACTTTAACTTTAATATTCAACAATTTAAAAGAGGATTATAAACATGAAAGGGTTCACTTCATCCTCTCATCCACAGATCCTTTCACCTCCACATGCTTCAGATGCAGTGAAATATTAATGGGACCCTCCTCGGGCTAAAGGTTACTACACCTCTGACCCGAGAGAAACTCAGCAATGATTATGATTATAAGAGAGGGGGGGGGGGGGGGGGGGAACTTTGCCTTGTTATTGTGACATGAGGAGGACGTGGAATATCCCACAATCCCTGCCAAAGGATGCAGGAGGGGAAAAAAAAACACAACACAAAAAAACTTCACGTTAAATCCGCTCAATTCTCCAGCTTCGGACGTGCGTCAGAGCGCAAAACGGACACGCAGGGGAAAAAAACCGCGACAACACTTCCTGGAGATTTTTTAAATCACAACAGCGTCATGCGATGCGCAAGGAAAGGAAAGGAAGAAAAATAAAAGCGCCACCTTACCATCACGTTGCCCTGCATCTTTGCAGTCTCGATCAGGCTCTTCTCCTTCATGTTTTGTTCCTCCCACAGACGCAGATGTGTGTTTACTGTGTTTGCGCAGCAGCAGACTTTTGGACAGACAGCTCCCGTGTGTCGGATCCACGTCCTCCCCTCCGCCGCCGCTTTCCCCCACAGCCAAACCCTTCGGTTGTAAGCCCACCCACTCGTGAAAGTGGATTCGTTACAAACGCGGTGCGCGCTCGTGCTGCTGATGCTGCTGCTGCTGCTCCGTCCGTCCGTCCGTGCATGCAAATCACGCGAAGAGAGAGAGAGAGAGAGAGAGAGGGGGGGCGAGGAAGTTTGATCACTGTGTTTGGACGATGCGCACAGGATTAAAGAGGGAAATAAAGAATATATATATATATATATATCACGATGTCATGAGATAATCCTTCATCCAAACGGCGCGTGCTGGGAATCAGAGATGATGATGATGATGATGATGCTGGACGCATCCATGTGGTCCAACGCGCGTGAAGGTCACGCGCTGGAAGTAAACTGCGTAAAAAAAAAACTTCCCGTGGACTGATCCGATTATGGGCTGCTGCTGCTGCTGCTGCTGTGTAAACAGTGAGGCTTTAAAAAAAAGGTCATTGTTATTATGGGAGAATTGTCCATCAAACAGCCAGAGGCGGATCAATGACGCGCTGTTTCCTCACGTGCTGTTTAAAAAAAACAACTAACAACAACTAAATGCCAACAAATTCTCGGTTACGAGTGTAAAACATGGTTTTATGGCACAGAACAATCACTTTGCTAGTTTCCAAGTTTTGCTCTGTGTGTAATGTGTACAGACAGGGCCGGCACAAGCGTTTATGGGGCCCCAGGATGAATCAGATTGGGGGGGGGGGGGGGGGGGGCTCTGCTTTATGGATTAGATTTGTGTCACTTTTTAAAGAAGCAAATATTGATTCAATCATTCAAAAAAATGGTATATTATTGATTGAAAACGCACTTCAGTTCTTTGCGTCGTGGTTTTATTGTTTTGCGATTCTGACCGTGGCAACGGTCGATTAAAAATTAAAAAAAAAAGAAGTACCTGGCATTAATTACTGTGGATAAGGCTGTCAAAAACAACCCTAATGGAGGCACCGGGCTCCTTGGACTCCAGCTGGACCGCTGACAGAGGGAGAACACGGCTGCACACAGGTACAGCGGCTTCATTGGGGCTGATTTTCTTCATAAAACACATTACTATCACAATTTCAGTTCATCCACAGCAGCAGCAGCAGCATCATCGTCATCATCGTGCCTCAGCTCCTTTAATCAGGGTTTTAAGTATGAAACATGCCACATAAACTCTACCCTCTAACCACACAAGCTGGAAGCCGCTCTGCGTGCAATATCTAATCCACAGGGGGGCGGGGTTTATTCGCCTACTCGTCACATCAGCCGTCGGCCAAGTGTTGGAAATTTATACTTTATACACGCCGGAGTCTCGGCCAAGGACATCTGTAACGACGACGTTGGCCGCGCGGAAGCCGGGGCGACGGCGGCGGCGGCGGCGGCGGCGGCGGCCAGATGTTCCGCCTCCAAAACACCAGATAGGATTATCTGCACACGGCCCGAGCGACGCCAACAAAACCGGTCAGGTCACACTTTAAATAAGAGGCGACGTAAGTTTACGGTTTGTCAGAGAGGTAATATACTGAACGGCCACCAGGGGGCAACAAGAACTCCGCTGGAATGAAAGTCAATGGAGAATTCTGAGGTTTGAGCTCTTCTTCAAATCCTACACTGAGATTAGAACATATTCACATTCAGAGATTAAAAAATGTTCACATTAGGAGATTTTTGCATTCTGAGATTTGAAAATATTCATAATCTGAGATTAGAAAATATTCATAATCCGAGATTAGAAAATGTTCATAATCTGAGATTAGAAAATGTTCATAATCTGAGATTAGAAAATATTCATAATCTGAGATTAGAAAATGTTCATAATCTGAGATTAGAAAATATTCACATTCAGAGATTAGAACATTTTCACATTCTGAGATTAGAAAATGTTCACATTCTGAGATTAGAAAATGACCACATTCTGAGATTAGAAAATGACCACAATGTGAGATTAGGAAATACATGCATTCCTAGATTATGAAATGATTACATTCCAAGATTAGAAAATATTCATATTCAGAGATTGGAAAATTTTCAAATTCAGAAATGAGAAAATATTCAGATTAAGAGATTAGAAAATGATCGCATTCTGAGATTAGAATATATTCACATTCCAAAATTGAACACATTCACATTCTGAGATTAGAAAATGTTCACATCCTGAGATAAGAAAATACTTGCATTCCGAGATTATGAAATGATCACATTCCAAGATTAGAAAATTTTCGTATTCTGAGATTAGAAAATATTCACATCCCAAGATTAGAAAATATTCATAATCTGAGATTAGAAAATATTCATAATCTGAGATTAGAAAATATTCATTATCTGAGATTAGAAAATGTTCACATTCCGAGAATATGAAATGATCACATTCCAAGATTAGAAAATATTCACATTCAGAGATTAGAAAATGTTCACATTCCGAGATTAGAAAATGTTCACAATCCGAGATTAGAACATTTTTGTATTCTGAGATTAGAAAATATTCACATCTCGAGATAAGAAAAATGTGATATAAAAATAAAGTTGTCTCGACTTCAGTAGAACATTTCGTCACTTTGGTGAATTATGTTCTCATGTGGACGAAAACTGACGATAAAGTTTGCCACAAACTGTGTGAGTGGACACCTGTGACAGAGTAAACCTCAGGAAACTGTTATTCACTGTTGTTTGTTCACATTAATGAAACTTATATTCTGACACACTTCATATTCCCACACGTCTGAAGCATCATTTAATATGAGACTCACACACACACACACATATGCATTATAGACGACGTTTGCATAACAAAGCCAGATAATGCATTTGGGCATTGAGCTACTTCTGCCAGTCCAGATTTGGACTCAGACCGGGCGCTCTGTGCGTCCCCGGTTAATACAATAACGGAAATAATGGACGAAGTCGGTACAGCAGCGACAGAAAAACATGGAGAAATTTAGGTCTGGACACTTTTTGGACTGAGAAAAAGACTTAAAGACATAAAGAAGTGGATAGACGTGACGTAAACATACGGTTATCGCGTTAAATAAAGAATTATTACGTCGCCTAAAAGTTGACCTTTGACTTTTACGGCTATAAAAACATCATCGCGTCCCATTAAATGTCCTAATTAGTCTCGTAAATGTCCTTTTTCTTTTTTTTTACGAGTCCAACGGCGACCTTGACCTTCACTCTCCATGTTCTCCATGCAAAGTGAACCGTTTCTAGTCCAAACGCGGAATTAATTCCACCAAGCTGTTTTTCCCCCGCGCCGTCGCACGGAACGGACAATACGACATCAATCGGGCGGCGCCCCCGGTTCATAAAAAGGCCAGTTTGACTGACTGTCAGGCGGCCAAACCCACTGAGCTGCATATGGGAGCTCAGCTGGAGAGAGAGAGCGTGGACATCTGTCGTCCGACACGGAGGCGACGACGACGACGACGACGACAGGAACGGCTCCAACTTTGCCGCTTCATTACGCCGTTACTGTAACGTGGAAAACACAAAGATCTTCCTCCCACAACTGTCTCAACGACCACATCAGGAGGTCCCACTCTGCAATAATAATCCTTTACCATGACAGTTTTTTTCGCTTCATTCCGAGACAGATGGCGGCGCCGTGGAGTCATCCTGAGATCACCATGACACGACGACCGAGAGGAACCGAGGCTTTAAAGTTCTCCACGAATCTGGAGACCAGACACTTCTTATAAGATTAACCGGAGATGTGAAAAAGCGCTTTATTATTCAACGTTTGAACAGGATTGAGAAAAAAAACAAAAAAAAACAGTGAAGTGAAAACCGTCAACAGTTTAACACCTAAACTCTGAGGTCGTCAGGATCGATATAAAAAGACTTTGATTGTCGAGTCTCATCCACGGGTCATTAAACGCTGACATTTTGAGACGGTGGCTCTCTGTCCTCACACACACACACACACACACACACACACAATCGTGTACTTGTAAAAGTGCTGGCAAAGTGAGGACCAGCATTTCCACTTTATAAATCAACACAATTAAAAATATCTACTTCATGAATGACATCTATAAAGAACTCCTGGGTGCAGTACCATAAAATGTCTGCAGGTGGAGCCCCAGAGCAAAACGTGTGTGAAACACCAGGGCTGGAAAAACAGATTTTTGTACCAAATTGACCTCTGTTAAAAACAGAGTATAGCATGTTTTTAACCTAAGGAAGTGATTTCAATGAAAACAAAGTGAGGACCGGCCAAAATGTCCTCACGTCGTAAAAATGACCTCACTTTGTTGGTTAAAAACCCTCACTGGTCCTCAGTATGCCGCAAGTACAAGAACACACACACACACCCTTTATATACTGTACATCACCCTAATCTCTCCAACTCTTAAATGCTCCATTCAGACCTGGTATTTACATGATTATCACAAACGGACAAAGTTGACACTTGACTGATTCAAGGACTTTCCAGGACCGATTCCCCCTCAAATTCAAGGACAGAATGTGCCGACACGTCTTAAAGACGGGAGGGCAAACTTGTAAAGAGCTGACTATTTCTAAAGATTGGTATTCGGCCAAAGAAAAACCAACGTCTGACGTTTTTCCAGACTAACCTTGAATATCTGGCCGAATTTTACGATTTACTGCATGTTAAAATAGTCTGTTATGAATTAAAAAATGAAGAAAAACAGATTTTGGGGGTGTTATAAACGGTATAAAAACATTATTTAAAATAACATTTGTGTTTCTCAGTGTCCAAAAACAGGCCATGTGGGCATTTTTCACAACTCTTTGCCTGCTTCCTGGAAAAAAAACACTGTTGGTGAAATTACCGTAATAACCACGTTATTACAACTTTTCAGAAACCGTTGGATTTTTCCCCGCTAGCGCAAACCGTTTGCGTAATTACAGTGACTCAAACACTGGGAATTAAAGGGTTAATCACAGTGACCACAGACCACAGACCAGTGTCTTTACTCTCCGACGAGCCGCAGACCCGTCTTTAAACAAAAGTGATTAAAAAACGTGCACAAATCCAGAATCGATTGGCCTGAAATCCCCGAGGAGCTCTCGTCCAGAGAGGAGAGCGCTTCGTCCCGGCGCGTCGGCCCCGAGCTTCCAGTACAATAAAGCGGAGCGAAGACCTTCGCGGGGCACAAATCAATGCTTTCATTATGAACTTCATCACGCGACGTCGTCTCTCTGCGCCGCCGTCGCCTCCTGCCGTTTTAACGACGAGGCGACGAAAATGACCGCACGCGGCGACGCGAACCTGCAGGAACGTCTTTGTTTTGGTTTCGAATGGTCGAATGTGCTTCTGCGGCTAAACGTGGGGTTTTTAGAAAAACCATTACCGAGCAGCGGGACGCAGGACGTGCAGCGCGCCGGTGCGTTTGCATTTCAAAAAAACGCCGGTGGGGAGCTTCCATAATCGAGATAAGAGGGTTTTTTTTACGCTGACCTTCCCCCGGCCCGGAGTGTCACCACGACAGATCATTAGCATCGCTAATGAATTCAAGAGGAGAACAAGAACAGCACGGGGGGGGGGGGGTGGGTGGGGCCATGTAAAGCCGACATTAAAGGTGCATTATGTAATAAATCTAAAGCAACTAAAGCCATAAAATCCTCCTAATATGTCACAGAGACTCAGGAATAATGTTCATATAACAAACTGAACTCACCAACAACAACAGCACAGACAAAATATTTGCATTAAAAAAAATCTTGTTTTGGCGTCATGTGGCGCCACCTACCGCCGTCTACCAATCATTGCAGTCAGCAGAGTCTCAGCTGCCGAGCAACCACGGGTTGCCAGTTACGTCACAAAAAACGAAACCTAAAAGAAATTTTAGGTTTTGAATTTGAGTGTAGTAACCGTTTTTGGCCACATTCTTACATATGGCGCCTTTAATCTAACATAGTCTTAATACAGGCCAAATCCAAACGACATCAAACATCAACTACACTCCCGTAAACAACCTGATATTTGTCAAAAACTGCAGTCTGACTGGATTTACACTTGAACATGTCCTTGAATCCGCATTAAGATTATTGATGAGTCATCTTGAGGTGACTCGGTGCTATTGGCCGTTTAGAGCGCTAAATCAATACGGCAACGAGACCTTTTTATAACCGGGGAATACATAAATATGCAGTAGGCTACTCCATAAACCCCCTAGAGCCACGTCGCGAGGACTTTTACGTCACTTTAGAGTTCCGAGTACGCAGCCTAGATGCACATAAGACCATCTAAAGGGTGCTATGAATTCAGATTAGCTTTGAATTTAGCGTTTTACAGTTCTAGTGCTACTTGGGTCAACTCTTCTCGTTTCTCTTCTCGAGATAATATCGAGTGATCTTTTTTTTTTTTTTGGTACCTGCTCTGCTCTCGAGGCTCCAAGTGAGCTGAGCTGATGCTAAAATGTGACGTCGACAGACTAGCGGGCTAATCGTGAGTGCAAAACAAGAATCAGAGCGAACAACAGAAGTGTAGATCAGTTAAAAAGACTTTTTTTTTTAAAAATCGCTGAAAAAAATTAAAGGCGCCATATGTAAGAATGTGGCCAAAAACTGTTACTACATTCAAATTCAAAATACCGAGGTCTTTTGGGTTTCGTTTTCTGACGTAACTGGCAACCCGTGGTCGCTCGGCAGCCGAGACTCTACTGACTGCAATGATTGGTAGACGGCGGTAGGTGGCGCCACATGCGAAAAACATGATTTCAAAACATAAACATGATTTGCAGTCTGCAAAATATTTTTTCCGGTATTTCGGGGTTCCCCACCATCACTGGCAAAGTCACAGACAAAAGTGCGACGTCACATAGCTAGCTTAGCCGTTAGCTCCGGCCAAGTGAGGGCGACGGCGAAGGCATCGCAGACGAGTAGTAACGAAATGATGTTGTTTTTTTTGGTTTGGAAACAAAGACGTTTCAGCTCTGTGATTTGTATTTATATCCAAAAAATGAGATATATTTTTTCCCTAATCCTTAAAAGCTGGATTTCTGTAAATGCACCGATTTTAAAAACGACTCACGGCAAATTGAAAATGTTGGTACGTGTCATTTTATGGACCAAATGATTACTCGATTAATCGATTGTGACAATAATCATTAGTTGCCGCACTAGTTTAGGTGAATACACAAACTCTTTAGGACCTGAAACTGTATTTCCCGAAAACGCCGGCCTCACGTTTCCATGTCGACAGAGAATAGGATACTTTAGGAAAACCACGATCGTCACATTCCCAGCTCTCATTCGCCGTCTTGTGTTTGGAGATCGTTTTTAACCAAAGTCAGTGTGAAAAGACGGCAGATATCACAAGGACACGTCGTCCTGTCTTTAGAGAGTTCACACATGCGCGGGGGGGGGGTGGAAAACAGTGTTGAATCGTAAAAATAAAGAGAGGAGAAAAGCAAACCTATTTTTACTCTGTTATAATCTAATATCTGTAATGTGTGAAAACGTCTTCTTCTGTGGTTTTTTTTGGGTGTAACGTTACAGCGCCACTCACAGTCCTGGCATATGTACTGCAGCGTTTGGAGTCGTCTCTACGGGGGATGTAATTATTTGAAAACGGCAAAGAAAAAAAAAAGATTGACTTTATTACTGTATCTGATGAGGAAGCAGTCGACCTGCGAGCTAAAAACATTGATTTTTCTCTATGGAATTTGGTGCAGGAGAGTGAGTGATATTCTGAAGATACCGTAGACTTAAGCAGGGATATATTTTGTGTGTCACAGAGAGAGAGAGAGTGCAGTCAGCTGTGTGTAAAACATCGCCTCACACTAGCACACTTAAAAACCCCCAATAAACTGTCCATGTACAGTCAGACTCTTTAAAAAGCCAAGTACTGCAACCTTCTGTGTGTGTGTGTGTGTTGTGTGTGTGTGTGTGTGTTTGTGTGTGTGCGTGCTCTGCTTCAACAGCCGCACAAATCCTAAACTTGTTTCCCCGAGAGCTGATTGAAAAATTGACTGAGCTGCTGATTACAGGACCTCAGGTCTGACTCCTCAGCAGTTCTTCTGCAGCTCTTTCCTCAGGCTACACTGAACTCAGAGAGACAGAGCGGATGCCGCGGCTCCGCCGTCGACACGCCGTCACGTGGTTAGACCAGAGCGCTCAGCAACGCTAACAACCATTAAAAGGCCGACTGATGACACGGTGGCGCTGGCTGTGGCCTGCACGCGCCGCGCTTCGTGTTTATCCGTCAGGGAGGAGGTGCAGCTCACGAGGAAAAGATTCACAGCTCTCTCCCCTCTGTGTTTCCGGCTTTTGCAGCCGTGACAGGATTTGGGAGATTGGTGCATGACGGCATTTGGGAGGACGGCATTCTGGAGGTCGGCGCATGACAGCATTTGGGAGGCCGATGCATTACAGTATTTTGGAGGACAGCATTTGGGAGGTAGGCGCATGACGGCATTTGGGAGGCTGCTGCATGACGGCATTTGGGAGGCTGCTGCATGACGGCATTTGGGAGGTCGGTGCGTGACGGAATTTGGGAGGCCGGTGCATGACAGTATTTTGGAGGACGGTGCATGGCGGCATTTTGGAGGACAGCATTTAGGATGACGGCGCATGACGGCATTCGGGAAGTCGGTGCATGACGGCATTCGGGAGGTAGGCGCATGACGGCATTTGAGAGGCTGGTGCATGACGGCATTTGGGAGGACGGCGCATGACAGCATTTGGGAGTTCGCCGCATGGCGGAATTTGGGAGGCCGGTGCATTACAGTATTTTAGAGGACAGCATTTTGGAGGACGGCGCATGACAGCATTTGGGAGTTCGGCAGATGACGGCATTTGGGAGGACAGCGCATGACAGCATTTGGGAGGTCGGTGCATGACGGCATTCAGGAAGTCGGCGCATGACGGCATTCGGGAGGTCGGTGCATGACGGCATTTGGGAGGCTGCTGCAATGACGGCTTTTGGGAGGTCGACGCATGACGACAGCATTTGGGAGGTCCGTGCATGATGGCATTTGGGAGGCTGTTGCATTACGGCATTTAGGAGGTCAGGACGCCACATGATGGCATTTGGGAGGTCCACGCATGGCGGCATTCGATAGGTCAGGACGCTGCATGACGGCATTTGGGAGGTCGGCGCATGACGGCATTTGGAAGGCCGGTGCATGACGGCATTTAGGAGGTAGGCGCATGACGGCATTTGGAAGGCCGGTGCATGACGGCATTTGGAAGGCCGGTGCATGACGGCATTTGGGAGGACGGCGCATGACGACAGCATTTGGGAGGTCCGTGCATGATGGCATTTGGGAGGTTGGCACGTGACGGCCTTTGGGAGGCTGCTGACGACAGTATTCGGGAGGCCGGCACAGTGACGGTTCCAGGTCTTAACAAGTGCTGCAGAGGGATGAAGATCATGGTGATCTGTGCGGTCCGTCCACACCAATCCTGGATTTGTGTGACCCTGCATTAATCTGTTGTCCCAAAGTGAACATGGTGACCACACACGACCTTGTATCCGTCTGCTCTCCGAGGGCTTGTTTTGAAACAGAAATGGAAATGAACCTTTTTATTATAATAGCAAAAACACAATTTCCTACCATTTGCATTCATTAGAATAAGTTTTCATATCAGAGATACGGACGCGGACGCGCCGCGTCTCAGCCTCGCATTGGTCAATTGCTTTTGTCACAACTGACAAAACGGGCGCGTGACTTATCTACAACACCACCGAATCTAAATAAGTCATTAGAATTCCAACGCCGTATTCTATGAGCTCCTCACAAAGTTTTCTACTCTACTCGTGGATTAATTAACGAGAAAATGTCAGCAAAGCTTCCGTCTCTTTATCCTCTTTGTCATTTCTGCTCTTTTCAAAAACCCGAGCTGCGCCGCTCAGACGTCTTTCATTACCAGTCAAGGCCTTTGGATGCAGGATACACATCTCCCCGTCAACGCCCATTTTGGAAGATTAACTGCAGGAATATGCTTCGGCGTGTGATAGCGGCAGAGTCGCATCGCCGTCGCCCAAGGTGGTTTCTGGGGCAACGGCGTTGGGCCATCAATCAGCTCGGGGGGTGTAATCTCGCCAGGAATCGTTGTCGGCATGCAAATCAGGATCACATTTCACACACAGCGGTACATGTGCACACCTGAGGAACTGAGAAACGCGCCTGGTAAACAAGAGTGTAAAATCGGATTAGTGTGGTACGATTGGACGATTTCCAGAGAGATAATGCATCAAACTGGAACTTGATCAAGTTTGGGAGTGGGGGGGGAGCGGAGGGCGACAGAGGGGCTGGAAAAGTTCCCTCAATACTGAGCCAGATGTTATTTCATGAGCTGAATCTCAGAGTTTTAAAATGACTTTTTCTCAGGATTTGGACTTTTTTTCCCCAGAAATTTGCCTTTTTTTCTCAGAATTGTTAATTTTCCCCCCAAAAAATCTGCCTTTTTTCTCAGAATTCTTATTTTAATGTCAGAATTTTTACTTCTTTTTCCCAGAAATCTGACTTTTTTCCTCAGAAGTTTTACTTTTTGTCCTCAGAAATCTGACTTCCTTTTCTCAAAATTTCAACTTTTTCCTCAGAAAAATGACTTTTTCTCAGAATTTTGGACTTTTTTCCCAGAAATGTGCCTTTTCTTCCTCAGAATTGTGATTTTTTCCCCTAAAAAAAAATCAGCCTTTTTCCTCATCTCAGAGTTTTCCATTTTTTTCTCAAAAATTTGATTTTTTTCCTTAGACTTTCTACTTTTTTCTCCAGAATTCTGAGTTTATCTCAGAAATTTGACTTTTTCTCAGAAATATGACTTTTTCTCAGAATTTTGACTTTTTTTTCCCCAGAAATGTGCCTTTTTTTCTCAGAATTCTGAATTGGTTTCGGATGATGCACCTCGATCGGTAAAATAATTAGCTAATGTTTTCTTTTGTGCAGTTCGTAATCGGACGAGTCGACCATTGAAATAGTCATTAGTTGCAGCCTGAGAAGTACGGAGAGGGCAGAGGGCGACGCAGGGGCACAAAAAGTTCCCTCAACACGGAGCCAGACGTTATTCCATGAGCTGAATCTCAGAGTTTCTCACCGCAAACGCAGCCTTTCATCGTTTGATCATGACTTTTTTGCAGAATGCTGCAGCCTCGATACAAAGGTAACGTGATGTTAGTGCAATGATGGATTTTTATTAATGGCTTTGCTTTGTCACAAATTCCTACACATGATCAGAATCTGTGTGACGATGACGCCCAGCAGCTCAGTGATTCTCTGCAGATTCTCCTCCACCTCACAACCCTCACTTTACCTTTCCCTCTCTGCACATCGTCCCTCACTCTCAGAGCTGAGTCATCCACTCAGGGGCTTAAAAAAAAAAAAAAAAGCCAAAAAATAAAACTTTAAAAATCTGACTGATGGAAGACGGCGGCGCCTCACGCCTCTCATTTTTCTATCGCGCGCGACAGCCGGAGAACGAGCTTCAGTAAATCCCTGCACCGAAAAATGAGCAGTTTCTAAAAAACCTGAAAACATATGAGATTTATAGACGCACAATAGTTCCTGCAGTTTGAAACTCTTTATAATCACTAACTGAAAACTGGGATTAATTTCTGCAGACATTAGACCTGCATTGATCTGCTGAGCTATGTCTACAACCATGGACTGAGATCAACACAGCAGTATTTTTGTATTTAAGTAGATAGAGGTTTAATAATAGGATACTATTATTATTATTATTATTATTATTATTATTATAATAATAACAGCGGATATTTCTGGGCTCCAGAAAATGGCTCTAAATCGTATTGATTTCTGAGATTAAAGTCAGAATTCCAATTCAATACAAATATCAATATTTTTCTCAGAAATCTGACTTTTTTCTCAAAATTGTGATTTTTTCTCAGAAATCTGACACTTATCTCAGAAATCTGACATTTTTCTCCCAGAAATCTGACATTTTTCTCCCAGAAATCTGACATTTTTCTCAGAATTCTTCCTTTAATCTCAGAATTGACTTTTTTCTGAGAAAAATTCTCAGGAAAAATTACCTTTTTCTCAGAATTCTGACTTTTTTTTCAAAATTCTGACTTCTTTCCCCCAGAAATCTGAAATGTTTTCTCAGAAAAATAAAAAATTTTCTCAGAAAAATAAAAATTTTTCTCAGAAAAATAAAAAATGTTCTCTGAAAAATAAAAAATTTTCTCAGAAAAATAAAAAAATTTCTCTGAAAAATAAAAAAAATTCTCTGAAAAATAAAAAATTTTCTCAGAAAAATAAAAAATTTTCTCAGAAAAATAAAAAATTTTCTCAGAAAAATAAAAAATTTTCTCAGAAAAATAAAACATTTTCTGGGAAAAATAAAACATTTTCTGGGAATTTTTTTTTTTGTTTTTCTCAGAAAAATAAAAAAAATTCTCAAAAAAATAAAAAATGTTCTAAGAAAAATAAAAAATGTTCTAAGAAAAATAAAAAATGTTCTAAGAAAAATAACATTTTTTTCTGAGAGAAAATTTTTTTTTTTTCTCTCCAGAAATCTCACATTTTTCTCAGGATTCTTCCTTTAATCTAAGAATTGTGACTTTTTTCTCTGAAAAAATACTTTTTTTTCACAAATCTGCCGTTTTTCTTCAGAATTCTACCTTTTTTTCTCTGAACTCATGCTGTCGTATTCATACTTTCATTTACACGTGGCCCCAATACTCCAACACTTCCCTACTATATACTACTGTACTGTACAAAATGTAGATTTGACGGCCTCCGTCTTCTGTAACGATGTCGTGTATTCGAGTTGTTAAAACCATAGCAGAGAAAAAAGTGTTAGATAAAAGAAGGCCATTACAGCCCAGAAATACACAAAGACAAAGACATAAATAGTATCAAAGAGTAGCTGCTAACGTCTAACTCGTTAAGAGCAAAATTAACTTTGTCATTAAGAGGAAAAGTTAATGACGCAACCAGATTCGTTCCCCGAGGCAACAGTGGGTCATCTGTGGGCTGTCATGCAACAGACTGCACACTTGTACGTGCAGCAGCAGCAGCAGCAGCAGCAGCAGCAGCAGCAGCAGCAGCAGCAGCAGCATCATCAGCAGCAGCAGCCGTCTGAACGCCAAACCAGGTTAGACCCGAGGACGCAGCTGAGTCGGCTGTTTCTCGGGCTCTGCACCTGCATCTCTGTCCCACTTTGTGCTGCTGCTCTCTCCACAGTTTGCTGCTCATTTTAGATTGTGTCGTCTCTAGAGGCGCAAAAAAAAAAAAAAAAAAAAAAAAACTCCATTAAGGGGAAGTAATACAAACAGGTTTGAGGTGAGGTTTGTTGTTTCAGCAGGAGGGAAATATGGGAAAGTATCATAATGTTGTTGTTTGTTTAAAAAAATAAAAATAAAAAAAGCCTTTAGCAGACTAAAGCGTCTCTGTGCTGCAGAGAAACCACAGTCGGAGAAGGTTTGTGGACTCATGTGGACTCATGTGGACTCATGTGGACTCATGTGGACTCATGTGGACTCATTCATGACCAAAAAAATCAAGTAAAAAGTGCAAGATTTTCTATTCATTCCCAGGTCATAAAGTCTATGTATTGAACGTGGATAGAGCATCTGTTCACGTAGCTTTCTCCGCCCGTTATCATCCCGCTGTAAAACGCCCTCTTCTTCTTCTTCTTCCAGGTCACTTCCTTCCCCAAAGTTCCCCCTCATTCATTTGAGCAGCGCCACCGTGTGGCGACGGCAGCTCCGAGTGAGACGTCTCACTTTTTCCCCAAATCTTCGCTGCACTCACAGCAGATGCACGTGAATGACCAGGAGCAGCGCGGACGACGGCTGAGGGCGAAGGTAACGGCAAACAACAGTTTACACAACAGTTCGTATGCAACAGAAATAAGAAAAGTGCAAAATATGGAAGCGAGGGCTGTCACTTTGTGCTCGAAAGTTCAAATGTGGGATTAAAAGTTTGCGTTCAAACTTTTATAACATGCTGTTGCGTGCCGCAGCTGTCCTCTTCCATGAAGAAGCAAGTAATTATTCAAATATTTCCTGGGTCATTATATATTCGTTTAAAACTTATTTGGATTTTTTTTCTCAGAAAAATTACTTTTTCTCAGAATTTTGACTTTTTTCCCAGAAATCAGCCTTTTTTTCTCAGAATTCTTACTTTTTTTCTCAGAATTCTTACTTTTTTCTCAGAATTCTTACATTTTTCCTCAGAAATCTGACTTTTTCCTCGGAAAAATTACTTTTTCCTCAGAAAAATTACTTTTTCCTCAGAATAATTACTTTTTCTCAGAATTTGGACTTTTTTCCCAGAAATCTGCCTTTTTTTCTCAGTATTCTTACTTTAATCTCAGAATTCTTACTTTTTTCCTCAGAATTCTGACTTTTTCCTCAGAAAAAATACTTTTTCCTCAGAAAAAATACTTTTTCTCAGAATTTTGACTTTTTTCCCAGAAATCAGCCTTTTTTTTCTCATTACTCTTACTTCTTTTCCTCAGAAATCTGCTTTTTTTTCTCAGAATTTCTACTTTTTTTCCTCAGAAAAATTACTTTTTCCTCAGAATTTGGACTTTTTTCCCCCAGAAATGTGCCTTTTTTTCTCAGAATTCTGAATTGGGGAAAAGGTGAAAGGCTTAATGTAAGCTGAGCCTCGATTATCGCTGTAGCATGTCGTTTTGGATGATTCAGACGCACCTCGATCTGTAAAATAATTAGCTAATGTTTCCTTTTGTGCAGTTCGTAATCGGACGAATCGACTATTGAAATAGTCATGAGTTGCAGCCCGAGTAGCGACGAAATAAGTCAAATAGAGACGCACTCAGGACTCGTCTGACAGACGCCAACACCGGGTCCGAGCACACAGGGGATTTTGTATTTCACTGATTCTCTGACACTTTACAACAAAACAACTCTTTACCCGTCTGCTCCAGCGTTGACAGCATGTCCATACACGTTTTTTTCAGCTAAACAGAATGGATCTGAGTTTGCATAACCCCCCCCCCCAAGGAGAATGATTTAATGCATTGATTTGGAAGCTCACACAATAAAACACCTGTTTCTGCTCAAACGGAGAGTGTTCACTGTCGAGCAGGAGAACGGTAACGTCTTGTTTTAAGCGGGCGAAGACAAATCATCTCCTCTTAACTGTCACGGATCACGACCGCACAGATCAGTTTTTTTAAGTCAATAAAAAGTGCTGCCTCCGTCAGTGATATGGAAATGAAGCAGAGTCAGGCTTCACATTTTCATAAAGCTGCAGACTGAGAGACAAGGACGCAGCTCGGAGAAGTCACGGCCAAGTCAACGCAGCAGTGCGGAGGCATCAGGCCACATGAGGACACATGAAGAGACTCTGATGTAGCACAAGCATTTCCCAGAAATCTGCCTTTTTTTCTGAAAAATCTTTCCTTTTTTTCTCAGAATTTTTACTTTAATCTCAGAATTCTTACCTTTTTTTTCTCAGGAATCCGACTTTTTTCTCAGAATTCAAAATTTTTTCTCAGAAAAATTACTTTTTCTCAGAATTCGGACTTTTTTCTCAAAAATCAGCCTTTTTTTCTCAGAATTCTTACTTTTTTTCCTCAGAAATCGGACTTTTTCCCCAGAAATCTGCCTTTTTTTCCCCTCAGAATTCTGACTTTTTTGTAAAAAATCTGCCTTTTTTTCTCAGAATTACTACTTTTTTCTCTGAAAAATGACTTTCTCAGAATTCTGACTATTTCACCAGAAATCTGCAATTTTCCCCCTCAGAAATCTTACTTTTTTCCTCAGAATTCTGACTTTTTTCTCAAAAATCAGCCTTTTTTTCTCAGAATTATGACATTTCTTAAAATTTTTGCTTTTTTCTCAGAATTCTGACTTTCTTCTGAAAAATCAGCTTTTTTTCCCCTCAGAATTCTTACTTTTTTTCTCAGAATTCTGATTTTTTCCCCCAGAAATCTGACTTTTTTCTCAAAAATCAGCCTTTTTTTCTAAGAATTCTGACTGCAGTTCATAAAGCTGCAGACTGAGAGACAAGGACGCCGCTCGGAGAAGCCACGGCCAAGTCAACGCAGCAGTGCGGAGGCATCAGGCCACATGAGGACACACTGCTGCTTTGGTTTGAAGAGACTCTGATGTAGCACAAGTGGCAATTTAACAGTGGCACAAAAATCTATTTAAAAGTTTTAAATTAAACAAAAAACAAAATAAACTGATTAGAAGCTAAAACAAGGAGAAGAACGCAACGCTGATCGTTCACCTCGCCTTAAAACGCGGGGAATTACGCTGGGGTTTAACTGATCAAAGCCAATATCCCTTTCACCTGAAATTAAGCAAAGTGATTCTAATTAAAGGATTTCACTGGAAGGATTCGCTGTGCGCGGACACGCGTGAGCAACGGGGAGCGAACACCAGGTCCTCTGCAGCTTAACTGCTGCAAGGCTGAGCTTAGGAGACGGATATAAAAAGGATTTCAAAGCCCCAGACGTTTCCCTAGAACGCGCTTAAACGGGACTGGAAACAGAAAGGAAGACGAGGAATTATAGGGTTTTCTCCAAAAGTGCTTCCACGTAACGGGATAAAATTGGTTTTTCCTTCTTCGGCTTTTGGAGAAAGAGCCTCTGTGGTTTCCACCGTCTCACGTCGAGAGGCAGCAACCGTTACGGCGCCGTCTCCAACCTCCAAACCAGAGGTTAAACAAAAAAATCCCCCCAGACTGGAATGATGAGCAGCAGAGAGCAGAGCGCTGAAGCTGGAGGTTAAACACACACACACACACACACACACACACACACACACACACTGAACTGACAGTGTTTCAAAGTTAGAGACAAACACAAGAAAAACAACTTATCAAGAGTAATTAATCCACCGACCTCATTCAGCGAACTCGTTCCTGTAAAAAAACAAACACTGCGAAGCAACTCTGAGGCCGAGCTGGACCGCGAGGGGACGACTTCAGACGGTCTGACGCGCGTCCAGGCTGTAGATTATCAACTCGGTTTGAGGTTTTGACACCGTTTCTACTTCTACAGCGAAATAACATCACCGTCTTCAACATAACAGGTTAAGAGGGTTTTTTAAAAGGAATCTGAGGCCAAGATGGACCACGAGGGGATTATTTCAGACAGTCTGATGCACGTCTAGGCTGTAAGTTTGAATTAATTTAGCAGGGAACATGGAAACGGCACCAAAACATCAAACTAACATCACTGTCTTTGACATAACAGGTTAAAAGGACTTTTTTAAAAGGAATCAGAGGTCAAGATGGACCACGAGGGGATTACTTCAGACAGTCTGATGCACGTCTAGGCTGTATATTTTCAACTCAGTTCGATGTTTTGGTGCCGTTTACATTTTCACAGCGACACAAAAACACTATCTTCAACATAACAGGTTAAGAGAGCTTTTAAAAGGAATCTGAGGCCAAACTGGACTGTGAGGCGATTACTTCAGACAGTCTGATGCACGTCTAGGCTGTAGATTTTCAACTCAATTTGAGTATTTTGGTGCCATTTCCATTTTTACAGTGAAACAACATCACTGTCTTCGACATCCCAGATTAAGAGGGCTTTTTAAAAGGAATCTGAGCCTAAACTGGACCATGAGGGGATTACTTCAGATAGTCTGATGCACGGCTAGGCTGTAAGTTTGAACTCAGTATGATGTTTTGGTGCCATTTCTATTTTCACAGCGAAATAACATCACCGTCTTCAACATAACAGGTTAAAATTACTTTTTAAAAAGAATCTGAGGCTAACCCTGGGCCACAAGGAGATTACTTCAAACAGTGTGACGCACGTCTAGGCTGTAAGTTTGAATTAATTTAGGTGGGAAAATGGATAAGGCACCAAAACATCGAACTAACATCATTATCTTCAACATTACAGGTTAAGAGAGCTTTAAAAAAGAATCAGAGGTTAAGCTGGACCACGAGGGGATTATTTCAGACAGCCTGATGCACATCTAGGATGTATATTTTGAACTCAGATTTACATTTTAGTGCCGTTTCTATTGTCACAGCGAAACAACATCACTGTCTTCAACATAACAGGTTAAGAGGATTTTTGTTTTTAAAGGAATCTGAGGACAAGATGGAACGCGAGGCGATTACTTCAGAATATTTATCCAAATTTGTAATAAAAAGGTGATTTGTATTTCAGGAGCAAAAACAAAAGACTTTCATCTATTCAAACACAGGAAGGAAAACATTAAAATCCACTCTAGGCCGTTATTGAAAGCCATAATTATGATAAGAAAGCCACAGCTGTTATGCTAATACAAGTATTTGCTTCTGTCATGAGCAGAAAAACAGTTCATAGTCAAAGGACTATAAAAAAATAAAAAACAGTGAGGCAGGAAAAGCAAGGTCAGGTCTCAGACGAGAAGGAAGGACAACACCGCACTGCACAATAATGCAATATGATATAATATCATGGAGGAGAAAGACGTAGAGACACGTTACGAGTTTCTCTTTCACAGTGTGAGCCCCGTAGTGTTTGGTGTCGTTAAGATAAAATAAAATAAAAAACGACACCTCTGTCAAAGCCTGTCGTCACACATCACACTCTGAGATTCACGCTCGCGTAAATATTGATATTTGCAGAAGGAGTTTGTGTCGCATTTTCCTTCAGATTTCTGAAACGAGATGCTGGAAAAGAATCACAAAAAAGGTCAGAAATCCCAGGTATTACTGCTAATATTAGCGTGACTTAAAGGTGTAATTATGTAATAAATCTAAAGCAACTGGCCGTAAAATCCTCCTAATATGTCACAGAGACTCAGGAATAATGTTCATATAACAAACTGAACTCACCAACAACAACAGTACAGACAAAATATTTGCATAAAAAAAAAAACATTTTGCAGACTGCAAATCATGTTTATGTTTTGAAATCACGTTTTTGGCATTTTTTTATTTTTGGCGTTTTTGGCGCCACCTACCGCCATCTAACAATCATTGCAGTCGGTAGAGTCTCAGCTGCTGAGCAACCACGGGTTGCCAGTTACGTCAGAAAACGAAACCTAAAAAGACCTCGGTGTTTTGAATGTGAACGTAGCAGAGAGAGGTGGAAAAAGTACTAAAATATTGTACTCAAGTAAAAGTACCGATACTTGAAATGATGAAATATTACTCAAGTAGAAGTAAAAAGTAGTTCACAGTAGTTACTTCAGGTAAAAGTTACTTAGTTACTTTGCGTGGGGGTGTGAGGGTAGTAGAAATATGACAACGGGGTCAGAAATCCAAAACTATTTTAGAGCTCACGCGTCCGGCGCGACACAGGATATGACGTCACTTTTGGCCACGTCCTCTATGTTCACGCGCCAGTGCTAATGCTAACACATCATCATCATTGGTCTGGTTCTGGTGTATATTTTCCCCCCTGTAGGTCTTCATTGTGCCGAATTTGTATTTTTACTCAGTAACGGACAGGATTTATAAAGTAACTAAATCGAGTACAATACTTGAGTCAATACGTACTCGAGTAAAATACAAAAAAGCCTGATTTTAAATTGTACTAATACACAAAAAAAAGTATTCAATACGGTAACTCGAGTAAATGTATTTCGTTACATTCCACCTCTGGAATGTAGTAACCGTTTCTGGCCACATTCTTACATATGGCGCCTTTGAAATAAGATTTCTGGTCGTTTTAGCTTCTTAAATGTGAGTATTTTCGTCGTTTCTTTGCTCCATAAAACAAAGAAATCATCAAAAACTGAATCATTTCCACAATGTATGTTTCTTGGGGAAGAGCAAACTCAAGATTAAAGGCTTAAACACCTGTATTTTAGATTTTTATTTGAATGTAGTAACCGTTTCTGGCCACATTCTTACATATGGCGCCTTTGAAATAAGATTTCTGGTCGTTTTAGCTTCTTAAATGTGAGTATTTTCGTCGTTTTCTTTGCTCCATAAAACAAAAAAAATCATCAAAAACCGAATCATTTCCACAATTTATGTTTTTCGGGGAAGAGCAAACTCAAGATTAAAGGCTTAAACGCCTGTATTTTTTTTTTTTTAAATTTGAATGTAGTAACCGTTTTTGGCCACATTCTTACATATGGCGCCTTTAAACCATGACTTGCAGCCTCAGCTCATTTTTGCATCATCTCTACAACAGAAGCGCAGTAGAAAAAAACCGCCTCCGACAGCACAGACGGGTGTGACGGCGACTCGCGCCTGTAATCTCAGACGTGGCTCAGCTGTCCGTCAAACCCCCGAGCAGCAGCAGCAGCAGCAGCAGCAGTTTACAGTAACCGGGTCCGCTTTGGTCTCACCGGTCCCTCGTTTGACTGACACGCGCCAGACGGGGGTTTTTGTCGTGACCCCGAGCGTTTTTAACCGGGCCGCGGAGGTCGGGGGGAAAACACCGAACACCTCCACAGCTGTCGTGAGCAACAGGAGGAAACGGGAGCAAAGCATTTTTGACTGTGTGTGTGTGTGTGTGTGTGTGTGTGTGTGTGTAAGCATCATGTTGTTTTCCCCGGGATCACGGACTGTAATAAAGTTTTCTCTCTCCGAGGAGTTCCTCTGCGGCGGATGATGATGATGAAGTGCACACAGAAACGCCACGACAGCAGAATTAGCAAACTGCTACACATTTATCTCACCTGCTGATGTACAAAAGGGTGTGTGTGTACGTGTGTGTGTGTGCGTGTGCGTGTGTGTCTGTTGCATTATTCATTTCACGGCAGTGGCACTTTCGGATTGTGGATTTAAATTCAATTTCATTGTGTACATTCTAAACAAAATTTCCGCCGCCACAAATGCAGAGAGGCACAAGAGTGGAGTGTGTTTACTTCACACACGTACACACACACGCACACACAGTGTTGATCACTGTGACACAGCAGCTCCCAGGTGTTGGAGATAAACGGCTTAAAATGCAAAAAAAAATAAAAATAAAAAAGTATCCGTCTCCTGACCTGAAGACATGAACAGAGACAGATCACTTACTTTTATTTTGAAAGGAAAAGTCTATGACTTCAGGTATCACGTAATATCTCTGTGCATGTTTTTTGCCCCAGAAGCCCAAAAAAAAAAAAAAAAAAAAAATCTACTTTATCAACAGAGAGAAAAAAAAAAGCTGCATATTTACGATTACGTTGATGCACCGACTGACGCGAGATTTACAGCAGTTTTGTCTCTTTTTGCGACAGATCGACGGACGCGGCCTCGAGCCGATATAACGACAGACAGCGTTACATTAATCTATTTGGGAGAGTATTAAAGGGATATTTCAAGGTTTTTGAAGCGTTTCCATGACATTCTGAGAACATTTTAGCCACTTAAAGCTCACATAGAGTGGTCCTACGGCACATATATGTGAGTTATGGAGGTCTACTTACATACATTAACTTGTTTTTATGCTCAAAAACCTCCTAGTTGCTGTAAACGAGCCGATAGAAATCTCTCCTGACTGAAGCTCTCATCAGCCGCGCTGTTTCAAACATACTGTAAATCTCACCCCCAGAAGACAGAACTGTGTTGTAATTGGAACTTCCGGTCTAGGTCCGCTCTAACAAAAGACTTATACCAAATTAAATCTGCATCTGCTTAAGATAACTTGAGCTAAAACTTTTATTAGCCGTTTACCAGCAACAATAATCCGTATTTTCAGCTCAGGAGAGAGGAGCCAATACAATATGGTCCAATACTATATAATATATCCAATACTGGTCATGATCACTAAATCAGATATCTTATACAATTCAAAACGCCTAAATTCACATCACATTAATGGTTCATTAAGCACAGGCTGTAAAAGAGAGACATGTATGTAGATATGTATATGTATATCAGGCTGAAGTAGCTTTAAAACATTGACTCGTTTAAAGTAAAACAGAACATTAATATATAGTGTTTTTACAGCCGTCTCCGGGAAAGGTCGCGTTTTCTGCCCCTAGGAACAAATCCGGAAGTTCTTGCGTAGCTTTGCCATTTTAGGCTAATTTAAAAAAACTGTACTTAAAACGGAAAATTTGAGTCATATTCATTCAAAACAGCTAAAATGGCTTATAAATTATATACGGAATGGCAGGAAATGTCTCTTAAGGGTTAAAGAAGCTGATTTGTATTTGCACTTTTACATGAGTTACTGTATAAAGGATTCTAGGATTTAACATTTTTCTCTTTCCTGGATCCAATCCAGCGATTCTTGGCGTCCGTAGACGAAGAACTTTGGCTTCAGCGCGAGAGGAGAAGCTCAGCGTATGTGCAGAGACGATGGAGACGGACGTTTCTGCTGCCATTTTCACCATCGGAGTCAGAAAAAAAAAAAGAAGAAAAATCAATGATCATTTCCATGGACTCCAGTGAGGGAGTTTGCAGCGATAAGAGTGCGAATGCAACACCGGGTCCGTCGGTGTAATGAGAGCGCGGATCGATGCCTGGCACAGAGACGCTGATGTTTGCCCCACGCTGATGCCCAACAAATCCACTGTAATTAAGAAGTTTAGCCCGCGTCCGCATCGCGCGTCACCTCACGGGCGTCCGTCCGCTCGGCTGCTGCGTTCGTATGTACGAGTCGTTATTCATGTTCTGATGCAAACTCGATAACCGCACAAAAACAAATGAGATTGAATTTCAAAATAAACACGAGGAAAATCTATACAGACAAATGAGCCGGAGAGACCCGGTTATTTTCCAAAAGGACAAAAGTTCACGCGGAAACGTTGTGCGATTAATCCACGTGGTCCTGTTGCACATATATGTTAGTTATGGAGGTCTACTTACATACATTAACCTGTTTTTATGCTCAAAAACCTCCTAGTTGCTGTAAACGAGCCGATAGAAATCCTCTTTTCTGACGCTGTTTCCCAGCCGCGATATTTGAGACTCAACTCTCTCAACCCAGAAGTGACATATTCAGCACACCCGCTCTCAGAAGCACAGCTCCCCCCTCTGGAACGGTGGATGCACTGCTCCTCATTATCAAAACATTGTTTTAAAGGTCACATAGAGTGGTCCTGTTGCACATATATGTTAGTTATGGAGGTCTACTTACATACATTAACTTGTTTTTATGCTCAAAAACCTCCTAGTTGCTGTAAACGAGCCGATAGAAATCTCTCCTGACTGAAGCTCTCATCAGCCGTGATGTTTCAGACTGAAATCTCACCCCCAGAAGACAGAACTGTGTTGTAATTGGAACTTCCGGGTCTAGGTCCGCTTTAACAAAAGACTAAAACCAAATTATAATAATAATAAATAATGCATTATATTTAAGGCGCCTTTCAAGACACTCAAGGTCGCAAATTATGATTGGCCAGTACCCGGAAGTGACATATTCAGCACACCCGCTCTCAGAAGCACAGCTCCCCCCTCTGGAACGGTGGATGCACTGCGACTCATTATCAAAACATTGTTTTAACAGTGTTTAAAAATAGCTTCTTCACGACTCCCCGCCGCAGTCCCTTTGACGACCTTTGACCCGGAGTCAGACCCAGAGTCAGAAGACACTGTCGCTCGTGAAACACCTCCACAACGGACGTTATTCTTCTTCTGCGGTTCAACGTACGCAACCAGATGTGCCCGGACTAGTGCCCGGAGCAGGACGATCTGCTGTTCAGGAGAACCGGTGTTTTACGTAACCGGACCGGGTTTTTTCAGAGATCTCGCTGAGCTCGAGATTACAATAAAACACAGCGTTCTCAGCAGTGGCTGAACTGTTTGTTTAGAACCTTCAGGGCTTCTTAAACAAGGTAATGACGCAGATACACACTAAAAAACAACAGCGTTAATAGGAACTTCCGGTCTAGTTCGGCTTCAAGCAGCAGCATCATCACACGTACCCTAACCCTACGCATCGTGATACTCTTCTTCTCTTGAATCCGACAAAACCTTTCATATTCTCGTGACACAAAAACTGTGATCAGAGATTAACAAAAACTGCTGCGGCTAATTGGGATTTAGTGGAAACGGCGAGGCTGAGCGAGATTATCAAACGTTCTCCTGCTGAGACCGAGACGGAGTTAAGAGCTGGGAGTTTTTCTCACGGCTGTGATGGAACCTCACAGATTTGTTTTTACCGAGTGTAAGTACGGCGTGTTATCGCTGCAGAAGAGCTGTTAATAATCTGACACGGAGAGAGAGAGAGAGGAGAAGGATTATGGCAGTGAAATAAATAAAGTACTGCTCCAGAAGTTAAAAAAACGCTCCTTTAACTCCTGTAAAACACATTTATTGAAGCCGTTCGTGTCAATGAGACGAGATGAGGAGCGTACAGAGGAATACTTTTTAAAACAATAATAATCACCTCGCTCTCAGATTAGATGTACTGCAGTGTCACACTGCCCTCTAGTGGCTCTACTTTCACCACACAAACAACTGCAGTATTTTTCTCCTTTGCATGAGGGACAAAGGAGAAAAAGAAAACAGACTATTTTATTTATATTTTATTCATATTTTATTAAATATATAGTTCTGATTCTAAATTTAATTCCCGTTAAAAACATCCTTAAACGACCGTATATAACTTAACATGAACCGTTTATAGAATCTGATGTTGCGTAACCATAAAACAATTACCAATAAATTGTGTTTTTAACATAAGATTTAAACACAACACAAACGTCTGTGTTTCTGCTGCCACAGACGTTGATTATTAATAACAATAATTCATATTTATAGCGTCTGTCAAGATAAAAAAAAAACAAAGCGAAATCACAGTTCAGTGAAGATCTGTGAGCGTTTGTTCTCAGCTGCTGCTGCATAATGAGCTGTCAGTGACATTTTAATTCAAACTTTAACACTTTCTGCTCTTATGAACACTTCCTCGCAGACTTTAAGGCTCCTTGTTTCTCGCTCAGAACACATTTTGTTTGTTTTTTATTGACTTTATTATAATTTTATACATTTTATATGTGATTCCTTATTTTCTTTTTACTCCTCAAGTGTTTTATTTCATTCCTGAAAGAGCGAACACAAGTATTCTGATTCACATTGTATATTTAATATTCCTTAGAGAGGGTTTTTTGTTATTTGTGTTCTAGAGATGCAGTTTCTAAACTCTAGCGCATGAGACCTAGTGACAGTAATGCAGGGTTCACGGTAGATCTGGACATTTAATGGAATTGGCGCAATATTTCACCCTATAATTCCGTATGTCTGCCTGGACATTTTTTGCCTATTTTAACCATTAAAAGGGTCAGAAAATGGTCCATTTTTACAGAATAACTTTCAATATCTGGCAGTTATTTACACTTCAGCAGCACAAATATCACACAGTCATCATTTATACGATGTTATTCAAATGGAAAATCCCTCAGAGTTCACGGCAATTTGAGCTTAAAGAGCAGATACGAGATGCATTCAAGGAACCACCTACAAACACATACTTTATCACGTCCTCTAACTAAATATATCCTTTTTTTGGGGGGGGCCGGTGCTTAATGTAAAGACATGACAATAACTCCCCTCTGGAGTCAGTGAAGCGTTCCTGATTTTTAAACTGCCTCGTCTCCATTACCCAGAAGGCCTTTGGGCAAAAAGACCCTAAAGAAAACCCAGCGCCGCCGGATCGAGATGGATCAAGCGATGATTGTAGAGAAAATTGGTGGAGAGAGCGTGATGGATAAAAATCACCGGTAGAAGAAGAAGTATCTCATGTATCTCTTGTAAAAACGCCAGCGCAATGCATGATGGGACTACAGGAGCCTCCGCCGCCGCCGCCGCCGTCTCTCTCTCCTCTGATTCTCCCTGAGCCCCCGAGAAAAGCTGTTGATCTGCGATAGCGAGGATGAAACATACCGTCGGTGTTAGAGATAACGGCGTCGTACATCCTCATAAAGCCGGAGTGGAAATATCTCACGGTGACGACGGCGACGACGACGCGACGGCGACTTCTGCAGGAAGCGACCGAACTCGCGTTTGTTTTTTAAAAGTGAAGTGAAACTGCACCTGATGGATCTCATTTCAGGCGATTACGAGGCTGTCAGAGCTCATCACGAGCTGACGGCCATGACCGTGGGTGGAGGCCTGCAGTAAACACACACAGACACACACACAAAAACACACACACACACCTAATCAGGGTGTCATTAATCCACTTTGAAAAACACCTCTGCGGTTTCGACCGTCTACACGACCAGAAATAGAGCGTCCGCAGGGACGGCGGCGATGACTCGTCAAAGAGAAAGCGGCGTCCGCAGGAACCCGAGCTTGAAACAGACGTGAACAAAAAAAAACCAAAAAAAACAAGAGGATCATGGGACGGCGCGAGCTAAAAATGAAACGTCTCCGTCTGGAGACAACTGGAGGGCGTTTCAGACCGAAGCTATTTTCTCACTCAAAGTTGAAACGTGAAAAGATGAAACGCACCCAAACGGATTTAGAACAAGCACTGTCTGAAAGTGAAGAAACGACAACGACGACGACGACGACAACAGTGGACAAGCACACACAGGAAACACTGGATAACTTTGTCAGCAACTTCCTGTCTACAAGAAATCCTCACCATTTATAATGAGCAAAGCGGTGAGGGGGGGATAAGAAACCTGTCAAATCTAATTAGATTAAGTGGTAATTTAAATATAACAAGTTCAGGTGTTTGTGTGTGTGTCAGCGACACCTTAGCAGACTTCTAGATCCAGTGGATAAAAATGTAAAAATACAGGTGTTTAAGCCTTTAATCTTTAGCCTGCTCTTAGCAATAAACATACATTGTGGAGATGATTCCGTTTTTGATGATTTCTTTGTTCATATGAGCAGAAAATACTCACATTTAAGAAGCTAAAACACATTAAGTGGTCCTGTTGCACATATATGTTAGTTATGGAGGTCTACTCACATACATTAACTTGTTTTTATGCTCAAAAACCTCCGGGTTGCTGCAAACGAGCCGATAGAAATCTCTCCTTACTGACGCTCTCCTCAGCCGCGATATTTCAGACATAAATCTCACCCCCAGAAGACGAACTGTCTTGTGATTGGCCAATACCCAAACACGGTAAGGACGCAGATACACACTAAAAAAAACAGCGTTAATTGGAACTTCCGGTCTCGGTGCGCTTTAAACATGAAACTGATCAAACCGATGAATCGATGATCAAAATAGTCCAAGTGTCTTTGGGTCAAAAATCTTAATGTAACTGCGGCTGATCAATGGCTGAAGGCGACAGATGAGAGAAAACGCTGGTTATTTTAAAGTCTTATGAGTAAATTGTAAAACATTTGACAGGAATTTAACATGAATCAATAATGCGTGTGTTTTTTGAGTGTATAACTGTGGAAATGGTTGTTGCCAACACCACAGATTCTCTGCAGAGGTTTGACCAGCAAAGCAACAAAGCAATTTAAGGGATATTCATTTCCTACATTCTCCAAAAAAGCTAAAAAAAAGAGTCTAGTCCACTTTTTTATTCATCTCTACCTTCTTTGCATATCACTTCCCGTCATAAAAAAGACTGGAAATAATCCCAGTTGACGACGGGCCGAGAGCCACAGCCTCTCCAAGAAAAGCTAATTAGTCCACAGCAATGAAAAACATAGCCTTAATTTTATCATCAGCGATGGCACAGGAGACGATAACGGCCGCGGTCGGAGAGCCACGAACGAGGCCCGGAGCCAGCAGCTCACTCTGGTCCAAATTAGTGCGACTCAGGAGACGCATTTTTTTGCCTCTGGGGCGGCGCCGCAGAGACTCCGTCAGACGAAGACCACTATATTCAAGACGCCAGAGGAGACGTGGAGAGTCCATGGTCAACGGGTTCAGCTTCTCGTGAGGAACCAGAGACATGGATGGAGGACCTGACCTGACCTGGGGTCGTGACCTCAGCTGAGCTGGTGATGAAGGTCCAGCAGAGACAGAAGCTGCTTTTTGTTTTTGTGTCCTGACCTTCACGCAGAGCCGTTTCTTGTTATAATGCAGACTATGCAGCTGCATAGGGCCCCACAGCCACCAGGGGGCCCCCCAAATTGCAAGTTCAGCCTCATATTTTATTATATTTTTGAGAATTAAAAGTACCTGTCTTCATTTGCATGTATTGGATGCGTTCATTATGCATGTATTTGCTAAGCATGTAAGTGTTTGTCGGGTAATCAGAAAAAGTCAGGAATATCGACCTCGAGTTTGAAAAATAGGGGCCCCCCAAATAGTATCTCGCATAGGGCCCCCAAACAGCTAGAAACGGCCCTGCCTTCACAGTTCTCACTCCTTCAAAAAAGACCAAAACACATTTTTGCAGGAATCATCAAACCCCTAACCCTAATTTGTGTTAACTGCTGTCGATGCAGGTCTTCGATAACATGGACTTCTGCCTTTTTATGTACTCTAAATCTGCCCTTTTTCATATTGAGCAAGATATTTGAAATCTTAGGATATACTTTTGCAACAAGGTGCACACTCAGTTCAGTTGTACAATGACAATTAAAGGTATTATATAGTTTAAAAGTACCACAGAAACCTGTGTATTAATGCTGCCGTCATGTTTGTTTTGTTCTTTGTGTTCTAGAGATGCAGTTTCTAAACTCTAGCGCATGAGACCCAGTGAACATAATGCAGGGTTCACATTAGAGCTGGATATTTAATGGAATCGGTGCAATTATTATTCTTCACCCTAGAATTCCGTATGTCTGCCTGGACATTTTTTTTTGCTTATTTTAACCATAAAAGTGTCAGAAAATTATCCTGCGAGTTAAGAAATGTTGTTAATTTTTTTTTTTTTACAGAATAACGTTAAAGTTGGGTATTAACAATTTAAAAGAACGAAGACAAAGAAGAACATCTTTGTTTCAGCAGCACAAATCATCAGCACAGTCATCATTTTAACGACGTTATTCAAACGGAAAATAAGAACAATTATGTAAAAAAGTGCCGTTCCAAATCATTCAGTTGATCTTAAAGAGCAGATACGAGATGCATTCAAGAAATCACCAACAAACACATACTTTATCACGTCCTCTAACTAAATATATCCTTATTTTTTTGGCCGGTGCTTACCACAGAAACCTGTATATTAATGCTGCCGTCACGTGTTTTTTGTTCTTTGTGTTCTCGAGATGCAGTTTCTCAACTCTAGCGCATGAGACCTAGTGACAGTAATGCAGGGTTCACGGTAGAGCTGGATATTTAATGGAATCCGATGCAATATTTCTTCACCCTAGAATTCCGTATGTCTGCCTGGACATTTTTTTTTGCTTATTTTAACCATAAAAGTGTCAGAAAATTATCCTGTGAGTTAAGAAATTCAGCCGTATAGAATCACGGCAGGTTGAGCTTAAAGAGCAGATACGAGATGCATTCAAGAAACCACCTACAAACGCATACTTTATCACGTCCTCTAACTAAATATATCCTTCTTTTTTTTTGGCCGGTGCTTACCACAGAAACCTGTGTATTAATACTGCCGTCACGTATTTAGTATAGTTTAGTTTAGCGAAGCCCACACAGGTGACGGAGACAAATAAAAACCTGTCAGGAGGGAAAATTAAACGGAGCGGAGTTAACTGACAACAGCGTGTGTGTGTGTTTGTGTGTGTGTTGATCCACGTCTACAGCCATCACAACAACTCCAATTTTCCACATCACTCCAGTAAAAACACACACCTCCTCACTTCAGATCACTTTACATCACAATAAATGATAAACACACACATCATGTGACTCATTCCACTGTAAAATAACCCTCTTTTTTCCCTCCATTTCCTCCCCGTTGACTCCACAGCAGCAGCAGCAGCAGCAGCAGCATCAGCACGAATGTGGGTCACAGTTTCACCAGCAAACACCAGATGATTATCAGGTAACAGATGAGCAGGAAATTTACAGGGAAATAAAGCATCACAGGTCACGGTTTCCGTGTCGCTGAAGTGGACAAGAAGAAACTACTAATGCGTTTGGAAACGCACCACTCATCCAGAACATCGTCCAGTCAGTGCGCAATTACGCGCAAACACAAACCAACAACAACAACAACAATCCCCGTCAATCCACACACACACACACACACACAGAGATGATTCACAGCTGCACATCCAACACAAAAACCAACTTCATGTCTTACCTTTCCTCCTTTGGAACATCTGCGGTACGCGTTCGTGGCTCCTGCGGTTTGATTCATGCCGGCGGCGGAACTTCTGCACAAAAAAAAGACGGAGAAGAAAAAAAAAGAAAAAAAATCAGCGGAATTAAATCCAGAAACAATCACGTGGAGTGGAACATGAATGACGCGCTGCATTTACCTGTGTTTCCAGTTGTAGCAGAGCAAACAATTGTTTGTTTGTTTGTTTGTTTGTTTATCCGCAGCTAAAGTCCACGCTGGTTGCCAGGTCGTCGAGTGTAAATCCGCTCAGAAGTTGTTGTTTTTTTTCTTCCACCTGTAAAAAACTCGACTGTGTTTGCTCCGATTTAAATCAACTCGTCGTCACGCGCCTCCAAACACAAACCTGACACAGTCTCGTGTGTGTGTGTGTGAGTGTGTGGTCCCTGTGTATGTGTGTGTGCGTGCGCACTGTGATTGCGCAAGCGCACCCCAAAATCGAGCAGCTTCAACTGGTGCACGTGGTGGAAGTGGGAGTGAGTCAATGTTGTCTTTCCGATAAAAAAAAAAACAGAAAAGAGAAAACGGCAGCAGGGAGTCTGCGAGGTGCGTGGATGAAGAGGAGGATGAGGATGATGAGGATGATGATGAGGATGAGGATGAAGAGGAGGATGAGGATGAAGAATATGAGGATGATGGCGCCTCCTGCGGAAAACAAACAATATTTTATGACGACACACAAACACAGATGTTTACACAAACACAAACACAGCAGTGAACTCCACTCTGTTTTTGTGAATCTGTTTGAATTTATATTCCAAATTAGGAATTGTTCAGATAGATAGATAGATAGATAGATAGATAGATAGATAGATAGATAGATAGATAGATAGATAGATAGATAGATAGATAGATAGATAGATAGATAGATAGATAGATAGATAGATATTGAATTATAATTTGCTATTATTTTGCCTGTATATATAATATACATATAAAATCATGTGTATGCAGACACAAGGATAAAAAACATGACTAAAACACAATCAAATTTTAATAAAAATGGATTAAAACCATATTTTTTTCCCCAATTTTAATGTTAAAACAACAAAAACACAATTAAAAATGGATCAAAACAATTTTTCGGCATTTGTGATGTTAAAACGCAATTAAAATGGCATTAAAACCATATTTTTTCCACATTTTTAATGTTAAAACAACAAAAACCCAATTAAAATTGTATTAAAATTTGATTAAAACCATATTTCCCCCCCCATTTTTAATGATAAAACACAAGAAAACCCAATTAAAATTGGATTAAAACCATATTTTTTATGTATAAACACAAGAAAAACACATGAAAATTGGATTAAAACCATTTTTCCCCATTTGCAATGTTAAAACACAATTAAAATAGTATTAAAACAATATTTTTCCTGTTAAAACAAAACAAAAACACAACTAAAATTGGATTAAAACCATATATTTTACTGTTTACACACAACAAAAATGTTCTTTATTTGTGCAGAACCTGAGGATCCAGTTGTATTGAAAGGATGTGACACTGGAGCAGTCGATCTATTGTATTGTATTGTATTGTATTGTATTGTATTGTATTGTATTGTATTGTATTGTATTGTATTCCATGTGACATGAGGACGACGGCTCTTCAGTGAGTCTGTTGATGGACTTCTCTCTTTGACCTCTGACCTCTGTTCTGCATGCGTACGTGACAACATGGCCGCTCTCTCTCTCTCTCTCTCTTTGACAGAATCCATCAGCGAACCATCGCTCACAGTGTGGACGTCACGGCTGCAGAGGACACACACACAGACTCACATTCTCTGACCTTTACATCATCTCTGAGGGAGGTTTTCACCTCACTGTAATCCTTTCACTGTCAGGTTTTTCCCCACCTCACACGTAAACACACGACACGCGACTAAAATATTAATAATGAGTCAATAAAGAGATTTCGCTGGAGGCTTTAACTTCATCACAAAGCTGCACTTTTGTTTTGCGTTTAACGCTCAAATTTGCTCAAAAACTCATTCACGGTGCTTTTGCTTCCATTAGAAGATCCGATTAATGCGGTTTGTGATGTTTTTAATAAGAGGGGAATTTAAATATTGGGTCACGCTGAGCCCAAACTGCATATCTGATGTGAAAATAATAATAATAGAAACATATGGCAGGACTGGAAGAAGGAGAATTTTTGGTTAAAATCTTGCTTTTTGACCCTCAGGCTTTCTCTGTCTCTGTGGACGTTCTCCAGCTTCCTCCCACAGTCCAAAGACTGTCCTGTATCCTACCTTTCAATAAACGTCAGACGGAACTGGCTCTCGCTGCCCCTGAGAGGATGAGAGGATTTAACGCGGATCCATCGAACCCTTGGTGCTGAGACAGTGAGCAGGAGGAGGAGAAGATAGCTGGAGATATCAGAGAACTTACTTCACACGTGTCTTTTCCCACTTTTTTTCCCAATGACGTGGTCGTCACTGGAAGAGTCATGAGCGTGACGTCGGACACAAGAATCAAAGTCAACAATGTTGAACTGTACCAGGGTCTCTGCAGGTTTCAACAAGTCAAATTTAAGACTTTTTAAGACTTTTTAAAGACTTTTTTAAGACTTTTTTAGACAATATTGAATACAATTTAAGACCCATTTTGAAACCATACTGGCAAAAAAGTACAAAAGACATGAAGGAAAATTGGAGCCTGGAGCATTAAGTAGTTTCATTAAGTAGTAGTTTCATTAAGTAGGGTGTTGTGCGCGCGCTCACTAGCTAGTTAGTGCTCGATCAATTCTCACCGGGCAGCACAGGTGGTCTACTTTAGTTCCGTGTTGTAGTTATTGTTGTTATCGCATCCTCAAAAATAGAAAAATTTCAAAGCGCGACTGAAGTTTATGCACGTAAAAAGTAAATAAAAGTAACGTTTTTCAATTTCAAGACCTTTCAAAACTGTATTTAAGAACTTTTATGAGATTTGAGGAGAATTTAAGTCATTTTAAGGCCTTAAATTCAAATGATTGGATTTAAGACTTTTTAAGACCCCACGGATACCCTGTGTACATCAGTTAAAAAGCCTTAAAGGTACAATATGTAGTATTTATGGGTTTATATAACCCAAAATCCACTTTTTTATACATATTATGTGCTCCTGCATTGTCTAGTCGCTGTATAATAGTTTTTGTTTCATTTTCGTAGTGTTTCAAAAAGTCATGTAAAATAACATGACCGCGGACCGCGGTTGCATAGCCACTGTTAGCAGAGAGACGCCATGTTTCTACCGGAGCCTGTAAGGACAAAAACGCGAGAGAACAAATCAAGCGTCTCTTTACTTGTAGCTGAAGTCCCGCCTCCTCTCTCTCCGCTTCGTCTGCTACGGCCGCGGTAGCTCCGCCCTCTCCCTCGCCTCACGAACCTCATCTGCTGACACGGAGAAAGACGACGAGGACGACATTTGACCGGCTGAGGATACCGTAGCGCTCAGGGAAGGGAGGGGGTGAGCAGAGGAGCAGGTCTTTGTTGTAAATTTCAGCCTCTCCTCTAGATGGCACTATAAACTACTTATTTCCCTTTTAAAAAGACCTTCAAATGTGTGTTAATCTCCAACAATTGCTGCTGGGTTCCAACCCTAACCCTCACCCTAAAGAGCGAGGGTTAAGATCTAGGGTTGGCGGTAAGAGTAAGGGTTAGGGGTTAGGTTTGTTCCATTCTTTGCCACACTTCATTTTGAGTAACGGTATGGTACAGTTAGGGCGGAGCTAGACTGGCTCCACCCACAACAGTCCACAAACCAGAGCAGGATGGACGTCCTCCATTGTTGTGTCTCCTGTACTTCATGTCTCATCAAGATTCAAAGAATAAGCAGTATATTAAAAAACGGGATCGAGGGATGGAAAATAGAAAACGATCAGGTTTGAATCAGTCGTGACGTCACCAAAAAAAGTATCTCACCTCCCATTCTGAAGCCTCAACGATCTTGGTTTGGTCTGCTGTCAAATCACACTGGTGTCAACTCATTATATGTGACGCATGCTTTATCGCCTATTTTTCCTCCAAATGGGAACATAATTTACAAAATTTTACACCATGTGCTATCGAAGAAGACCTAAATCGAACAATCGAGACCACGACCTCCACAGAAAAATGTTGACTGACGTTTTAAATCAAATAAATAGCAGATCGTTCCCATAGACCTTCATTCAAAGTCGCCCCCTACTGGCCGCTCAACGAGTTGCAACCTGATTGACTTCTCTGATTGGGGAAATGCACAGAGAGAGAACACTTTCATACTCTATAAATCAAGTGTGTTGGGGTTTTTCATCAAACTCCCTTCAGTTCTCTTGATTTTCCTTCAGTTGTCAGAGGTTTCTTTTATCGGCTGAAAAGTGCGATTCTGAAGAAGTGAGAAAAAACGCCAAACTTTCTTTGAGCCACAGGAGAGAGAAGTCTTAACATCTCAAAGTGAACAAAGTCTGAATCTGAAGCCGGAGAAAAAGAAGAAGAAGTCTTTTCCTGGGAATGAACATCAGTGAAGGATCTACCATCTGCGGCTGAATTTGGACGCCGCATTTTTGCCGCAAATGTATTTTCCCAGTGACTCTGAAAAAAAACACGGGCACTTTTATAACCCAAAGTGCAGCACTTTGCAGGAAGTAAATATTAACTTTCTGCAGAACTTTTTTTCCCTCAAATGTCAGGGGGCTGTAATTTAGTTTACAGCTTTTACGGGGCAGCTCCATCTTCCTCTGAAGTGTCTGCATCAACATCGCAGAGATTATCCCGATTTCCTAACCTTTCGCTATGCAGATCCTCCCGAGTTTAACATCTGCACTCCCTCTTCACTGCGAGTCTATATCGTGAATGATAATGCGCTGCTGCTGCTGCTGCTGCTGCTGCTGCTGCTTACAGATCATAGTCTTATGCATAACAACATTCATTCAGAGGAGGTTTTTTGCTTCCCCTGACAGGACAGCACAGCACATCCTCATGTCTAACTCGCCATAACAGCATCACGGATGCTTTTAAATATCTTTCTATGTTTATGTTTTTCTTGCACGGCCAACAGAGGGCAACTCAAGTGGGAATCGAGTATTGAGTTTATGCTCATTTTGGGTCTCCTCCACTACATCGCGATGCCAATTTTTCATCATCTAGAGGCCGAGATGCAAAACTTGAGGCCTCGTGTAAATGTTTTGTGGGCGTTTTCTGCAGCTCCTTAAAAAACTGAGACTAAAAATAACCTGCATTTGTTGTTTAAAGTCATTTTACAGATTAGAAAAATATACGACGGGGATTCATTTTTCAGGCTGGGAGGATGAAAAATGGAGTTCCCTCTACATATACAGACATATACAATAATTAAATATATCTAAAATAGCACAGTCAAGAAAAAACAACACTTGTTCTGTCCTAATTTAATTTGGCTGCATCGTTGTGTCTCAAAACTGCTGATTGTGCGTCTTTACGGTTGATTCACAACAGTTTTTGCTTCCGCCAACTGACATATTTTAAGTTATGTTGCTATTATTAAACTTATTTTGCCATAAATGAGTTAAAGGACGTGTTAAATAACACTTTAATACACTGAAATGTGTTTACAGAACAGTACATGTGACATATAAATGGATGTTTTGACAAAATTGAGGTAATTATGAGAAAATTCATCCTCCTTGATCGAGTTAAAAGACATTTTTCTACAACAATTTCATGCACTGTGACTCAATTGTTTAAATAACTGTACAGATTACTACGGTGGCCCTGAGGTGCAAAACACAAACGCAAATCAAAAACACAAAAACATTAACTCAAAACGGAAACACAAATCACACAACACAAACACAAAAGCAGAGAACACGAAAACATTAACTCACAACGCAAACACAAAAGCAGAAAACACAAAAACATTAACTCACAATGCAAACACAAATCACACAACGCAAACACAATTTTCTGCTTTTGTGTTTGCGTTGTGTGATTTGTGTTTGCGTTGTGAGTTAATGTTTTCGCGTATTCTGCTTTTGTGTTTGCGTTGTGTGATTTGTGTTTGCGTTGTGAGTTAATGTTTTCTGCTTTTGTGTTTGCGTTGTGTGATTTGTGTTTGCGTTGTGAGTTAATGTTTTCATGTTTTCTGCTTTTGTGTTTACGTTGTGTGATTTGTGTTTGCGTTGTGAGTTAATGTTTTCGCGTTTTCTGCTTTTGTGTTTGCGTTGTGAGTTAATGTTTTCGTGTATTCTGCTTTTGTGTTTGCGTTGTGAGTTAATGTTTTCGCGTTTTCTGCTTTTGTGTTTGCGTTGTGAGTTAATGTTTTCGCGTTTTCTGCTTTTGTGTTTGCGTTGTGAGTTAATGTTTTCGTGTTTTCTGCTTTTGTGTTTGTGTTGTGTTTCCGTTTGAGTTAATGTTTTTGTGTTTTTGATTTGTGTTTGTGGGGTTTTTTGATTTGCGTATGTGTTTCTGATTTGCGTTTGTGTTTTGTGATTTGCGTTTGTGTCTTGCACCTCAGGGCCACCGTAGATTACCATGAAATAAGCCCTATAAGTCAGTGCAGAGTTCAGATAAAAATGCTTTACTGGTGTAAAGTTTTTGGAACAGCGTTTGAGTTTGACTTTGAAGCGATCGCTGAGGAGGAAAAGGTCGTTGCATATAGATTTAGGGATTAGTGAAGCTGCCGAGTGAATCCCAGTCCACACGACACGACTCGACTCTGCGCCGCAACGGACGCCAATTAATTCTGCTGCAGTGGACGGACAGCAGGTTCTGTGTCCTGCTTCAAAACTCATTTTTCTCAGAGAACACAACGCCTTCTTGTTTCTTTTCTTTCTTTCAAAGTCTTTTTTTGGGGGGGAAGCAGCTGCTGCCTCTGCTTCTGCCTCTGCTGCTGTTGTTGTTGTTGTGATGTCTTGACAGAAAGTGCATAAAATAAACAACTGTCAGACTCGCGTGGAGCCCGGAAAAACGGACTAAAATAATACAAACGAGTTTAAAAAAAAGTGACAAGAAAACATGATAAAATACACAAATACGGAGACGCCGGTGCTCCTGTGTGCGCCCACGCAAAGGGAAAATATAGGAAAACACACAACTGGAAACAATAGTGTCACGTTTGTCGGGTTAATACTTTTGCAAATATTGACTTTACAAAGTTTTGTCCTGAACGTACGGTGACGCTAAACTTCATCTCGTCTGGCAAACGACGGTTTGGAGACGACAATTTCTTAGAAAATAGTGTTTATCCGTCGCGTAATAAGCCAATTTTAGGTTTGATGAGAGCAGCAGAAGCACGTTTTGTCCTTAAAGGATGAGTTTGGTGAATGATTTCATAGACGACGTGTTCAAAAATATCTATAATGTTTGACTTTTCACTGGGAAAAAGTCGCATAGGCTGTGTTTTTAGTAGATGTGGGAAATCATTTGGTGAATAGTGAACATTCGATGATGCACGAACTTCATTTCAGACGATTTTGAGACAACTCTGAAAGTATTTAAAGGGGAAATAAGTAGTTTATAGTGCCATCTAGAGGAGACGCTGAAATTTACAACAAAGAACTGCTCCTCTGCTCACCCCCTCCCTTCCCTGAGCGCTACGGTATCCGCAGCCGGTCAAATGTCGTCCTCGTCGTCTTTCTCCGTGTCAGCAGATGAGGTTCGTGAGGCGAGGGAGAGGGCGGAGCTACCGCGGCCGTAGCAGACGAAGCAGAGAGAGTGGAGGCGGGACTTCCGCTACAAGTAAAGAGACGCTTGATTTGTTCTCTCGCGTTTGTCCTTACAGGCTCCGGTAGAAACATGGCGTCGTGGCAATGCAGTAGCGGGCCCGCGACCGTGTTATTTTACATGACTTTTTGAAACACTACGAAAATGAAACAAAGAATATTATACAGCGACTAGACAATGCAGGAGCACATAATATGTATAAAAAAGTGGATTTTGGGTTATATAAACCCATAAATACTACAGTGTCCCTTTAAAGGATGAGTTTGGTGAATGATTTCATAAACGACGTGTTCAAAAATATCTATAATGTTTGACTTTTCACTGGGAAAAAGTCGCATAGGCTGTGTTTTTAGTAGATGTGGAGACAATTCAATGATGCACGAACTTCATTTCAGTTTGGAAAACAACGATTTAGAGACAACACTGAAGGTATTGAAAGTAGAAAAAAGCGTTTATCTGTTGCATAATTAGCCAATTTTAGGTTTGATAAGAGTCTAAGAAAGATAAAGTTTTTCACGTCACAGCATCAAATACAAGTCATCTATTATCATCATGGACGATGACATTTTATCAAAAAGTCTCATTTGTTCAGATCGAAAGCTCAATGTGTGAAATAATTCCGTGCTCCTGTGGTGGAGAGACACTTCTTCTTCTCTCGTGTAAACACGGTTCTTTTCATCACGGATCCACGATTTTCGTGAAAGCATGAAAGTGACGGCGTTAACGTGCGATGATGAACTCATTAACGGCAAGAACCGCTCGTCTCATTTCAGACTTCTATGACACTCTCACACACACAGTTCTTTCTCTGCACCAATATTCAGGGAAAAAATAACAAAAGTCACAGCAGCATCAGCATCAGCATCAGCATCCGTGTGCTTTGCTTATTTGCTTCAGTTGTGCTCCGTTCCTGTGAATCGTCGACACACCTCGGCACGTTCTCAGCGATGATAACCACCTTCATGCTCCAGAAGTCGACGGAGGAGAAAAAGGGCTGCAATTCTTTATCTGGTTCTGGATTTTCATATATCATCTCGGGGCTCAGAATGTTCTATTTATATGACTGTTTTGTTTTGTTTGTCTGTTTTTTGATGTGTTATATACTTAACTGTAAATAACTGTAAAATAACTGTATAAACTCACACTCACTCTCTCTGTATCCTCACTTTGCAGGCTGCAGGATCCAGGTCCATTATCGTTCATATTATGTCATTAAAGTCCCTATAAGTATATCCTTTTTTTGACCAACAATCTCTGCTGCTGATTGTATAAATCAGTGTTTCCCAACCCTGGTCCTCAGGGAACACCGCCCTGCCATGTTTTAGATGTTACCCTGCTTCAAAAACACCTGAATCAGATGAAATATGACATTTTGGGGGAAAAAAATTGACAAAAGTTGAAACATGCAATTTTTGAAGAAAAAAATTACAAAAGATGAAACATTAATTATAAAAAAAAAAAAAAAAAGTTGAAACATTGATAAATAAAAAAACATTTTGAAAATTTAAATATTTAATTTTTTGGAAAAAAAATTGACAAAAGTTGAAACATTACATTTTTGAAAAAAAAAAAATTTAAAGATTTTTTTAAAGTTGAAACATTAAAATGTTTGAACAAATGTGACAAAATGTTGACATTTAATTTTTGAAAAAAAAAAAATTTAACTTTTAGTGACTGTAGTTTTTTTTTTTTTTAACAAAAGTTTGTTATTAGGCTTCTGCAGAGCTGGCGATTTATTTGAATCAGGTGTTTCTGGAGCAGGGCAACATCTAAAACACGGCAGGGCGGTGTTCCCTGAGGATCAGGGTTGGCAAACACTGGTATAAATGACATTGTAGTTATATAAACACGTCATCACTGACTCTTTCTCTCCAAAAATGGAGAAAAACATCAGGTTTTCCCAGCCTCTCGTCTGCAGATAATCTGTAAATATTCCCATCACTGTTTTTAAATGAACAGAATTAAGCACCTCTTGATAGTTTTATGGCGTTTTTTTTAAAGGGTAAATGTGCCGTGCACACTGAGCTCTGTCATTTTATTGTTCTTTTTAACAACGAGAGAATAAAAAGCTGGACTCTTTTACGCGCCGAAATCTGTTCGCCGGAGATTAGAATCGGCACGAGAATGATTTCCTGTCACCGCGAAGGTTTATATCGTGGAGATTAAATCAAGACGGAGAGCAAAGGTTTAAAGCACCGACTGATTTAGGGAGAGAAGATGGAATTATTTCTTATTGAGAGGGAAGACTTCGCTCTGTCGTCTCACAAGATTAAATATAAATATATTTTAGTCTTTAAAACACAATTATGTAACTTGCACGCTGGTGTGAGAGGTGATGGATGTGTTGGGATCTTCATGCCGTTGCTGTGCAGGTACGAGAGCGACGGCATATATGCATTTACAAGCGCGCACATATTTCACCGAGAGCTGATCCCACGGCGTTTGTATCATTTGCATAAAAATAAATGACTTCCTCACTTCAGTGCGGCAGAATCGTGTGCGTGCGCGTGTGTGCGTGTGTGTGTGTGCGTTGCATTAATTAAAGCCTCGGCTCGTCTCACGCGGATAAGACTTAAAAATAAGAATCAGGTCATTTTTGTTGCATCAGCGGAAACGTAGTGGCCAGAGGAGCGAGGAGGAGGAGGAGCCAGTGATGTGTTCATCAATGTAATAAAGGAGATGTTTGCCCGGCGGTCACGCGGTGGCGCAGCGGCTCGCCTCACAGCCGGAAGGACGCCAGTTCGGAAACAAACTGAACTTGTACCGCGCTCGTCACACCCGATGTCTGTGAGAAATTTCATGTCGTTCTTTTTCCGTTAAAGCTTTCAAAAAGTGACATTTTAAAGTAGTTTTCCCGCCTTTTTTAACGTCAACTTTGTCGGAGCGCGGAGGCCACGCCTTTTTGACGTAGAGAAAAATCCTTTAAAAACCTTTCATCGGTTACTTCTCCAGAACACATGGGCCAAGTTTGAAGCTAGCGGCTAGCTCAAAACGCGCTAATACGAGTTTGTTCAAATGCTTAGGCTAGCCATTTTTGGTTTTTTTTTCCAAAATGGCCGACTTCTGGGTGTACATTAGGAATTTGTTTGGAATGACGAGAGCAACGAGTTGACCAAGTTTGGTTTAAATCGGAACAACTATGTGCGACGAAAATTCCTCAAGAAACCTTCGAGTAAGACAAAATTTCCTCCTGATCTGACCATGTATTTACAACAGTAGACACAAGGGGGAGCTACACAGCATAGAGAAAATCCTTTAACAACTTTTGATCAGTAACTTCTCCAGAACACATGGACCGAGTTTGAGGCTAGCGGCTGGCTCAAAACGCGCTAATACCAGTTCGTTCAAATGCGTAGGCTAGCCATTTTTGTTTTTTCCAAGATGGCCGACTTCTATGTGGGCGGAGCTCATGGAAGTACATTAGGAATTTGTTTGGAATGACGAGAGCAACAAGTTAACCAAGTTTGGTTTAAGTCGGAACAACTATGTGCGACTTAGACACGAAAATTCCTCAAGAAACCTTCGAGTAAGACAACATTTCCTCCTGATCTGACGACTTTTGTCTGACCGTGTTTTTACAACAGTAGACACAAGGGGGAGCTCCAGAGCGTAGAGAAAACCCTTTAACAACTTTTGATCAGTAACTTTTACAGAACACATGGACCGAGTTTGAGGCTAGCGGCTAGCTCAAAACGCGCTAACACGAGTTCGTTCAAATGCGTAGGCTAACCATTTTTTATTTTTTTTTCAAAATGGCCGACTTCTGGGCGGGCGGAGCTAATGGAAGTACGTTAGGAATTTGTTTGGAATGATGAGAGTTTACCAAGTTTGGTTTAAATCGAAAACAACCATGTGAGACAAAATTTCCTCCTGATCCGACGACTTTTGTCTGACCGTGTTTTTACAACGGTAGACACAAGGGGGAGCTCCAGAGCGAGAGAAAAAAAACGGAGTTCTGCTTCACGTTTTTTGGCAGAAGCAGCCATGATGATGATGATGATGATGATGATTATGATGATGATGTCTTGCCACTTGCACTTTAATTACGGCGATAAAATAAAAAACAGCTGAGCTGTCAGGCTCCTCCTCCTCCTCCTCCTCCTCCTCCTCCTCCTCCTCCTCATCAGTCACCTTGGCAGCTGGCAGAAAAAAGCACCACAGGAACAAATGAGATTGTTTCCGGAGCCACGACAGCGATCACTAATGGCTGAGCAAAGTCAACCGCTCAGCTGCTGAGTTAGTTATCGGACCATATGGCAGCCACAGAACGGCCATAACGCGCTGTTGAGCTCGGGTTTTTGTCTGAAATTTAGTGAGCTGTAACGGTAACAATCATCATCATCATCAGTGCAATCAGCGCAGTGTTCACAAAGTCGTAAGTTAGATAAACGCAAAGGCAACGTCATAAAGTCACAAACTAGAAATATGCTAAGTAAAAGTGAAGTAAAAAAACAAAAACGCAGGCTAAAATATGTATAAAATGAAGTATTTTGAAACTGTACACGTCACTTAATCTTTATTTATCAAATAATAAGTCTATTTCAGGTGTAATCCAGTGTATACAAGTCATATATAGTCGTGTTTTTTTTTTTCTGATCCCAGGTGCAAATCTCCACAGTTTAGTGTAAAGCGATAAGTAAGTCGACGTATCTACTGCCCTCTCTGGTCAAACACCAGCTACTGCGTTTACATTTTGCCACTGGCTTTCTCGTGCAGCATTTTGTGACGCGGCGGACGCAAGTCGCCGTATTTTAAACAGAAGTAACGGACATTTACTCGCGCTCTCTCTACGTCTGGCAGAGGAGAAACCGTCGTCTTGTGCGGTTTCGCGTCTTGCCGAGCTTCACCGTTAGCTCCCAAACATCGCTAACAAGACGACGGTTCCCGCAAGAGATAAAGTGTCTGGGGTCTGGACGCTCTGCATCGGACTTTGAACCGACGCAGAGCGTTTGCCATCGATGCAACCGCATCGTATTTGTTCATATCGATATACCGACGCAAATCGGTGAATCTTCCCAACCCTAATTCCCAGCTCTAGTTTTCTCTAGTGATTTTGTGATGCGATGGACGCAAGTCGCCGTATTTTAAACAGAAGTAACGGACATTTATTTATTTTACACCATCAACCGTAGCATCGTTGCGCTCTCTCTACGTCTGGCAGAGGAGAAACCGTCGTCTTGTGCGGTCTCGCGTCTTGCCGAGCTTCACCGTTAGCTCCCAAACATCGCTAACGAGACGACGGTTCCCGCAAGAGATAAAGTGTCTGGAGTCTGGACGCTCTGCGTCGGACTTTGAACCGACGCAGAGCGTTTGCCATCAATGCAACCGCATCGTATTTGTTCATATCGATATACCGATGCAAATCGGTGAATCTTCCAAACCCTTATTCCCAGCTCTAGTTTTCTCTAGTGATTTTGTGACGCGATGGACGCAAGTCGGTGTA
>NC_139816.1:3303372-3448372 GCF_963457635.1 Microchirus variegatus | reverse complement strand
CGGAGACGTATTATAAATTCAACATTTTCTAACATCAATATTCAGTTGTTTTTTTTTTTGATGTAACCTTGTGGACGGTTCAGGTTCTGCACCGCACACACTTTTAATCCTTAATCTCCGATGCACTGATCACTGATTCTGGCCTCACACGGACGCCACATGACCATGAAAACATCACACACTCCAGGATTGATTGATTATGTCTTAATATGCAGAGAGTATAATGACATAAACAAAGCCTTCCTGACTTCTTTCTAATCTTATACCTAATCTGATGTTAATAATCTAATGTTTTTTTTCTGTCGGTGCACCAGGACATTTCTGGATTTTTATTCAGTGAAGCCGCTTCTTAATCCATCATCAAAAAGGACAAACACAGAATCTCAATTTCACCGAATTCACACACAACCTATTTCTTCACGAACATTCTAATTAGCGTAGGATTAGGATTAGGATTGGATTAGGGCGGGCAGGAATGACAGAAATACTTGTGTGTGTGTGTGTGTGTGTGTGAGTAGTTTCTGAATTGGGCTGAAATATGTGCCACCAGAAACTGAATTTGAATCGGTAAACTTGAATAATTGCATTAAAAAACTGAATTTGAATAGTATAATTTGAAATTGAATTATTCAAATTCAACACTCCATATCTCTTCGCATTCGGTTCTCACGATTCAAATTCCGTTCTCACAATTCAAATTCAGTTCTCACAATTCAAATTCAGTTCTCACAATTCAAATTCAGTTCTCACAATTCAAATTCAGTTCTCACAATTCAAATTCAGTTCTCACAATTCAAATTCGGTTCTCATGATTCAAATTCAGTTCTCACAATTCAAATTCGGTTCTCACAATTCAAATTTGGTTCTCACAATTCAAATTCCGTTCTCACAATTCAAATTCCGTTCTCACAATTCAAATTCCGTTCTCACAATTCAAATTCCGTTCTCACAATTCAAATTCCGTTCTCACAATTCAAATTCAGTTCTCACAATTCAAATTCGGTTCTCACAATTCAAATTTGGTTCTCACAATTCAAATTCAGTTCTCACAATTCAAATTCGGTTCTCACAATTCAAATTCAGTTCTCACGATTCAAATTCCGTTCTCACAATTCAAATTCAGTTCTCACAATTCAAATTCAGTTCTCGCGATTCAAATTCCGTTCTCACAATTCAAATTCAGTTCTCGCGATTCAAATTCAGTTCTTACAATTCAGATTCAAATTACTGCGACAGACATCCGGTAAGTTCAAGGATGAAGGAAGAGCAATCGTGCACAGATACAGGATCTGCCGGCTTGGCGTCGTTAACCGCTTAATTCAAATGTAAAAATACAAATTCAAATTATGTGATTCAAATTCAGTTTTTTAATGCAATTATTCAAGTTTAGCGATTCAAATTCAAATATTAACGATTCAAATTCACTTTCTGGTGGCACATATTTCAGCCCATAATTAACTTGTGAAAATGTTGCCCATCAGATTATTTTACACTGAGCTGCTACAGATGCTGGATTAGCCCATTACTGTGACAACACCATGGACTTCCTCAGTCGCTGCTCCTTCGCCGATCGTGTTTCACCCCCCCCCCCCCCATCCCCACACATAAAATAATAAAATTATTTCTTCCCTTTTTTTTTTTTTTCTGTGTCCTTGTAATATATTCATTGCGCAGGAAAACAGAAAAGCAGAGGATCAAGATCAAGCAGCCCACGGAATATCAAATGGAATATATTCATGGAGGCTGTGTGAGTTCTCTCTCTCTCTCTCTCTCTCTCTATCTCTCTCTCTCTCTCTCTCTCTCTCTCTCTCTCTCTCTCTCTCTCTCTCTCTCTCTGTGTGGCAGACAAAAAAAGAAAGAAACAGAGAGACGGAGAAATCAAGCATATTTTAAATTTAGGACACAAACACTGACACTCACTGTAAAGACCAGCAGACTCAAGCTGTCTCGGAAGAAATAAAGTGTACATCATTTGCTGATATGACATGTACAAAATATGTTTATTATTATTAGTCCAGTTAGGGCTCAGGCCCTAAATATATATTAATCCACAACCTCTAATGCCTTAAATTGATGAGGGGGAAAAAAGTCAAATAACATATTTTACTTTCCAAAAGAGTACATTTGGAATTTGGAGTAAATAAAAGGAGAAACCTGGGATCTCGTTGTTCACCTTTCTTACATCATATTATATACTGAACCTTCTCTTATATCTTATACTGCAGACAGTTGACTTTGATCCCTGTCAGCTTCTGTAGAATAAGGCTAATACGAGCCTCGAGATACATCTTGTCAACAGTATTTACTATTATTTGTTCATTTATGTATACGTTTACCAGTTTATTTCACTTTTAATCCCTCTGGGTTCTGATTATTGACCTGTGTATTTATATCGTTTTTACCCAGTTTTTCCCCCCGGTGTCAGATCCATATTAGACTCCGGCCTGTTTTACCTTCGATCATGTGTTAATCTCATGAAAGGTGATGTATAAATAGCGTCCAACTGATCGATTGATCGATCGATCGATCCCCGCGTCAGGTTGTTCGCACGGGACTGTCAGAATAAAAGCCCCGTGTGACCTTTTTTTTACATTTTTCGACACAAAAGGTCAAAAGAACACAATCCTGCCGCTGATCTCCCGTACGCCGTGATTCTTCCAACAGGCTTCATCTCCTCTTCCTCTAAATAAGAGAATCCTCTGAAAAAGCCACTCCTAATTAGTCGGCGTGGGAGCGCATTGATCTGTGCATCAGAGGCTTTGTGTGCAATCTCTATCAATAACACGGATCAGAGCCGAGAACAATGCCGATACGCGTCGAGATGCCAATTAGGGCTTCGCGCTAGTGTTGCACGTAAAGAGAAAAGTCAGTCCTGCGTGAATTTACTTTATTTTCTTTTTCCCCGACACTCGCACATCCATTAATCCGTCCTTCGCTCTCGACGGTTTGTGCTTTGCTTACCGACGGGGTTTTCTTTCGATTGTGGTTTAAATCGGCCGTTTTTCACGCGACGCTTGATCAGCGACGGCAGGAGCAGGAGTCTAAACATAGCAAGGGATGAGGACGGAGGGAGGGAGGGAGGGAGGGAGGCGGCGGAGAGGAAGAACATTTGCAAACACCTGCCTTTGAACTCCACGCGGATGAAATGTGTTTTTTTGAAGTCGTGGAGTTGTTGCGGCAGGTTTCTCGTGTCTCTTTGATTTTCTGTCTCTTTGACTCTGGGATCAGCGCGAGTGAGAGACGCGAAGCTGAAGTGCAGCGAGATCACGTTTGTTTGTTTACTCTGGACCGCCACTACAGCGCATCGCTACCGTCTCCGCGTGTGAGGTAAACAAAAGAGTCACGTGCCGCATATCGAGGACGCGTCAGAGTGCTGCAGTATCTGACTTCACCATCGGGTGGCAGTACAATCTTTCTCGCTTTGCTCGAAATAAAATGATACCAAGAAGGGGGCTTTTGAATCCGCAAAAACCTTTCGACAACTTTTCACTTTTGATGCGTCTCATTTACGTAGGGTGCAAATCGCAAAAACGGACACCAAAATTCAAAATGGCCGACTTCCTGTTGTGTTGAGGCCATGGTTACTGTCAACTTTTTTGTTCGTCTTGGTCTATAATATCTTCCAACCAAGTTTCAGGAAATTCGGTGGCATTTTGCCTCCGCTTTCAACTTAGGGGGGCGCTATAGAGCACTTGAGCAACGCACGGGTCTGGGAACTATGCCAATATCGCGAGATCACATTTGTTTACTCTGGACCACCACTACAGCGCATCGCTGCTGTCTCCGTGTGTGAGGTAAACAAAAGAGTCGCGTGCCGCATATCGAGGACGCATCAGAGTGCTGTAGTATCTGACTTCACCATCGGGTGGCAGTACAATCTTTCTCGCTTTCCTCGAAATAAAACATAATAATATGATACCAAGACGGGGACTTTTGAATCCGCAAAAACCTTTCGACAACTTTTCACTTTTGATGCGTCTCATTTACGTAGGGTGCAAATCGCAAAAATGGACACACCAAAATTCAAAATGGCCGACTTCCTGTTGAGTTGAGGCCATGGTTACAGTCAACTTTTTTTGTTCGTCTTGGGCTATAACATCTTCCAACCAAGTTTCAGGAAATTCGGTGGCATTTTGCCTCCGCTTTCACCTTAGGGGGGCGCTATAGAGCACTTGAGCAACGCACGGGTCTGGGAACTATGCCAATATCGCGAGATCACATTTGTTTACTCTGGACCACCACTACAGCGCATCGCTACCGTCTCCGTGTGTGAGGTAAACAAAAGAGTCACGTGCCGCATATCGAGGACGCGTCAGAGTGCTGTAGTATCTGACTTCACCATCGGGTGGCAGTGCAATCTTTCTCGCTTTCCTCGAAATAAAATGATACCAAGACGGGGACTTTTGAATCCGCAAAAACCTTTCGACAACTTTTCACTTTTGATGCGTCTCATGTACATAGGGTGCAAATCGCAAAAAACGGACACCAAAATTCAAAATGGCCGACTTCCTGTTGTGTTGAGGCCATGGTTACAGTCAACTTTTTTGTTCGTCTTGGTCTATAACATCTTCCAACCAAGTTTTGGGAAATTCGGTGGAGTTTTGCCTCTGTCTTCACCTTAGGGGGGGCGCTATAGAGCACTTGAGCAATGCACGGGTCTGGGGACTATACCAATGTCGCATTTCACCGTTACATATCACATATCTAACATTTTTAAAGTGGGTCTCCGTATAAAAAGTTTGGGGAAAATAATGGTCTGTCTCGCATCATAACTTTTTTTTTTCTCGGCTTATTATTATTAAATTACAGCTTTTATGGCAGTGCCGCTGACATTTAGTGGTATTTATTAAAAAGGTCTTAGAAAGACTTCAATTTGATTTGGGGAAAGAAAAAAAAAAAACAAGCACATTTAATTAAAAAAATTGCCCTGGAAATGATCTTTAAAAGGTCTGTGAACAATATTTCACTGTCGTCACTATCGTCGCTATCTGTTTCTCGGCTCTTTTGAGTCGCGAGTTCCACCGACGGAGCCCGTTTTCAGGCGAAGGACACGTGATTTCTGCTCACGAAGAAGCCAAACGGCGACACGACGACAGGTGACGCACAGCAAATGTTTTCGAAAGAACTCCCCTGTCTTTTATTTCTTAGCGTCCACCTCCTCTGACTGACCACCGCTCTCCCTCCGAGAGCCTCCCTGGTTTTTTGTGATGAAAGCTTTGGCCTATATTCCCCCAAAGAGCACCCTCCACCACCCCTCACCATCCCATCAAAACACACCCAGACACTCACACGGCAGGTGTTCAAACACAAACACCTCTCCTCTGTGGCCAGTTTTGCCTAAAGGTGTGTTCCAGATGAGGGAAAACGCGTGCACCTGCTGCTGCTGCAGGCTGTTCTCTGCACCGCTAACACTTACCACTGCCGTTCTGCCGACACTTCTTTTTCGTGGCTACATCCGTTAAGGGTCGATGTGTCGTCCCCCCCCTGGGTGTGGTGTGTGTGAGAGGAGGAAACAACCTGGAGGCTAAAAGGATCTCCACAACAACAACAACAACGACGACGATGGAGCGAGAGCGCCGAGGATCCACATTATAGGCGTAAAAAAAGATGTCGATTCCCCTGCTGGGAATTGAGATGACGTCGTTTCACCTGTGCTTTGCAGCGTCATTGACGTCTCGATCGGGCGGAAAATGTGGAAAAAAAAGCCCATCTGAACGTGCAAAACTCGGGTAATTAAAAAAAAAAACTGTGAGTTTTCACAGATTGGTGAAAAGTTAAAGCGGACCTAGACCCGAAGTTCCTATTAACGCTGTTTTTTTTTAGTGTGTATCTGCGTCATTACCTTGTTTACGAAGCCCTGAAGGTTCTAAACAAACAGTTCAGCCACTGCTGAGAACGTTGTGTTTTATTGTAATCTCGGGCTCAGAGAGATCTCTGAAAAAACCCGGTCCGGTTATGTAAATACCGGTTCTCCTGAACAGCAGATCCTCCTGCTCCGGGCACTAGTCCGGGCACATCCGGTTGCGTACATTGAACCGCAGAAGAAGAAGAATAACGTCCGTTGTGGAGGTGTTTCACGAGCAACAGTGTCTTCTGACTCCGGGTCTGACTCCGGGTCAAAGGTCATAAAAGGGACTGAGGCGGGGAGTCGTGAAGAAGCTATTTTTAAACACTGTTAAAACAATGTTTTGATAATGAGTAGCAGTGCATCCACCGTTCCAGAGGGGGGAGCTGTGCTTCTGACAGCAGGTGTGCTGAATATGTCACTTCCGGGTACTGGCCAATCACAAGACAGTCTGTCTTCTGGGTGAGAGAGTTGAGTCTGAAATATCGCGGCTGGGAAACAGCGTCAGAAAAGAGGATTTCTATCGGCTCGTTTGCAGCAACTAGGAGGTTTTTGACCATAAAAACAAGTTAATGTATGTAAGTAGACCTCCATAACTAACATATATGTGCAACAGGATCACTCTATGTGAGCTTTAAAGGTGCCATGTATAAGAATGTGGCCAAAAATGGTTACTACCTTCAACTTCAAAATATCAAGGTTTTTTTGCCATAACTGGTAACCCGTGGTTGCTCGGCAGCTGAGACTCTACTGACTGCAATGATTGGTAGACGGCGGTAGGTGGCGCCACATGACAAAACGTGATTTCAAAACATAAACATGATTTGCAGTCTGCAAAATATTTTTTTTAATGCAAATATTTTGTCTGTACTGTTGTTGTTGGTGAGTTCAGTTTGTTATATGAACATTATTCCTGAGTCTCTGTGACATATTAGGAGGATTTTATGACCTGTTGCTTTAGATTTATTACATAATGCACCTTTAACGCAACGGGACTAAAGGGTCAGTGCGTGGATTCGTTTGGAATCAATTGACATTCACGCCGTCAAACCTGACGGGATTGCAATTGTAAAAGCTCATTTTGTGGCGCCGTCATTAGCTTCCTCGCAAATGAAAGGAAATGAATTGGTTTATCCACTAATCTGTGCGTGGGCACAGCTTCGTGCGCGGCATAGACGACGATTCACCTGCAGAAACACGAGCTCTGCCACCTTTTTAAACAGTGCTGCGTTTGGTACACAGTTGGATATTCAGAGATCCGTGAAGTCTGGTCGAGAGGAGTTGGTTTTAGCGAAAAAAATGAACAAAATCATAGACTTCCGTCAGTCGGTGAATCGTCGGTAGGAAAAAGCGATCGTTAAACACTATAATCTATTATATTTTCTCAAGTACAGAGGCCAAAACAAGAAGCCCGGAGATTGAAATGTGTCCGTTTATATTTAGCCACTTGAACAAGAACACTCATTAGCATTAAATATCTCCAAATGGGTTAACAATTCGCCTCCGTTTCCCTGCAATTTGACTTACACCGAGACGACTGAACCGCCTGTCGTGTCGTAATGGATGTTCCTCGCTTACTGCTGCTCAGGATGAATAATGGCCGTCTTCCTCCTCCTTGCTGTTTCTGTAATGGCTCCTCTGAGAGCTGTAATGGTGCCGGAGCCCGAGCCGCTGACTGCTAATGCTCTCATCTCTGTGCAACTCAAGGAAAAAAAACCAGGCTGACATTTTTTTAAGGCACTGCCGTACGGAGATCTGCCGTCTACTGTAAACTATCATCTCTGCTGAAACACGGTGACAGAAGTGAGGCTGCGGAAGTGCTATTTAACCGACACCGAGGTTCAATAGCTAACATTTATGTCACATTAATTCTAACTTTGTCATTCCCATAGCGCCGAAAAAGAAGGAAACACGGATACCGAGACAATTTTATATATCGACTTTCGTGACTTCAGACTCAACTTAGACTTCAAAGAGAAGTTCAAAATGAAATTTGCAATATCTGGGAAATCTTCATCTTCTATATTCATACATACACTTGACTTACTTGAAGGTTCAGACCTGAGACTTGTAGGTTCAGACTGGAAGGTTAAGAACTGAGATTTAAAGGTTAAGACTTGAAGGTTACGACTTGAGAGTTGAAGGTTAAGACCTGAGACTTGAAGGTTAAGTATTGAGACTTGAAGGTTAAGACCTGCCACTTGAAGGTTAAGACCTGAAGGTTAAGACCTGAGACTTGAAGGTTAAGTATTGAGACTTGACGGTTAAGACCTGAGACTTGAAGGTTACGACTTGAGACCTGAAGGTTAAGACTTAAGATTTGAAGGTTAAGACCTGAGACTTGAAAGTTAAGACTTGAAGGTTAAGACTTGAGACTTAAAGGTTTAGACTTGAAGGTTAAGCCCTGAGACTTGAAGGTTAAGACCTGAGACTTGAAAGTTAAGACCTGAGACTTGAAGGTTAAGACGTGAGACTTGAAGGTTAAGACCTGAGATTTGAAGGTCAAGACCTGAGACTTGAAGGTTAAGACTTGTGACTTGAAGGTTCAGACTAGAGACTTGAAGGTTCAGACCTGAGACTTGAAGGTTCAGACCTGAGACTTGAAAGTTCAGACCCTGAGATTTAAAAGTTAAGACCTGAGACTTGAAGGTTAGGAACTGAGATTTAAAGGTTAAGACTTGAGACTTGAAGGTTTAGACTTGAAGGTTACGTATTGAGACTTGAAGGATGAGATTTGAGATTTGAAGGTTAAGACCTGAGACTTGAAGGTTAAGACCTAAGACTTGAAAGTTAAGACTTGAGACTTGAAGGCTAAGATTTGAGATTTGAAAGTTACAACTTGAGACTTAAAGGTTAAGACATGAAACTTTAAGGTTAAAACCTGAGACTTGAAGGTTAAAACTTGTGACTTGCTTGTGACGTATGGGTAAAACTGATAAAATATGAAATCCTAATGATACCTATGATTGAATTTGATTCAAGCTCTCCATACCAAGCAGCAATTTGTTTTCACAGTAATACACAGAGAGAGAGAGAGAGAGAGAGAGAGAGAGAGAGAGAGAGAGAGAGAGAGAGAGAGAGAGAGAGAGAGAGAGAGAGAGAGAGAGAGAGAGAGAGAGAGAGAGAATGGATGAACCAAACAAACAGCTCTGCCTTATTCTCATCAAGGTCTAACCCTTTGCCCAGGAGGTCCCTCCCCCACATCAGGAATAACATCTGTTGGAAGGCAGATACATTTGAAGTGTAAATATCCCACAGGTCAAAAAAAAACTCTGCAACAGTGAAGTCAACATAACACCACATTTTTATCCATGCAAAAAAAACAACTCTTGATTTATTTCACTCACTGTATTCCTCACAGACTGCAGACAATGTGAGGGATCTGCCAGCACTGGATATGTGAGCATTTGTTTTTTTCCCCTTTTACGACGGCGTTAGTTTTGAAGCTATATTAAGCGCAGTCGACTCTTGAGTTTTCACAGTAAACAAAAGTCGGAGGGAAAAAAAAAAGGTCTGGAAGTTGAAAATGCTGTCCATCAAATACCATTTCACAGAGTGAGCAGACTTTTACATATAGTTCTCAGAACTCACTTCAAGGTTTCCTACTGTGCTCATTAAAAACCTGGCTACTTCAGTGCTGATCCTCTGTTCTGGCCTCTCAGGGAAATGCTCCTGTTTTACTTATTTGCAAAAGCAGGTTCAGTTTGCATGGAAGAAAATGTTTGGATTTAACTTATTATTGTCAAACTGTTTTATATAATGTCACATCAACATTTAAAACATGACAGTTTCCCAGATATTTAAGGCAAGGTTAAGACCTGAGACTTGAACGTTAAGACTTTTGAAGGTTAAGACCTGAGACTTGAACGTTAAGACTTTTGAAGGTTGAGACCTGAGACTTGAAGGTTCAGACTTTTGAAGGTTGAGACCTGAGACTTGAAGGTTCAGACTTTTGAAGGTTGAGACCTGAGACTTGAAGGTTAAGACTTGAGACTTGAAGGTTCAGACTTTTGAAGATTAAGACCTGAGACTTGAAGGTTCAGACTTTTGAAGGTTGAGATCTGAGACTTGAAGGTTCAGACTTTTGAAGGTTGAGACTTATGAAGGTTGAGACCTGAGACTTGAAGGTTAAGACTTTTGAAGGTTGAGACTTATGAAGGTTGAGACCTGAGACTTGAAGGTTAAGACTTTTGAAGGTTGAGACTTATGAAGGTTGAGACCTGAGACTTGAAGGTGAAGACTTATGAAGGTTGAGACCTGAGACTTGAAGGTTAAGATTTTTGAAGGTTGAGACTTATGAAGGTTGAGACCTGAGACTTGAAGGTTAAGACTTTTGAAGGTTGAGACCTGAGACCTGAAGGTGAAGACTTGAGACTTCAAGGTTAAGACTTGAGACTTCAAGCTAAAGACCTGAGACTTGAACGTTAAGACCCGAGACTTGAAGGTTAAGACTTAAGACTTGCAGGTGAAGACCTGAGACTTGAAGGTGAAGACTTGAGACTTGAGGGTTAAGACCTGAGTCTTGAGGGTTAAGACCTGAGACTTGAAGGTAAAGACTTCAGACTTGAAGGTAAAGACTTCAGACTTGAAGGTAAAGACTTGAGACTTGAAGGTAAAGACTTCAGACTTGAAGGTGAAGACTTGAGACTTCAAGGTTGAGACCTGAGACTTGAAAGTTAACACCTAAGACTTCAAGATTTAACTTATTATTGCCAAGACACTCGAAGGTTGAGACTTGAAGGTGAAATTTGCAAATATGTTGGAGTTCAAAGTTAACTTGACTCATTTTTATGAACAAAAGAGAAGATAAAACAGTGTAATATAGTGTGGTTTCTCTCTCTCTCCCTCTGTGACTCTTGAAGGACAAGCTTAAACATCAATGAATGGCTGAAAGGACGTTGACCATCAGCAGCGTCTTCACAGTGAGGGTAGAGAAACGGCGCTGAATAAGCCATAATGTGTCAAATCAAAGTCTCCATGTTTTCCGTTTCATTTTTTAAGAAGCCCATCTTACACGGCTACAGTCTATGATCATTGCCACACTCTCCAGTGAAGCGGGGGGGGGGGGGGGGGGGGGGACGCGGTCGGGGGTCAATATGTGGAGACACGACTCATTTAGTATTCATTAGAAGGTTTCCCGCCGAGCCCAAACCACACTCATTAAAGCCGAGGCTGCCCAACGTAAATGTTTGAGGCTAAATATTTAAAACATTTCCTTTCAGTCTCCATCGCCACATCTGACAAATTTCTTCTCCAATCACGATTTCCTGACGTGTTGATTTGTCGCAGAGGCCTCGACTGCTTTTTCACACCCGGGCGAAAATAATCAAAACGAAATCTTTTGAAAAGTAATTGCGCGCCGCTGTCGCGTCTCGTGTCGCCTTATTACACGTGCACAATTCAATCATCGTGGCAGAGATTGCTGTTGTCTCCGTTTGAAAGTTACAAAACACCTTTGACTCGAATTTATTTGAACGTTTTCTCTGCTGCTCGTCTTTTTACAGAGCGAGATTGTCCTCCTTTGTTTAGGCTCACTAATGATTGTGTTTGTGCATCGACTTCCGAAATAAGAGTTTAGACGAGCGAGTTCCAATAAATATGGAGCAAGTTGATGTTTAAGTCGATGTCTCCCTTGTTTGTTTACGACGCCACCTACTGTTTCAGACTGTGATTCTTGAGAAATTAAAATTCCAAGATCTCTGTCAAAACGACAAAGACTGACTTTGACCAAGATCCCAAAAAGGACAATCCAGATGTCCAGATGCAGAGCGTACTGCAAACCAATAAAAGGGGATTTTTCGAATTTGAGATAATTGGTCCTGGAATGTCCTTGAATTTGAGTGAATTGGTCCTGGAAAATCCCAGAAAAGTCCTTGAATTTAAGGGAAATGGTCATGGATGGTCAAGTCTCCACTTCTTAAGCTGTGTCAGCACATTTGGTCCTGGAACGTCCCCGAAAAGTCCTTGAATTTGAGGGAATTGGTCCTGGAAAGTACTTGAATTTCAGGGAATTTGGTCTTGGAAAGCCCCAGAATTAGTCCTCAAAGGCCTGGAATTCAAGTTCCCGACCTTGAGTTTTAAAACTGGTGAACTCCCATGGAAAGTTTCCAAAATTTGAAAATTCCTGGAACCAAAGAACATTATTTCAAAGACTGACTTTGACCAAGACCCCAAGGACAATCACTTGTCCAGATGCCATGGACAACAAGTTGCCCTCCCATCTCAAGCTGTGGCAGCACATTTGGACCTGGGTAGTCCCTGAATTGGATGGAAATGGTCATGGATGGTCCTTGAAAAGTCTCCACAGCTTAAGTTGTGGCAGCACATTCTGGCCAGAGAATTTATTGCTGGAAAGACCTTGCATTTCAGGGAATTGGTCATGGATGGACCTTGAAAATCTCCACATCTTAACCCGTGTCAGCACATTCTGTCCTTGAATTTTAGAGAATTAGTGCTGGAAAGTACTTGAATTTCAGGGAATTTGGTCTTGGAAAGCGCCAGAATTAGTCTGCTAAGGTCTGGAATTCAAGCTCCCAACCTCCAGTTTTAAAACCGGTGAACTCCCATGGAAAATGTCCACAATTTGAACATTCCTGGAACCAAAGAAGATTATTTCAAAGACTGACTTTGACCAAGACCCCAAGGACAATCACATCTCAAGCTGTGGCAGCACATTTGGTCCTGGAAAGTCCCTGAAAAGTCCTTGAATTAGTCCTGGAAAGTGGATTCCTGGAATTGAAGTCTACCAAGGTGTGGGAACCCTGTAGCAGAACAACATTTTGATATCATAGGAGGTGGTGGAGTTGGATGGTGGAGTCGACCAAGCGTGCGAAACAAGAGACCCTCGTTTCCTTGGTTTCAAGTTTCCTATTAATTGATGAATATTGATTTGCCTTCTCTCCGAGGCTGAGGGTTTTTTTTTTTTTTACGTTAACTGATACTGATCTGGAAGATCAATTAATACTGATCTTCAAGATGTTATAAAACTAGCTATTTTTGTGACTGCTCTCCGTTAGCCCCTGGATCACCCGTTTGATTTATTAATCAAACGCGTTTTTTTTCCCGATGTAGGTGGATTCTGTTGTAATGTTATGTAGAACATGCAACACACACTCGGCGGTTTATCGACGAGCCAATGAGCTGAGGCTCGTTTTATAAAACATTCACATTTCTGCGATACGAACGCTCCGAGGCAAGCGAACACTGAGTGTACTCATTAAAGTCTTGCTGTTTCTGCCTCGAGCTATAAATACAAACCAGACAGAGAAGGAAGTGAGGAATTAAGAGCTGTGCAAATTGAAAATGTACGAGTTTAACTAAAGTATACAGAGAACATTAGACGATTACATCAAACCAAGATTAGGGGAAAAAAAACAAAAAAAAACAACTGTAAATTGGATTTAAAACCTTAAAAAAAAACGAAGGCCGACGATGAAGCAGTGAAGCTAAACGAGACCGAGCGGTGATTTAATTTCGGAATCCGTGCAAAAATACGCCGCGTTTCCATGACGCCGTGGTTTTTAACGGCATCTCTTACGTCGTCCAGTTCACAGCATTTGGGTTCTTTGATTCTCATACTTTTACTCTCCTCCTCCTCCTCCTCCTCCTCTCGGTCACACAATCCACATTTAAACACCTCTTTCGTAAATTAGCATCGAGGAGCGAGCACTCAGCCTTCAGACCTCCAAGAAACACAATTTATCAAATCATTATGGATTGGGCGCACATATATATATATATATATATATAAATATATATATATGCTCTGCTCATGTTTCGGAGAACATCAAAGCCGGGAAATGCTTTATTTTGCATTAGCTTCCTCTGCATCGATGCGATGTACGTGGACTTGGTTTTGAATTGAACATTTCCCTTGGTCATGTTAGCACATTATTATTATCATTATTATTATTACATAAATGCATATAAAAGCAATGAAACTGGAAATGTGATGAAGCCGCTTTGACGATGGAGTGATACGATAAAGGATGTGTTCCTTGTTTTTTGACAGAAAAATGACAGATTAGTCCAGATTAAAGGTGCATTATGTAATAAATCTAAAGCAACTGAACCATAAAAATCCTCCTAATATGTCACAGAGACTCAGGAATAATGTTCATATAACAAACTGAACTCACCAACAACAACAGTACAGACAAAATATTTGCATTAAAAAAAATAATATTTTGCAGACTGCAAATCATGTTTACGTTTTGAAATCACGGTTTTGGCGTCATGTGGCGCCACCTACCGCCGTCTACCAATCGCTGCAGTCGGTAGAGTCACAGCTGCCGAGCAACCACGGGTTGCCAGTTACGTCAGGAAAACGAAACCTAAAAGAAAGTCTGTGTTTTGAATTTGAATGTAGTAACCGTTTTTGGCCACATTCTTACATATGGCTCCTTTAACGGTGATTGAGATGATTTGTACGAGGGGGAAAATAAGGTTAAAAATGACTTTATACAAGTGTACAAGTAAGAAAGTTGGCAACCCTACTATGGATGTTCCTCTCTGACTGCAGTAAAAGGTCCAGATCATGAGAATTTAAGGTAACATTGCATAAGAAATGTATTATATTATAAGTGTAAAAGGAGAAAAGGCTAACCTTGCAATATTGCACTTATTGAAAAGATACAGCCTGAGGTCAAAGTGCAAATCTTTGCATTTGTTGAAGTAGTCGCCGCAGAAATTAAAGAAGGAACATTGTCACGGTTCAAGGATATAACCAGACGTTGTACAGCAAGACGTTTTTTTTTATCTAAAAACACACTTGTCCTTCACTGTCGTTCGTCGTGAAAAGTCAACCTTGGTTTTTTTACGAAGCAGCTGCAGCTCAGGAGGTTCAACGGGTCACAGGTGGTTTTGATGGACGTGACCATGAGCCAGAACTATAACTACAACACAACTATGCAATTTCATTTTTAATAAAGTACCTTTTTCTGGGTGATGAAGCCGCTTTGACGATGGAGTGATACGATAAAGGATGTGTTCCTTGTTTTTTGACAGAAAAATGACAGATTAGTCCAGATTAAAGGTGCATTATGTAATAAATCTAAAGCAACTGAACCATAAAAATCCTCCTAATATGTCACAGAGACTCAGGAATAATGTTCATATAACAAACTGAACTCACCAACAACAACAGTACAGACAAAATATTTGCATTAAAAAAAAATATTTTGCAGACTGCAAAATGTTTATATTTTGAAATCATGTTTTGGCGTCATGTGGCGCTACCTACCGCCGTCTACCAATCGATGCAGTCGGTAGAGTCTCCGCTGCCGAGCAACCACGGGTTGCCAATTACGTGAGGAAACGAAACCCTCAAAGACCTCGGTATTTTGAATTTGAATGTAGTAACCGTTTTTGGCCACATTCTTACATATGGCTCCTTTAACGGTGATTGAGATGATTTGTACGAGGGGAAAATAAGGTTAAAAATGACTTTATACAAGTGTACAAGTAAGAAAGTTGGCAACCCTACTATGGATGTTCCTCTCTGACTGCAGTAAAAGGTCCAGAGCATGAGAATTTAAGGTAACATTGCATAAGAAATGTATTATATTATAAGTGTAAAAGGAGAAAAGGCTAACCTTGCAATATTGCACTTATTGAAAAGATACGGCCTGAGGTCAAAGTGCAAATCTTTGCATTTGTTGAAGTAGTCGCCGCAGAAATTAAAGAAGGAACATTGTCACGGTTCAAGGACATAACCAGACGTTGTACAGCAAGACGTTTTTTTTTTTATCTAAAAACACACTTGTCCTTCACTGTCGTTCGTCGTGAAAAGTCAACCTTGGTTTTTTTTACGAAGCTGCTGCAGCTCAGGAGGTTCAACGGGTCACAGGTGGTTTTGATGGACGCGACCATGAGCCAGAACTATAACTACAACACAACTGTGCAATTTCATTTTTAAAAAAGTACCTTTTTCTGGGTTTGTTATTTAAAGACTGACTTGAGGGAAGAGTTAGTAAACCACCCAGCGTCCTCATTTACATTTATTTAGCTGGACTACTTTAGAAAAACAGAGGAATGTATTCTCCCCTTAAGCTTTTTTTAGGTCCAGCGGTTTCTTCGCGAGGGGGAACTACAGATGCAGGAGGGCTAGGATTTACAGCGCAGACAACGAAAACAACAACATCTGCGCCCTGCGGCCGTTGCCGGCGAGTGTCAAAAGATTAACCAAACACCCACTTAATTCACTCCTCGGCAGCTCGGCCGATTTATCTCGGTGTTTCAAAAGACGCTCGGAGTTCTACAGAGATGCTCCGACACACGGCGTTCGGAAAACACAAGCCCGAATTGTTGTTGCAACGCGGAGTCGTCTTGGAATCAAAGTTCAAATACATGTAAATCTAGTGTTAAAAAAAAAACAAAAAAACTGTGTTATTGTTCATGGAATCACTGCAGATAAAATACAGCAGATATTTTTTTTTGATTAATCAAACTCATGCAACTAATTAAACCAAAATGTTCAAGATTTCCTTTCGTTTGTGACGCGCGCGTAACGCGTAGGCTGCGCGTGCGGCCCAGATTTTGGCGTTAGGTGCGCGTGACTGAACTCAACTTCCAGCCCAAGTTATTGCATCGAAACCTTAGTTATACAAATACTAACGTTTCATACACAATATTAGAGATGGTAAAAATGTGCATTAAAGCTGCATTATGTAATAAATGTAAAGCAACTGGCCGTAAAATCCTCCTAATATGTCACAGAGACTCAGGAATAATGTTCATATAACAAACTGAACTCACCAACAACAACAGTACAGACAAAATAAAATTGCATTAAAAAAAAAAAATTTTGCAGACTGCAAATCATGTTTATGTTTTGGCGTCAAGTGGCGCCACCTACCGCCGTCTACCAATCATTGCAGTCAGTAGAGTCTCAGCTGCCGCGCGACCACGGGTTGCCAGTTATGTCAGACAGAATGACACCTAAAAGACCTCTGTATTTTGAATTTGAATGTAGTAACCGTTTTTGGCCACATTCTTACATATGGCGCCTTTAAAGGGACAATGTGTAGTATTTATGGGTTTATATAACCCAAAATCCACTTTTTTATACATATTATGTGCTCCTGCATTGTCTAGTCGCTGTATAATATTCTTTGTTTCATTTTCGTAGTGTTTCAAAAAGTCATGTAAAATAACATGGTCGCGGGGCCGCGGTTGCATAGCCACTGTTAGCAGCGAGACGCCATGTTTCTACAGGAGCCTGTAAGGACAAACGCGAGAGAACAAATCAAGCGTCTCTTTACTTGTAGCGGAAGTCCCGCCTCCTCTCGCTCTGCTTCGTCTGCTACGGCCGCGGTAGCTCCGCCCTCTCCCTCACCTCACGAACCTCATCTGCTGACACGGAGAAAGACGACGAGGACGACATTTGACCGTCTGAGGACACCGTAGCGCTCAGGGAAGGGAGGGGGTGAGCAGAGGAGCAGTTCTTTGTTGTAAATTTCAGCCTCTCCTCTAGATGGCACTATAAACTACTTATTTCACCTTTAAGTCCCACATATTTGCGACATTTTAACCGAATAATCCGGCTTTACCTCGTCGTTACGCAGCCTTTTCTGACCATAAACTAAACTGAAATCTTTTTTTCAGTTTTCCTGCTCCACACAGAAACTCCTTCTCAAAGCCAGTGATTTTCGCCTCCCAGAACACAAAAGTGTTCTCTCCGTGATTAGAACCATCAATACAACAGCTACTCCACCGGTCCTTCAAGGTAAAAAAAAAAAAATTGTTGTTTTGGTTAATGGAGTCTGGTGCAGGGGAGTGAGCGGTTTACAAAAGTGACCAAAAAAACTTTGGACACCGTCTTCATTTTCCATGTTGGAAACTGCAGCTGCTATAAAACACACAATAAGCCTTAATGATCATCATATTAAAGGTGAAGTAAGTAGTTTATAGTGCCATCTAGAGGAGAGGCTGACATTTACAACAAAGAACTGCTCCTCTGCTCACCCCCTCCCTTCCCTGAGCGCTACGGTGTCCTCAGCCGGTCAAATGTCGTCCTCGTCGTCTTTCTCCGTGTCAGCAGATGAGGTTCGTGAGGCGAAGGGAGAGGGCGGAGCTACCGCGGCCGTAGCAGATGAAGCGGAGAGAGAGGAGGCGGGACTTCCTGCTACAAGTAAAGAGACGCTTGATTTGTTCTCTCGCGTTTGTCCTTACAGGCTCCTGTAGAAACATGGCGTCTCCCCGCTAACAGTGGCTATGCGACCGCGGCCCGTGACCATGTTATTTTACATGACTTTTTGAAACACATTATACAGCGACTAGACAATGCAGGAGCACATACTATGTATAAAAAAGTGGATTTTGGGTCATATAAACCCATAAATACTACACATTGTCCCGTTAAAAGGCGTTTTGGTCCACATTGATGAAGTCATTTCACAGGAATCGATGGAATTCAGTTTATAACATTTATATATCTGCATATGAGCAGCATTTATTATCACTGTTCAATTAAAGCAGCCTGTATTTTAGCTTCCCGCACGCTCTGTGTTAAACTCAGCATCACAGATTAATATTTTCATCCGTTGCCTCGAGCCTTATAGACATTTTTCTCCCCACAATGTTGCACAAAAGATAATAAAAAAGCCCACACGGATGTTTGAAAGCCGGTGGCACCGTCCTGTTAAGTGTAGCTTCAACAAATGCACATGCATTTTTCAATCCAATTTAAAAAAAAAAAAAAAAAAAAAAAGGAGCCAGAGTTTACAGCTCTCCACTGAGGTTTATTTCACTCAGACAAATTGAATATTTTTCCGTCTTCGCCGCCATTATAAAACTCTCCTGGGTAAGTGATAGTAAAGGGTTTGCTATATTGGTGTTTTGCTGCAGTCTGCGAAACCATAAAATGAAGTTATTCGCTAAATAAACGACTCGCAGACAAAAGCGACCGTACGTCTGTACGCCTCCTCGCGGGAATAAGAGGAACTCCGAGAAATCTCAATGAATGTGACAACGGCAACGAGGGAGAAACGGGCATACGTGGGTTTTAGCGAAAGGAAAAATAAAACGGAAACCAAAATGCATTCGGTGCAAAAAGATAAATGATGAACATATTTGAGGTTTCATGAATTCTGCACACTGAGTTACATGGTTATATAGAAACCTCGAGTGGGCTCACATCATCACATTTTTTGAGTATCATACTGTAAGGTGCAGAGGTGTTTCTAGAGTCTGTAGGGGCCCGAAGCAAAAGTTCCCAGGGGCCCCTTCCTTAATCTGACACCAACAAAATATGTATGAGTTCAGAATTTTTTTTTTTTTCAAAATGAATGAAATAACATGGAAAAACCTTGTAATTAAAAAGTATGTGGAAATTTAAATGTAAAGAACAATAAAATACTGTAAATAGCTTTAAAAAAAACTATATAAACTTAGTAAAAAAAATACATTACACAGTAAAGAACCCACATTATAAAACAATATAAATATATTGAACAATAAAATACTGTAAATAACTGAAAAAAACATATATAAACCGAGTAAAAAAGATATGCATTACACTGTAAATAATCCTCTACATTTTCAAACTTGCAGAACGATAACTTCACACAGGTTAAAGTGAGGTGGGGCCCCTTTAGGGGGGGTTTCCTACTGAGATGGCATTGAAAATCGGGCATTGTTTTTTTTTGAGGGGGGACGGGGAGGCGGCTGCTCACTGCACATTTCAGTAAAAACAGTGTCGGGGGGGCCCCCTATCAGCTCGGGGCCCTAAGCAGCCTGTTCACAAGCTGCGCCTCTGGTAAGGCGAGTTTCCATCTGCCTTCTTTTCCCTCATGCACTTGATAAATTTGCCCATGAAAAAATGAACGAAACACAGAGGATTTGACAACAGGGTCTCCGCAGGTTTCAACAAGTCAAATTTAAGACTTTTTAAGACTTTTTTAAGACCATAATGAATACAATTTAATACCCATTTCACATCTATACTGCCAAAAAAGTACAAAATACATGAAGGAAAATTGGTGCCACAAATCGTTGAAATTGCACGTACCCATCTTGTGCAAGCAATTCGGCTCAGCTGTGGGCTTTCTGTTACGTTTTCTCCGCTGCTATGCTAAGCTGTAACACACCGCGGCGCGCGCACACGGCACACTAGCTAGCGGTGCTCGATAAATTTTTCACCGGGGAACACAGGTGACCTACTTTAGTTCCGTGTTGTAGTTCTGTTATCGCGTCCTCAAGAATAGAAACATTTCAAAGCGAGACTGAAGTTTATGCACGTTGTAAATAAAAGTAACGTTAATAGATTTTTAAGACCTTTCAAAATTGTATTAAAGACTTTTTTTGAGATTTTAGGAGAATTTAAGACATTTTAAAGGGACTCTGTGTAGTATTGATGGGTTTATATAACCCAAAATCCACTTTTTTATACATATTATGTGCTCCTGCATTGTCTAGTCGCTGTATAATAGTTTTTGACAAAGTCTTGAAACATCGCAGACAATTTTTTTGTTTGTTTGAGCGACTCCAAGCCCAAAACTCGGTAGCCAATCAGCAGGCAGCTTCCTAAGGCCCGCCCACAAACAAACAAACAAACAAACCATGGCACAAAGAACAAATCAGGGAGCCCCAAGAAATGCATAATGTGTATTTTCAAACAATGATTAAATCAATATTTTAGTTGCTTCTTAAAAAAGTGTCATATCTGCATCTTATGATAGGGAAAAACAACAGTTTCGCTGATGACACACTTCTGTTGACACGTCGTGAACCAGACTCCCCGACAGAACACGTGACGCTCGGTGACATTTCATTCTTCTTCTTCTTCTTCAAAAAAAAAAACAATCATAAAACCCTATTCTCATGACGCCATTGGGAGAAAATGTCAGGGACACCAAAGACATTAGGATTTATCCATGATTGTAAAAAAATGTGAAAAACATCATCACGATCCTTCCAGGTTGGTGCGAAAAGGTCAACGCGAGCCACGAAGGAGGCGTCGTGAGAATTCAACGTAATGCAGGAAATCTTTGTTTAAAAAAAAAAAAAGCCGCATCTGTAACTAAAACCTTCTGCTGCTTCAGCCTCAGCTCTGAGCCTCGAGGACTTTAAACAAAAGAGGAAAAACCCAGAGATAATTGTGGTCTCGGTAATTAAAAGGCTGCGCTGGGGTTGATGTATTGGAAAATGCCTTTGCACCAGCGGCGGCGGCTGCTGCTGCTCGTTTAACCAATCCATAGCACAGGAAATGCAAATGTGTCCCGTCTCGCTGCGGAGAAACTGAAGGAAACTGAAGTGAGCGGATCCTTTTCAGCTACATCTGATTTCTTTTTATTAAAGCTCACATAGAGTGGTCCTGTTGCACATATATGTTAGTTATGGAGGTCTACTTACATACATTCACTTGTTTTTATGCTCAAAAACCTCCTAGTTGCTGTAAACTAGCCGATAGAAATCTGTCTTTTCTGAAGCTGTTTCCCAGCCGCGATATTTCAGACTCAACTCTCGCACCTAGAAGACAGAACTGTCTTGTGATTGGCCAGTACCTGGAAGTGACATATTCAGCACACTCTCGCTCTCAGAAGCACAGCTCCCCCCTCTGGAACGGTGGATGCACTGCTACTCATTATCAAAACGTTGTTTTAACAGTGTTTAAAAAATAGCTTCTTCACGACTCCCCGCCGCAGTCACTTTGACGACCTTTGACCCAGAGTCAGAAGACACTGTCGCTCGTGAAACACCTCCACAACGGACGTTATTCTTCTTCTTCTGCGGTTCAATGTACGCAACCGGATGTGCCCGGACTAGTGCCCGAACTAGTGACCGGAGCAGGAGGATCTGCTGTTCAGGAGAACCACTGTTTACGTAACCGGACCGGGTTTTTTCAGAGATCTCGCTGAGCCCGAGATTACAATAAAACACAGCGTTCTCAGCAGTGGCTGAACTGTTTGTTTAGAACCTTCAGGGCTTCTTAAACAAGGTAATGACGCAGATACACACTAAAAAACAGCGTTAATTGGAACTTCCGGTCTAGGTCCGCTTTATTAATAATAATAATAATAATAAAAGAGGACAGGCCTCGCTTTATGAGACTCAATCTTATTCATAAAGCTATTACAGAGTCAAAAGTGCGGCGCTATTTACAAATGCTACCTCAGTGAAGTTTCAGCGGTGACGGAAACTGCTCTTGAAAGAAAACGAGCTCCAGGGCTGCATACTTTTCCCTTTTTTTTTTAACAAAAAAATCCACACTGAAAAGCCGTACAGAAGTACAATGCCTAATAAGTCGTCAGAAGAAAACTCCCGCGTTATATCCGTGACGTTTGAAGCGTCTCTGCCCCCCCTGGTGTCTGCTTTGTTTGCCTCGGTTACGAACGCAGCCCCCGCGTTCAAACCCGTCGCTGCCGCTCTGTGATGTCTGACCGAACGCTCGACGTAACGCAACCTGTCATCGGCGCTAATTAAAATGAATAAAAATGCTCGAGAATCTCTCTTGTACGCGGCGAGTAACGAGTGGAGCGGTGAAAGGCAGAGAGAGAATGGAGTTCAAAGCGTCGAACTGAAGGTGACTCGCGCTCAGGTTTGAATTCAAAGGAAGAAGAAAAAATCCACGTGGAAATCCTGAGAACCGTGAAGCGTGAATAACCTCACACGTCTGTTTTCATCGTCTGTTTATCTGTTGACGCGTGTGATCGCAACCGTGTCTGCTTTGGTCTTTAATTAACAAAACAACAACAACAACAACAGCATGATAATAAACCTGTGGGCCGTGGTCTGTGCAGCAGCATCAGAGTGAAACATTTAAAGGTGCATTATGTAATAAATCTAAATCAACTGGCCGTAAAATCCTCCTAATATGTCACAGAGACTCAGGAATAATGTTCATATAACAAACTGAACTCACCAACAACAACAGTACAGACAAAATATTTGCATTAAAAAAATATTTTGCAGACTGCAAATCATGTTTATGTCATGTGGCGCCACCTACCGCCATCTACCAGTCATCGCAGTCGGTAGAGTCTCAGCTGCCGAGCGACCACGGGTTGCCAGTTAAGTCAAAACCTAAAAGACCTCTGTATTTTGAATTTGAATGTAGTAACTGTTTTTGGCCACATTCTTACATATGGCAGCTTTAACAATATTACTGGGGGGGAAATGGATCAGGCAAACATGGGGTTTAGTCATGAACGTTTTAAAGCAGGCGATGACCAAATATTTCTCCTTGGAAGGTCAAAATTTGAACTTGATATTGTATTATATTATGTAAGCAGGGAGTGGGACGCCAGGCTTCTCATGCCTATGCCTCAAAATGTCAATTTTGCCTATTTTAACCAGAAAAGGACCAGAAAATGATCCTGTGAGTAAGTGATTTTTGCCCATTTTTCCAGAATAACAAGAAAAACAGAAAGATTTGAGGAAAAAAACACTGTAGTCGTACATGAACACCAGATTGTGTGTGTTAAATTTGAAATGTGTATAGTATAAAACATACTTGAAATAACACTTAAACAGGTCAAAAAAAGAGGAAACTATGCTAACTAATAATTCCGATAGCACAAACTGTCGCTTAATTACAGAAATGCAAAAATGTGCTTACACAAACGTGTCGTCTTCAAAACTCTCTTGAAAATCAAATACTCTTTAAGCTTTAAAATACTTAAACAAGAGCACTCACCGCAGTGTTGCTAACTTATTTTCTCACAATGCCACATATTAACAGTTTCTACAGTATTTTTGACTGATTTTGGTCCATTTAAATTGTTAACGTAGATTATATACAATAATAAAATTGGACCAGAAAGGTCCCAAGGCCGGATAATCCAATCCAATCCAATCCAAACTTTATTTGTAAAGCACTTTAAAACAACCACAGTGAACCAAAACACACATTAAATAAAAGACATAATAGCTCACAGGAGGCGATAAGATGCATCTAAAACGACTAAAAGTAAATGAAGAGACATAAACGAGAATTTTTGAAGTTCTAAACGTACTTTACTCACTTTTTGTCTCTCCCAAAGTGTCCGTGTTCCAGATTAAAACAGTAAATCAGTCCCAAACCAAGTCAGGCAAAAACAACTGGCAAACATGAGCAAACGAGGACAAACTGGCTTTATACACACACACAGGTTGACCAGGTGAAAACAACAAGGACAGGAAGTGGGCGTGGTTAGGGAAAATGGAGGGAAAATCAAACCGAGACCAGGAAGTGGAAAACAAGTACCACAATGAAACAGGAACTGGAAAAAACAAAAGAAAAACACACAATTTATTGAAAAATCTAAGTTACTAATAGAAGGATAATAAAAACTTATTTGGTAATACCTTAAAAAATGATGTTAAATGAAAGTAAAGGAAACTTTAGTGAACTAACGGTGAATTCAGAGTCATTAACGTGACCCCAATCTGCACCAAATTGGTCTGTGAGTGGAAGCTGCAGAACACGGAGGGAAATACAGTGTGAAGAGGGAATTATTATACTTTAAATTATGGCCAAAAGCCTTTGCTCTTCTTACTCGAGGTTAACGAAGCCAAAAACAACATCGCAACACAAACACAGGATGGCATTTAAGTCGCCGTTGCCACGGAGATCATTTTATAATTTTTGTCAAAAAAAATATCAACTAGAACCAAGTAAAAAAAAAAAAAAACGAAGCTCATCAGGACTGAAAAAGACAATCACAAACAGGACGCGTTGTCGGTTTTTCCAGGGATTTGGAGCCGCTGCGATCGCAGTGTGATTTGTTCACCTATTAATCAGCCTCACGCTGAGCTGCACGACTGCCAGATGCCGTGCAGGTGAATCCATGAATAGTTTTGCTCTCAGAAAAGAAAAAAATAGGTCAGAAGTATTTTGTTATGCAAAAACACAGACGGCGGGAAAATGGAAAGGGTCTGTAATCGTTTGTGCAAATGAACAAATCTGTCACAACAAAAGGCGCAATTTCTCCAAAAAAAAACAACACACAACAACTGACATCATTTTCATTTCCTGTGATTCCAGCACCAGTGAACCTCTTTCAAAACCATCACTGCCTTGATTTCAACACCACAAGCAAATCAAATTTCTCCTCAACAAACGTCACAGAAAAAGTTCAGTAACATGTTCAGTTTACGAGCGACGGACGCGTTAAAAGGGAATAAAACAAGTATAAAAATCTGTTTTTTGGCCCCCCGTGAACTCTGCAGTGACCAGAGTTTGTCTTTTAAAGCGGACCTACACCGGAAGTTCCAATGAACGCTGTGTTTTTTAGTGTGTATCTGCGTCATTACCTTGTTTAAGAAGCCCTGAAGGTTCTAAACAAACAGTTCAGCCACTGCTGAGAACGCTGTGTTTTATTGTAATCTCGGGCTCAGCGAGATCTCTGAAAAAACCCGGTCCGGTTACGTAAAAAACAGCGGTTCTCCTGAACAGCAGATCCTCCTGCTCCGGGTACTAGTCCGGGCACATCCGGTTGCGTACATTGAACCGCAGAAGAAGAATAACGTCCGTTGTGGAGGTGTTTCACGAGCTATGCTATTTTTAAACACAGTTAAAACAATGTTTTTGATAATGAGTAGCAGTGCATCCACCGTTCCAGAGGGGGGAGCTGTGCTTCTGAGAGCGGGTGTTGCTGATTATGTCACTTCCTGGTACTGGCCAATCACAACACAACACAACACACGTCTTCTGGGTGAGAGAGTTGAGTCTGAAATATCGCGGCTGGGAAACAGCGTCAGAAAAGACAGATTTCTATCGGCTCGTTTACAGCAACGAGAAGGTTTTTGAGCATAAAAACAAGTTAATGTATGTAAGTAGACCTCCATAACTAACATATATGTGCAACAGGACCACTCTACGTGAGCTCTTTAATGTAAATTCATTTCTGTCTAAGCATCTTAATCAGCGTCAATGAGAGATGATCGATGGTCTGCAGGAGCAGAGCGGAGAGGAATTAGGGCGCAGGAGCCGCAATCTCATGAAAATTCAGTTCGGCCTCGTCTACGCAATGCATTATGCACGAGAAACGAACATTAGCGAGACGATGTCTTTCGTGACTCTTCTTCTCACCAATGAATTTGAAAAATGTGACTTTTTGTTTTGATTTTAATTGAATGCAAAAAAAAAAATGGCCTATACCAATATTACCATGAGCTTTGTGTATTTTAACATCTTTAAAACGTGCTTTTTCTGACAACGATCACTATAAAATACAATAGAATCTTGATTTACTTGAATTCTTCTTCTTCTTCTTCTTCTTCTTCTTCTTCTTCTTCTGGGTTTCTTGAAACTTTTAACATTTTAAAATAAATACAACATTTACAGCCAAATAAGCAGTTGAACTTTGGGCCAAAACATCATAAGTTTATAGGGGAAAAACACATATAACATATCATTTTCTAATCCAAGACGACCCAATCTTGTACAAAAATGACAAATTTAAGAAAAATACGTTGCCACTTGAATCTGCCGCACACTGTTAAGTCGCTGCCAAACTATGAATACGTCACATCTTAACACACACACACAGCACATGTTTAGACTCTAAATGGCCAAATTTCTCGCCTCAAATTATCTCAAAACTGCGTTCCGTGACACAGAAAAGTAACGAAACGGCCACTGTGCCCCCTACTGATCGGGCGGGAAATTGCAGTGACGCGGTCGGAAAAGTGTGACGTGGCCTTGGGTCATGTCTTAAAACTGCTCTTTGGCTCCGTTCGTCCCTTTTTGTCGCCGAATCCCGCACGACTTTTGTCCGAAAATCTGGTTTTTGACTGGTTTTTGGGGCCAGATATGAACGCTGGTGGTCCAGTTTTGGTCCACGCGCCTCCAGTTGCTCACCCCATCATCACCGTGGGGACATTTTTATGGATCTTTTGTTCGAAAACAAATGCCGATTTCCAGCAAAACGCGCCTCAATCGATATCGCGCTGTTGTTTGTTCTACCAGAGGAGGCAGGTTTTGGGGGTCAGAGGCGTTTGTGTCCACGTTGAGATCAGGAAGAGATGAGGACGCTGAAATATGTATGATTTGGCCTTTTGGTCGAACTCCTATGGAAAAAAGGGAAAGGTCGTGAATAATGGATGCGGCGCTGGCACCTATAGATGGATTTATCTGCTTTCTTCTCAAAGGAAAGAAATTTTGTTCGTGGATGTGACACCGGTGCACGCTGGTTATTTCGGTTACTTCTCCTGGAAAAAAATAAAACGCAAGTAAAAGTTCCCGAGTTTTCCTGGAAACTGGCGTTTGTTTGGGTCGTATCTGTTTAAAAATGGATGTAAATGGTTGGACCGCGGTCGTCAATCTTCCGTGATTCAACCTGACACGATTGTCAGAAATTTGCTTTTACCCCCCCCATCAGTCCCGGCCCCGCCCCCTTCATTTGCATACCATTAAGCAGCAGCAGTTAAACTGCCAATCAAAGTAAAAATAAATATACCCGACGTTCTGTCGTCATCAGAGTTGGAATTTCGTCCATTTCTTCACGGATACGCGACCGTGCGTCTCCCGTTGAGACGACAAAATCGAGGGTGAATTCCAATTCCTTGCTTAAAATCCTCAATCTTAACCCTCAATCTCAAAAATGCGCACTCCCTCTAGTGCAAGTGTTGTCCCGATTCTCAGAAAAATTAAGTTGAGTGGCCAAGTTCAAGGGCTGTATCGCCCTCAATATTGACATTTTCCGAGACCACGGGACCTTGGGAGCAAGGGCTATGTCCCAGAATGCATTGCGTGTTTTTGACATAACAAAGATGGGGCGCCGAAAGCTGCGAAACGAGTACGCTACAAATGTAAGTATTTTCTTTGTAAATAGAGATATAAAAATTATGAAAACCATTGTATTATCTTAGTTTAGGCCCATATTATGGATTACTGACGTCATTGCTGCCTAACGTTTATTTTTATTTTACGATCTTTTGTCAATAGCCGATGGTTTGCTATGGTTTACTTTTCAATAAGTCGTGGTGTGTGGTAACTGTCAGCTGAATATTTGTATGAGTATCATCTTATAACTAACTGACAACCTAATAACTTGACTGACAAACGGATCAGAATAAATAATCCTGACGTAAATGTGTTCTTCTTCTTCTTCTTCTTCTTTTTTCGGAGTCGACAGACTGGACGCAGCTTTGGCGTTATTCTGCCCCCTACAGTCTGAAGACGTATCTGCATTTAAGGGGGTGTCCCATTTCTAAGTGACAAAATAACCCTCAACACTTGGTTTTGTTAAGAAAAATCTGATAATTCCAAAATCTGATAATTCCAAAATCTACTTAAATTTCCAAAATCTACTTAAAGTTCCTAAAAATGCTTGTAATTCCAAAATCTTCACCAGGGGGTTGCCAGGTCTGTCCGTGGTTTGGTGTCGCCCCGGTCTTTTTAAAGTCCAGTCCTGCTTTGTCATGCAACCGCTTCAGTGTGGATTTCCCCCCTCGGGCGAGACAACGCCGCAGATAAGAGATGCTGAGATGTGACGTGTGTTTAGTGTGATAAGAGACTCACAGCTTCTCTCTATCTGATATATATATATATATATATATATATATATATATATATATATATATATATATATATATATATATATATATATATAAGTATATATTTATATAAATATAAGTATAAATATAAAGAAGAACAGTGCTGTGGTCGTGTGCCACGCATTTCCCAGGACACTGAATCGGGTCAAGAGTCTGTTCATTAACAGGAAGTAATTATCTCATTAGTGGTTGATTATATCTGTAGTTTTAGCTGTAAATGAGTTCATTAGCAACTCATTATATAGTCGAAATAAATAAATACATTTAAAAAAATGAGTGACAGCTTCTTAAATAGAAACTCCAGGAGATGATGAATGAACCAGTTTCATCTGATTGATTCACTGACACTGTTAACACTCTGAAGCTCACTGTGCTTTATTGTCTGTTTATTGTCTGTTTATTGTCTGTTTATTGTCAGTTTTCCTCTCACAAATTAAACACAATGTTCTACTGAAAAAGACCTAAACATAGTGATTGAGACCATTTTTAACTATTAGAAGCTCATTCTTTTTGCTCGTTCTTCTTGCAGTCAGCTGATTTGCCCCCTGGTGGCCAGACCGCTGTCCTACACTAAAGGCTTTAAACACAGACTGTTGTTATTTATCATTGCCGTTTTCCAGTCACATTAATAATATGCTGTGTTTTCCCTGCTCTTCAAAGCTCTCACCTCCTCCTCCTCCTCTGACCTTTCCCTCTGTTTATTCGTTGCCTTGAATCCACCTCTTTCCAAACACGGCCGTCTCCTCCGCTCTGCTCTGCTCGGCCTATTTATTCAAAACGGCGCTGACGAAAGCGTAGCGCGGCGAGCGGTAAGGGCCTCTGGCATCGATCGGGCGTCATCGATTAGCCTCGAGCGCTCGTCATCGTCGTCGTCGTCGTGGTCGGGTTCTATCTCTGTCACATGCTCGATAACGACGCAGCGCGCTCGCCGACGCTGATGCAAAGGTCATCTGTGTGAAGGTCAAAGTGCGTCTCGCGTTGCTTTGATTCGGTGTGAGGTTACAACCTGGGATCCATACATGACCCAGATTGGGCTCTCAGTCCTAATCTGATCAGCGGCGGTCTGGAAATATATTTTAAAAGCAAGTTCCAAAGGCTTCCTCCGTCCTTTGTTGTTCCTTTCATATACGACAGCCACGCTCTCTCCATCCCATAATGTGCCTGGACTTTAAGGCCAAAACAACACAATTACCAAATTATGCTAGCTTTATTCTAACAGAGCCTATTGTTAATCCTTCATATTATTATTATTACATCCGTGGATTTGCGGTCATTTTTGCACGTGCATAAAAACTCCTGAAACTTGGCATGGAGGTCAGGTGTGGCGAAAATGCGACATTCCCGTAGGTCCCGAACCTGTGCGTTGCTCAAGGGCTCTCTAGCGCCCCCCCCTAAGGTGAAAACAAAGGCAAAATTGAGTTTCGCCGATTTTCACGAAACTTGGTGAGAAGACGTTATCGACCGAGACGAACAAAAAAGTCGATCGTAACCGTGGACTCAACTCAACAGGAAGTGGGCCGTTTTTAATTTTGACGTTTTGCGCCTTACGTAAATGAGCGAACTCATGCGAGCGTGTTTGGCGTACCACCAATTGCAGTGCAGTCCGAGTTATATATATATATATATATATATATATATATTTCTTCAAATAATGACGACAAACATGAAATTATGGAACACCTGCTAGCACGTGAGTGACACCGAGCCTCACTAGGTCATTTTTGCCCAGGTTAACATAGCATAGAAACTCCTGAAACTTGGCATGGAGGTCAGGTGGTGTGGCGAAAATGCGACATTCCCGTAGGTCCCGAACCTGTGCGTTGCTCAAGGGCTCTCTAGCGCCCCCCCCCTAAGGTGAAAACAAAGGCAAAATTGAGTTTCGCCGATTTTCACGAAACTTGGTGAGAAGACGTTATCGACCGAGACGAACAAAAAAGTCGATCGTAACCGTGGACTCGACTCAACAGGAAGTCGGCCGTTTTTAATTTTGACGTTTTGCGCCTTACGTAAATGAGCGTACTCATGCGAGCGTGTTTGTCGTACCACCAATTGCAGTGCAGTCCGAGTTATATATATATATATATATATATATTTCTTCAAATAATGACGACAAACATGAAATTATGGAACACCTGCTAGCACGTGAGTGACACCGAGCCTCACTAGGTCATTTTTGCCCAGGTTAACATAGCATAGAAACTCCTGAAACTTGGCATGGAGGTCAGGTGTGACGAAAATGCGACATTCTCATAGGTCCCGAACCTGTGAGTTGCTCAAGGGCTCTATAGCGCCCCCCCTAAGGTGAAAACAAAGGCAAAATTGAGTTTCACCGATTTGCACAAAACTTGGTGGGTGGATGTTATCGACCGAGACGAACAAAAAAGTCGACCGTAACCATGGCCTCAACTCAACAGGAAGTCGGCCGTTTTGAATTTTGACGATTTGCACCTTACGTAAATTATATATATATACTGTATTTCTTCAAATAATTACAAAAACATTAAATTTCGGAACACCTGCTAGCACGTGAGTGACACAGAGCCTCATTAGGACGATTCCAGTCTTGTGTACGAAGCCAATTATGTTGATAATCACACGCTGTCGTCGCTGTGGACTAAAAACATCACACAAGAAAAAAACTGTTCATCGCATGAAAGCAGTCAGTTTTTGAGATCCAGTGTCTCAGACTCGTGCAGCACAGCAGATTTAAATGTGTGAGAAAACCTTGATGGAAGAAGAAAAGACGACGCATTAACGTCTAAATGTGTGAACGTGTTGTTTGTGATCGTTTACCTCGCCGACAGCCTCCGTCGGCTCGAGTCTTTCAAGTACGTGTGCGAGTTTATGCTGAAGGTTCTTTCTTTCACTTTCGTTCCTCTTCTTCTTTCATCTTGTCGCACTTTTCTGTCGAGAACTTTGTCGCGGTTCAGTTTCTCCAAAGGCGCAGTTTAGCTCAATTACGGTTTAATGAAAGTGGATTAATTTTCCTCGCCCGTGGCTGTAATTTCATCTTGGCTGATGCGAGCAGCCGCATTATTTGCTTCCTCTCGTTCCGTCGTAGCCTGAAAGGTACTTATCGAGACTGTTCTCCCACCTCTTGACTGCTGTGTTTGCCAGTATTCTTGCCAGTAAGTGCTTTCTTGTAGAATACATCACTGTTATTGGGTTCAGCTCCACTCGGAGCACTTGACCCCCGCGATCTGAAGAGGAAGCGAACGCCGTCGCCTTCTCCGCATTTATTTCTTCTTTCTTCTGACTCTATAATAATATTGCTTTGTGAGGAACTTTGACCTCCGAGAAATAGACGATTAATTCATTTAAAACGCACACATTTCCGTGTCTCGAAATGTTAACGGGCCACGGATTCTCCTGCACGTGGAGTTATTTCCTGACTGCAGCTTCACAAACAGCGCAATAATATCTCTGTGATATAATATAATATACATATATATATATACATAATATAACTGGTTTTTTTGGTGCTTGCAGCTCCCGACTTCCCAAAAAAATCTAATCTAAATCTAATCTGGAAATAATTCCAAAATCTACTTATTATTCCAAAATCTACTTAAAGTTCCAAAATGTACCTATAATTCCTAAATTTTCTTATAATTCCTAAACGTACTTATAATTCCAAATTCTATTTATAATTCCAAAATTTACTTTTAATTCCAGAATTTACTTATAATTCCAAAATGTACTTATAATTCCAAAATCTACTTTAAGTTCCAAAATGTACTTATAATTCCAAAATTAACTCATAATTCCTAAATTGTCTTATAATTCCTAAATTGTCTTATAATTCCTAAATTGTCTTATAATTCCTAAATGTACTTATAATTCCAAAATCTATTTATAATTCCAAAATCTACTTATTATTCCAGAATTTACTTATAATTCCAAAATGTACTTACAATTCCAAAATCTACTTAAAGTTCCAAAATGTACTTATAATTCCAAAATTAACTTATAATTCCTAAATTGTCTTATAATTCCTAAATGTATTTATAATTCCAAAATCTATTTATAATTCCAAAATCTACTTATAATTCCAGAATTTACTTATAATTCCAAAATATAGTTATAATTCCAAAATGTACTTACAATTCCAAAATCTACTTAAAGTTCCAAAATGTACTTATAATTCCAAAATTAACTTATAATTCCTAAATTGTCTTATAATTCCTAAATGTATTTATAATTCCAAAATCTACTTATAATTCCAGAATTTACTTATAATTCCAAAATATAGTTATAAGTCCAAAATGTACTTACAATTCCAAAATCTACTTAAAGTTCCAAAATTAACTTATAATTCCTAAATTGTCTTATAATTCCTAAATGAACTTAAACTTCCAAAATCTACTTATAATTCCAGAATTTACTTATAATTCCAAAATGTACTTAAATTTCCCAATTTTACTTATAATTTCAAAAATCTACTTATAGTTAAATAATGTCTCTCTTATAAAATAAAACACAGCTCGTTTTTTTCGTATTTATTTGCCTTTAGTCGTCGCTGCACTACGACTTTAGCAGTAACAGGAAGTAGCTAAAAGTGAATATAATATAGATAGAGGACGTCTCGTTCTCCACGATTATATCTGCATAACAATATTGCTTTGTCAGGAACAGTGTCCTCTCAGAAATGGACAATTAAATCATTAAAAACACATTTCTGTGTCTCTAAAGCGTTAACGGGCCACAGGTTCTCCTGCACGTGGAGCTATTTCCTGACCGCAGCTGCACAAACGGCGCAATAATATCTCTGCTTTTCAGCGTGAAACCATTTGTCTGGATGATCAAATAAAGACACTCACGTAATCTTATTTTTTTTAGGGCGTCCGTGTCTTTATCTGAAGCTGTGGAAATCAAAGCGTGGCCTCGGCTCATGCACGTGCACGCCCGTGCACGCCCGTGCACGCCCGTGCACACCCACCGCCCCCCGACTGAGAGATATTGTATCCGGTTTTGATGATCGAGGATCAAAGAGGCTGAAGAAGAGGAGCTGAGGTGATATCATATTTGTTGCCACCTGCTCTCACAGGAAATCCTGATTTTATCAGCGAGCTTCATAGGATTTCCTTCCCCCCCCCCTCACATCTTTTTTTGAAAATAGCTGCTTCTATAAGATCCGAGATATTGAGCTGGACATGTTTTTCTTCTATCTTCTCTCAGCGATTTCTATCTTCCACCCATTTCTTGATTGAGTTTTCTCGCCTCTCTCTCTCTCTCTCTCTCTCTGTGGTCTATAATCTCTCGGTGAAAATAAGCAGGTGGCGCTCGGTGATGAATGGGAGTTAAAGCCTTCTCGCGTTGGGGCGAAAGTCTGTCGCGTCCGGAGGTAAAACTTGGTGCCTGAAAGTGGAGGGTAGAGGAAAAGATGGCTTCAAGAGCCAAAACATATTAAATATCACGAGAATAAAGTCATTATTAATCAATTAAAGATGATCGGCTGTAGATCTGATCGTCTTTTGTGGCAGATGTTTGACATGTTAAGGTTTAGGTGTTAAAGGGGTATGTTTTTTTTTTGGTTCCTCTTTGTTGCAGCTACACAAGATGAAAGTTTTTTTTATTTTGTTTTTCCCTGATTCCACCTTCACGGGGAGAGTTCGGGCCAATTCCAATTCCCATCTTAACCCTCAAGCTCAACACTTAATCTTAACTGTTTTGGAAATTTAGGTATATTTTGGAACTGTAAGTAGATTTTGGAAATTTAAGTAGATTTTGGAAATTTAAGTAGATTTGGAAATTTAAGTAGATTTGGAAATTTAAGTAGAATTTGGAATTATTAGATTTTGTAAGTAGATTTTGGAAATTAAGTATATTTTGGAACTTTAAGTCCATTTTGGAAATATAAGACTATTCTTTAAATTTAAGTAGATTTTGGAAATTTAAGTAGATTTGGAAATTTAAGTAGAATTTGGAATTATTAGATTTTGTAAGTAGATTTTGGAAATTAAGTATATTTTGGAACTTTAAGTCCATTTTGGAAATATAAGACGACTATTTAAATTTAAGTAGATTTTGGAATTCTAAGCAGATTTTTGAAATTTAAGTAGATTTTGGAATTAAAAGTAGAGTTTGGAACTATAAGTAGATTTTGTAAGTAGATTTTGGAAATGTAGGTATATTTTTGAAATTTAAGTAGATTTTGGAACTTTAAGTAGATTGTCCAACCATAAGAATATCTTTTACATTTAAGTAGACTTTGGAATTATAAGTAGATTTTTGAACTATAAGTAGATGTTGGAACTTTAAGTCCATTTTGGAACTATAAGTAGAGTTTGGGATTATTAGATTTTGTAAGTAGATTTTTTGGAATTGTAGGTATATTTTTGGAATATTATGTAGATTTTGGAATTTTAAATACATTTTGGAAGTAGATTTTGAAATTTAAGTAGATTTTTGAACTTTAAGTCGATTTTTGAACTTTAAGTCGATTTTTGAACTTTAAGTAGATTTTTGAACTTTAAGTAGATTTTCGAACCATAAAAATATTCTTTAAATTTAAGTAGATTTTGGCATTGTAAGTAGATTTTTTTTAACTCTAAGTAGAATATTTAAGTCTTTTTAACTGATCTGCAGCTGGACGCTGTTCACTTTAATTCTTGTGTCTGACGTCGCGCTCACGACTCTTCAGTGACGACGCTCTCTGACGTCACACTTTAGCGTCGGCTCAGCTCACTTGGCACCTGGTGGCCCTTTTTCCTGTGGCTCCCAAACTCCCTTGGCGAGGCCCTGGTGGACGTTTTAAGGGTCTTTTTTTTAATGGTCTGAGCTCAAACACAATCCCGCGCGGTTCGGTGTCGCTGCAGAGAAGCGGCAGGATTAGCGCGGTGGTAGCCGCGTGACGACTGCAGCTCGGAGGATTTAATGAAACCAAACGTTTTAATCGGCCGGAGCCTGTGCAGAAATTGGACGTTAATCAATGGAGAGTCGGTCTGTTATATATTCATTACTCTGTTCCGCGTTGATGAAAGACTCTCAGGTGTGGGTTTCACCGTTTGTACCGGTGCCCTTTTCTATGTCGAGGAAATATCATTAGTTACAATTATGAGCGCGACAGCTGCCACATCGATCCACTTCTTAATTAAAAAATGTTATAAAACCCATTAAGACACAGCTCTCCATTATTATTATTATTATTTTTTTAATATGGCTGAATGAACAGAATAAATCAATGGGATGTGAAACACAGAGGGTGATATTTAAAAGTTTGTTTGGACGAAACCATTTGTGACTTCAGAACTCGGTGTGGTTCTCCTGGTTCCTCCTGACACGGTGTGACTGTGTCAAACCGATGCTCTATTTCTATCACGGCTATATAAGAGGCTGGAGGACAGAGACTCGCTCAGAATCACTTTTTTAAGCCTTTTTCCCTGAAGGTGAAGGTGAAGCTTTCAAGGAACAGATAAAGCAAGTCATCTTTTATTTGCTGCGGGCAACTTCACTTGCTTGTTTTCCTGTAGGGGGGGGATTAGAGCAGCTTTCAGCTCATTTTGTGTGTGTGTGTGTGTGTGTGTGTGTGTGTGTGTGTGTGTGTGTGTGTGTGTGTGTGTTTGAACTTTGTTGTGTCAGAGTTGAACTTGGACTCAGGGCCTGTGCACACACACACACACACGAAAATGAGGTTAGCAGAAGTTTTCTTCTTGCAGGTGTTTTTGGAGTTGTGAAAAAGGCCGTTTTTCTTTTGCAAAAAATACAACCAATCGACACTATTTTGTCGCTTTACCTTCGTTGTCATCGTCTTCTTATTCTTGTTTTTTTGGGGGGCAATTTTAATTTTGTGTTTGTAGGAGCTAAAATCTTTGTTTAATTCGTCCATGTTTCCATTTTCTACCGCTTTATTGTGTCAATCTCAGCTGACATGGGGCGATGGACGGCAAATCTGCATGTTTTTTTTCTCTGTTTTGCTTTTTTTTATTAAAAGATATGATAATATGAAATTAAAAAAAAAAAAATTAGAAATCATTCATGATTTTGAAATGAAATAAATAAATGAATAAATAATAAATAAATAAAATTATAATACTAAAAAGTAAAAAAATAAATTATATTAAAAATCTGCATGATTTTAAGTAAAAAAAAAACTTTATTAAAAACTAAAAAAATAAGATAAAATTTGAAAAATGTAAATAATTAAAAAATAAAAATAATTTCTGCATGTTTTTGGACCATGGTAGGAAACCTGAGAACTGGTTTTTCCCATTCTGATTTGAAAACTTCAGGCAGATTCTTATCAAACTTAACTGAGAGAAACCCTATGTCTATACACTCTTAGAAATAAGGGTTCCAAAAGGGTTCTTCTACGAGTGCTGAGGTTCTACCTGGAACCCTTTCTTTTACCGAAGAAAGGGTTTTTCAAGGGTAACACTAATGGTTCCAGTAAGAACCATTTTGATCCAGAGAACCCTTTAAAACCCTGTTCCTGAATAAAGGGTTTTAAAAAGGTTCTACCTGGAACCATTTGCTTCTGAAAAACCCAAAGAAATGGTTTTAAAAGGATTCTTGGTGGAACCCTCAAAAAGGGCTCTCCTAAGAGGACAAGCTGAAGAACCTTACATGGTTCTACTTAGCACAACAACAACAACAACAACAACAACAACAACAACAACAACAACACATAACCGGCATTTTCATAAATCTCCACTATGGACAGAGTTTTTAGAAAGAATGTTTTTCTGTGATAAAAACAGGGTTTTTCATGTAAACCAGAGGCCAAAGCACTTGGAAATATTGGCGTTTTGCCTTCGCGTGAACGTGGCCTCGGAGAACGTACAGAATAAACACACACTGATGAAAACATGAAGCGGCTCAGTGCAGGTAACAAATGACAAGGACACTTACTGAGTGTGTTCACGAGGCTCAGGTGTGCAGGAAGAAGGGAAGAAAGTGACATTTTGGTGGTAAAAGTGGTATGTTCCACGTTTGCACAGCAGCCATTTTGACAGCCTGTGTTAGCCTGTCAGAGTCAGTGTGACACAGAAACAGCATGCACCCCCCACACAGCTGAGGCCACTTAATGGAACTCAGCCATCGTTAATTGCATTATTTTGCACCTGTGATTTGCTCTGATTTCACCCGTCAACATGAAGCAAACACAGGACACAACATGGACGCCAGCCAAGTTTAACACTTTACACCTGAGATTTTTATCGTTTTTATATTTATTTATTTAGGAGGATAGTTTGGATTAAATACAAGTAAAGTTTTTGTCCTATCTTAGCTTACAAACAATTAAAAATATGACAGAAAAACTGAAAATAATTATAATTTTGCATGTGTAAATATATGCGTTTTCTATAACTGGACTGTTTTAGGTCATTTTCCATATTTAAGTAAGTACTTTTTTATGTTTATTGTGAAAGAGTTAAAAAAAAAAAAAACTACACACAGGTACTTGTACATGTTTTTACTTCAAGTACCTCAGTGAATGCAGTATAAACACCTGGATAAAAGCACTTTACGCATGTTTTACAATGAAACTAAAGGGAAAATCTCACAAATTCAAACTGTGGTGCGTGTAATAATAATAATAATAATAATAATAATAATACTCTGCAGATTAGCGAGCGTATTTTTCACGGATTCTTACGAAAATGATAAAATACTTTAAAAGCGTCATGTGCAAATATATATATATATGTGTGTGTGTATATATACTGTAAATAAATATATATATATAGAGAGAGAGGTTATTGTTATGTTTCCCTGCTGTGTGATTTTGTAAATGTGTTGAATTTATATTAATTAAAAGCAGTTTTTTTTTTTACTTTTTCCGAACTTCAAACTTCAAACAAAACCACTTTTTTTCCACATTTTCTTTCTTTTCAACTTGTTTCTACAGATTCTACAGCGAGGGTCAGTGGATTTAATTAGTGTATTTGTGTGTGTGTGTGTGTGTGTTTTTAAGCCACATAATTAACCACGACCACATTTGCGTCGCCCGCTCACGGCACAAAAAATCTCACACCTTTGCTCCGATTGCAGCTCATTAAAAGTCAGATTTTCAGCAGCTCGTGTTAAAGTTTCCTTACATTTTCATAGAAACTAAATTAAACACGATCTCCCGCCGAGCTGAGATCGTGAGTTTGGCTTGATTTCAGCGCTCTGATTGTAGGTGTCGTCGTCCCGCTCTCGCTGTTACACCAGTGATTATTTGTAGAAAAAACAGCAGAGAAGTAAATGCTTCACAGAACATGAAGGTCCAGGTTTGGTTTGTTCTGTTGTGGGGGGTTTTTTTGCCTCTGGCTCCTAAAAATCCCCCTGAAACGCCCGCGAAGCATCGCCTCTGTCGACCGTTTCCCTTAATTACAAAGGTAAAACATGTCATTTGCCGTGTTAATCTCTTTTAAATGTGACCTAATGGTCGTTCGCTCGCCTTTAAACATCACGGCCGTGGCGATGGACCCGAGGACAATGAGCCCACGAGCGAAAAAAGGGCTTTAACATTTTCCAATTTGCCAAACAATAAAGATCCTGCTGATTCAGTGACTCCCTTCAATCGGCGTTTGATTGAGAGGTCTGAGTCATTGATCCGACGTCTTCCCAGAGGAGCCTTTTGTTCCTGCCGATGCCGCGGGGGGGGGAAGAGAGAACGTCATTATCCATTCTGTTTGGTCTGAAAACACAGCAGCTACTTCACTGAATTACACTTCACACACGTTCACGTTAAAAGACGGAAATCGAGCGTCTGCTACGGTGATATGATTTACATGCTCGTGACAAACGGCCCAGAACAATCAGGAGAGAAGCTCTTTGACGGGTTTGTGAAGAAGAGCTTTCAATGAAAACGGTCTCTGAGACCTGAGCCATGTTTTAATTCAAAACATGAGAACTTTAGTTTTTAAGTATTAAAGCATTAAAGTCAGAGTTTAACTTATGTTGTGAACCAATGAACAGCTTCCATCTTAAATGTCAGTAGGACGACTTTGACCTTTACCTTGGGTGACGTGGACAATCTGCTATTTTAGAATTGAGGATTATTTTTCAAAGAGAGTAATCCTAATCTCTATTTTTTTTTTTTTTAATTAATCAAGTTTTCTTTTGACCATACAATGTAGGAACATGTTGAAAAATGACGAGCAGGGTTTACCAAACCTGTAAATCACATTCTGAGATTAGAAAATGTTCAAATTCAGAGATTAGAAAATGTTCACTTTCAGAGATTAGAAAATTTTCGCATTCACATTCTGAGATTAGAAAAATATTCACATTCTGAGATTAGAAAATATTCACCTTCAGAGATTAGAACATTTTCGCATTCAAAGATTAGAAAATGTTCACATTTAGAGATTAGAAAATGTTCACATTTAGAGATTAGAAAATGTTCACATTCTGAGATTAGAAAATGTTCACATTCTGAGATTAGAAAACATTCACTTTCAGAGATTAGAAAATGTTGGTATTCTGAGATTAGAAAATGTTCACCTTCAGAGATTAGAACATTTTCGCATTCACATTCTGAGATTAGAAAATATTCACATTCTGAGATTAGAAAATGTTCACATTCACATTCAGAGATTAGAAAATATTCACATTCTGAGATTAGAAAATATTCACCTTCAGAGATTAGAAAATTTTCGCATTCAAAGATTAGAAAATATTCACATTCTGAGATTAGAAAATATTCACATTTAGAGATGAGAAAATGTTCACATTTAGAGATTAGAAGATATTTGCATTGTGAGATTAGAAAAAAATCACTTTCAGAGATTAGAAAATGTTCAAATTCAGAGATTAGAAAATTTTCACCTTTGAGATTAGAAAATGTTCACCTTCATACGTCAACACAGAAGCTGCTAAAATACAACATTAGAGGTAAAAATCACTACTTTCTCTTTCTTCTCTCACACCCTCTTTGTGTAAGACTGTGATGTTTGGGTAACTCCTCACACGTCCACAGGGGGGCGATAGAGGCTCAGGCTAATCTTTTATCAGGTGAGTCTTTTTGTTAAGAGGCGTTTTCCAGCAGCTGTGATGCCGCTGTGACAGCGAGCGTCCAGCTCTCTCGCAGCAGGACGACCCCACACACGCACTATTATGGTCTGTCAAGGCCTTATTGACAACGTGTCATGCAAACCACACTTTAAAGAAGCTAAATTATCCCCATTAAACGTCCCCGCGGCACCTGTTTGTGGCAGAAAACGACCATGGCCTCCTCCATCACCACCATCACCACCACCACCACCATCACCTGCTACAGACGGCACACGCTGTTCCACCTCAGAAGTTCACTGTGCAAAGAGTTCTTTCAGCTAAAATAGAAGAAGAAGAAGAAGAAGAAGAAGTAAAGGTTGGTGCTGTGACCGGCATCAGATGTCGAAGCTGCAAAATGAAAAACCCTGAGGGAGACTCAGACCTTTGATTTGACCCGGATTACATATTGATGGGCTTGGATAATAGAGACGAGAGCGTGCGTTCCTTCTGTCACGGCGCGGTCGATGCGTTGTTAATGAACTTTAAGGACAGGACGTTTATTTATCAATGTTTTCCCTCGTGGGCTCAGGTCGACACCAGCCACCGAAACGTTCTTTTTTTTTAAAGAAATGAAATGTTAATCGATTCCAAAGCTCTTGTGGATTCATCTTTTTATCTCTTTAACGCTTTGACTGACATCGAACCATTTTAGTGAGGCTGTTTCAGCTTGAGAGATTTGAGATTAGAACATTTTCGCATGCCGAGATTAGAAAATGATCGCATTCAGATTAGAAAATATTCACATTCTGAGATTAGAAAATGTTCACATTCTGAGATTAGAAAGTATTCACATTTAGAGATTAGAGAATATTCACATTCTGAGATTAGAAAATATTCACATTCAGAGATTAGAAAATATTCACGTTCTGAGATTAGAAAATATTCACATTCAGAGATTAGAAAATATTCACATTAAGAGATTAGAGAATATTCACATTCAGAGATTAGAAAGTATTCACATTCTGAGATTAGAACATGTTTGCATTCAGAGATTAGAAAGTATTCCAATTCCCAAGATTAGAAAATGTTGGCATTCACATTCTGAGATTAGAAAATTAATACGTCTACACAAGCTGTGTGTGTGTGTGTGTGTGTGTGTGTGTGTGTGTGTGTGTGTGTGTGTGTGTGTAATCAAGACTGTGATGTTTGGGTAGCTACTTAACCGTCCACAGGGGGCGATAGAGGCTCAAGCTAATCTCACAGCTCTTGTTAAATTTAATAACACTCTGCGACAGCTGCACTAAAAGTTAACCTTCAATCCTCATTAAAGCTGAAAGAGAAAACACAGCCTTCGTCTCCTTTTGACTGATGTATGATTAGTGAGAGTAAAAAAAAAGAATCTGACAGAAAATGAGTCGAGTGAACTCCAAACACGAGTCTGACAGATGAATAAAGACGTGTTACGCATAATATGAATAATCTGCATGTAAATTAGCTGTGAGGGATTAGACAGGTCAGTCGTATTTTTGGGTCTTTCTGAGAAAACAAGTGAAGCTTCTCGCTGGACAGAAATCAACAGGAAGTACAGGATATTAAACAATCTGCAGATGTTCCTGCTCCCTTTCATGTGGGAGGACACTGACATCTAGTGGAGGATGGGTGACATTGCGACAATGACAACATGTAAGATACCCTACATGATAAAATGAGATAAGAGTGCAGACATAAAATGTAGACTTTTTTTATCAAATGGAGGAGAAAAACATAGACAATTGGCAAAAAAATTTGGGCCAAATTTTTTTTATCATTTTTCAATTTTTTTTAATCATTTTTCCCAAAAAAAATCATTTTTCAAAAAAAATATAATTTTTCAATTTTTGTAAATCATTTTTCAAAAAAAAAATATATTTTCAAAAAAAATTAGTCATTTTTCAATTTTTTTCAATAATTTTTCAAAAAAAATTATAAGAATTGTTCAAAAAAATTATAATTGTTGAAAAAATTATTTTTTTTTGAAAAATTTAAAATTATGAAAAAAACGGGAAAAAAATCATTTTTTTTTTCATATTTTTTTGGGAAACCTGAGATTTCCCAGAAAAAATGTTTTCGAAATGTTTTTTTTTTTTTTTCTCATGTCACTTCGGGTGCTCCGTACTCATCAGCCATGGTGTTTCAAACTGAAATCTCTCCCCCAGAAGACAGAACTGTGTTGTGATTGGCCAGCCAGCGTAGAGCTTTCCCAACTGTCTTGTGATTGGCCGATACCTGGAAGTGACGTAATCAGCACAAAAAAACAGCGTTAATTGGAACTTGGAACAAAAACACACATAATAGCGACGTAAAACAGCTTATAAGTCGTCATCGTTGACAATGCTTTCGTTGAGTCTCTCAGACTTAGTGGCTTAAACTTATTCTTAACAGTGAACTGTAAACTTCTGCTCACCTCACGCCCGACGACGACCTTCAGCGCTGGAAAAACGGAAACCGCTCGGCTGAACGATGACAGAGCGCCGCGGTGATGATGAGTGGACTGTAAGAGAAGAAGAAGAGAAACTCTCCGACTCTAAAGAGACTCGAGTGGACGACTGATGAATTGAATGTTTTTATTATTATTATTATCATTATTTTCCTCTTCTTTCATGGCACACAAGGACACATTTGTCCTCAGTAATACAAAAAAAAAAATAAACAGCTAAAAACTATTTTCCTTCTGCCTAAAAAAATATATTTCATAAAATCTAACAATAAAACACTGTACAGTAGCAAAAATAAAGCGGTTTCTGACAATAAACGGAGGAACGAAGCTCCTAAAAAGACAACGTTTTCCTTCGAGGCAGAGATTCCTTCATCAAAGTGCTTAAATAATCCCTAACTTCTAAAAAAACGGATAAACTCTGCAAGTGTAATAATGTCTCCACATGTATTAATATACATATATATACATATATATATATATATATTTGTACAAAGACATATTGTTATTCTCTTCACACAAGGAAGAAACAGAGACGCTTTTAAATTGTCCCACAGACGAGAACGAATGCAGTGAACGTTTGACACTGTGGTGAAAACAAATGATTCAGAAATACTGGTGGAGTCTTCCTCTTCCTCCTCCTCTTCCTCCTCCTCCTCTTCCTCCTCTTCCTCCTCCTCCTCTGTGCGTCAAGTATAAATGTGAGGAACTTCAGTCTTCAGTCAGTCCTCGGACAATCCCGCGTCCTGCATCAGGAATTCTTTGAAGCCTGCAAAGATTCACTCCTGTAATTATAGTTTTTTTTATAGTTTGTTTGTCCACCTCCCGTCTCTCTCTCTCTCTCTCTCTCTCTCTCTCAGTGTCTCTCTCTCAGTGTCTCTCTGTCGTCTTCTTCTGGGGCTCAGTGAGTGTTTGGATAATCACAGTCATCACAGGAGATGAACGTTGGTCACTCCTCGCTCTCCTCTGACAGCGTTCGTCTGTGGAGCTCGTTCTGGACGACGTCGCTGCTGGAGCCCGAGGAGATGCCGCTGTCTGCAAACACTGAGCCTGAAAAACACACACACACACATATATAAATATATATGGTAACGCTTTCTTTTACAGTCCCCTAATTACCAGGTATTTACCTGGTAAATTCATGGTAACACCAAAGTGTTACTAGGTAATTACCAATGGTAATAAGAAAGTAAATACAGTGAAACTGTTGCCAAAATACTGGGCATTTACCTGGTAACTATATAGTTAATTGTAGCGTGTTATTACTGCTGTTAATAAGAAGGTATGTACAGCTAAACTATGGCAAAACTATGGTAAATGTAAGTGTATTATTGGGTTATAAACTGGTAATAAGCAGGTACCCACAGTCCCCTAATTACTAGCTATTTACCCAAGGGGTAATCTAACAAACCTAACCCTAAAAATGTGTGTAATTACATGGAAACAAGCTTGGCTTTCTTTTACAGTACAGTTTTACTTTACTTACCGAGTACATTACCGTGCATTACCCAGTATTTTGGCAACGGTTTCACTGTATTTACTTATCTTATTACCCTTGGTAATTACCGAGCAACACTTTAGTGTTACCATGAATTTACCAGCTAAATACCAGGTAATTAGGGGACTGTAAAAGAAAGCGTTACCATATATATATATACATATATATATATATACCAGGGTATAGGGTCTCTACCAGGTTTCAACAAGTCAAATTTAAGACTTTTTAAGACTTTTTTAAAGACCACAATGAAGACAATTTAAGACCCATTTCAAATACATACTGGCAAAAAAGTACAAAAGACATGAAGGAGAATCGGAGCCACAAATCTTTGAAATTCGGCTCAGCTGTGGGCTTTCGTTAAGTTTTCTCCGCTGCTATGCTAAGCTAAGCTGTAACACACCGCGGCGCGCGCATAGGAATTTTGGACATAAGACCTATTTTCCAACTCAGCCGGTGTGTTGGAGACGTCTGGAAACGTTTTCAAGAAATTTCATTCAGTTCTTCTTGTTGCCAAGTTCGCTGATGCTATGGCTAGCGCAAGTCAATGGTACAAGTTAGCATGGCATTAGAAACACTCATACCGACTCCACAGTGCACCCGAGGCAAATCGATTGTAACGGCAGACTATCGACGTACATATCTGTGTTGATAGAATGTTTGAAATAAAACCAACCTTGCAATTTGAAGGATTTTATGTCTCAGCAGCAGCAGCAGCAGCAGCAGCAGCGCGTCATACTTCCTGTTAGGCTACGGCAGCGGCGGACTGATTCCGCTGCTGCTGAGAAAGTAGTCCCTCAAAAATGGATGATTCATGCGATGCGAGGTTGTTTCAAATGTTTTTCTATCAACACAGACATGTACGTCTGTAATAGTCTAGTGATTTCATTGACTTGCCTCGGGTGCACAGTGGAGTCGGTATGAGTGTTTCTAACGCCATGCTAACTTGTACCATTGACTTGCGCTAGCCATAGCACCAGCGAACGGGGTCGTACCTATGTTCCCCGGGTCCTCTGCGCCCCGATTTTCCCAAAAAAGGTCCTATGTTCCCCACTTTGTGGAAGCCTGGGTGTGGAGCTCCAGGGTAAAGGGTTAGGGTTAGGGTAAGGGTGAGGGTCCTTTGTTCCCCGGGTCCTTTTGGGTAAACAGCGGGGAACATAGGACCCTTTTTTAGAGAAAGGGTCCTATGTTCCCTGGTCACATACAAAGCGGGGAACATAGGACCCGGGGAACATAGGACCCAGGGAACATAGGACCCAGGGAACATAGGACCCGGGGAACACAGGACCCGGGGAACATAGGACCCAGGGAACATAGGACCCGGGGAACATAGGACCCGGGGAACATAGGAATTTCGAACTGTCCCTTAAATCAGAGTTTCTTTAATTGATGGCAGGTCTGAATCCAAGAAGTCTGAACGCTGAAATTAAACCAAAAGGTGCTTCAACAAAGTATTAGTTTGAGGGTGTGCAGCCAGCCATTTCCCCCCCCCCCTATTGTTTGTCAGTTAAATTGTCCCATTAAAGGTGTGTGTGTGTGTGTGTGTGTGTGTGTATCATGTGCAAACATACCATTAGAGTCGGTGGTGACGGAGGAGCTTCGAGAGGTGGAGAAAGCAGCTGAGGTGATCCCCGTGTTCAGAGACACGTTCCTGTGGTTTTGCGTGGCCGTTCGACTCCAGTCTGCAAAAGAACATCGATGAAGATGTGACACAGAGTTCAAAAACAGACACAATACACACATTTTCATGATGGTTTTTTTTAGTTGAATTCTTATTTGTTTATTCACCAATTTAAAATATAAAAAAATAAGGAAAAAGGTTCTGACCTGAGTTTTCGGCCAATCGCAGCCTCCCACAGCAGAGGTAAGTCCTCCACTGCCTGCGCACCGCCTCCTTCATAGCGCAGTGGAAGACGAAGATCAGGAAACCTGCGCACGACAAATAAAAAATTACTATAAACACACGTCATGTGATAACGGACATGGAGTCATTTTTCAGATTCAAACCTTGAAAAGAGTTGAAGATGGTGAAGAGGTAGACGAAGGCGATGTAGACGGGGCCCCAGGCGAAGAGGGCGAAGCCCCACGTGAGGCCGAGCAGCACCACGAGGCCGGTGACGCTGCGCACGTCGGCCAGCAGACCCCTGTTGGCCGCCTGGTTGTGAGGGTTCTGCCTCTTGACCCGGTGCAGCTGCACCATGACGACCACGAAGACCACGAAGCACAGGACGAAGATCAGGAGGAAGTACGCCACCACGCCCACGTAGAAGGCGATGTCGTTACGCAGCCAGCAGCTGCAGGAGCAGAAACGGGACAATATTGAAATATTAAAAAGATACTTTTCGACTTAACTAGACGATACAATGTGTTATGATACTATGAGATATGTATATGAAATGATACGATGCATATGTACTTATGCCACGATACAAAACAATTATATACTACAAAACAGGATGATACTATGCATATCTATCATTATGATACTATACGATACTTAGCATTATGCTATAATACAAAATGATACAATATGTAATTATATAATACAAGACAGGAGGATACTATGCATATCTATAATATTATGATACTATACTTAGCATTATGCTATGATACAAAATGATACAATATGTAATTATATAATACAAGACAGGACGATACTATGCATAGGTATCATATTATGATATTATACGATACTTAGCATTATGCTACGTTACAAAATGATACAATATGTAATTATATAATACAAGACAGGAAGATACTATGCATAACTATCATTATGATATTATAGGATACTAAGCATTCTGCTACAATACAAAATGATACAATATGTAATTATATAATACAAGACAGGACGATACTATGCATATCTATCATATTATGATGCTATACGATACTTAGCATTATGCTACGATACAAAATGATACAATATGTAATTATATAATACAAGACCGGACGATACTATGCATATCTATCATATTATGATGCTATACGATACTTAGCATTATGCTACAATACAAAATGATACAATATCTAATTATATAATACAAGACAGGATGATACTATGATGCTATACGATACTGAGCATTATGCTACGATACAATGCGAGGCGACAGAACACGATACGTAGCCATACAACAGGATATGATATAAAATGATACAAAACAATACGTAACATGAGGACAAAATTTGATATGATGTGATAGTTAGTCAAATGAAATAATCTACAACAAAATCAAATGGTATTAATGTGTTATTATTTGTTTTCAGTTGAGGCCAAGTTATGAGGAAATTCTGTGGAACTCAAATTTGCCACCGTTTTCACCTTAGGGGGCGCTATAGAGCCATTAAGCAATGGGAACTATGCCAATATCACACTTTCGCCACACCTGACCTCCATGCCAAGTTTAAAGAGTCTTTATGCACGTTAACCCCCTCAAAAATGACCGCAATGGTTCCTACCATTTTGGCCCAAGCCATTCGAGACTTGGGCCTTGATTAAATAAAATGAATGGCCTTATAGTTATCTAGTGTCAAATGTGCAATGATATACATCAATAATGTACATGAACATAAAATCTGTATTCACATAATCGTAAATAAGATGGAAATGTCCCTTACAAGTCATCTGTAGTGCCATCCGTGTATCGTCCATATGTGACCACGCCGTAGTTGTCTTTATTCACGGCTATTATGATGATCACGATGATGAGAGGAATCCCTGTAAACAGCAGCAGATCACGTCACAACAGACACACAACAAACAAACCAGACATCATCATTGATTTAAACAGTCACCGAGGTTTTAAAAAGCACTGACCCCAGCCCATCAGCGAGAACTTGAGCATGTATCTGCTCATGTACGGCGTGAAGACCTGCACGATGGTCAGGTACATGTGCACCGCCTCCAGGCCGGTCCACGTGAACGACGTCAACAGGAAGTAGTGCAGGAAGAAGGCGGTGCTTATGCACAGGCCGACCGCCGGGTACAGCGCCAGCCAGCCGTCCAGTAAGAAGACCAGGTTGAGGAGCAGGTGGGACGTGCAGAGCTGGACCAGGATCTTGGACGGAATGTCCCGGAGCAATTTACTGCCAAGGAAATTTTTTTGAAATTTTAGCACTATTATCGTTTTTTTCTGTGATGACGGAAATCACGGAGCCCCCGAAGTGACATGAGAAAAAAAAATAAAAATTACGATAAAAAATTTTTTTTGGAAATCTCAAGTTTTAAAGTTGAGATCTCGAGTTTCCAAGAAATTATGAAAAATGAAGAAATATATTTTTTTTTTTTCATCATTTTTTTGGAAATTCGAGATCTCGACTTTGAAACTTGAGATTTTTTTTTTTTTTTTTTATCGTAATTTTTTTTTTTTTTTCCAAAAAAAAGTTTTGGAGTTTCCAAATTTAATATTCAAAAAAATTGAAAATCTTTTTTTTTTTAAGTCGAGATCTCGAGTTTCCAAAAAATGATTAAAAAAAAGATTTTTTTTTTATTTTTTTTTTGGAAAGTCGAGATCTCGCCTTTGAAACTGGAAAAACAGACAAAAAAAAAAATTTGTTTGTTTTTTTCATCATTTCTTGGAAACTCGAGATCTCGACTTTAAAACTTGAGATCTAAAAGAAATATTAAAAAAAAAATTTTTTTAATTTTTTATATTTTTGGGAAACAAAATGATGAAAAAAAAAATTTTGTGGATAGTCGAGATCTCGCATTTGAAACTTGAGAACTCGACTTCGAAACTCGAGATTTCAAATTATTCTTTTTTTTTCGTCATTTTTTTTTTTTTTCTCATGTCACGCTCCGTAAAAAAGTAAATGTTTCTTACTCGAATAAAAGGTACGTCAGCAAAGTGAAGGCGAGGAAAATGGCGGAGATCCCACAGCCGATGTAGGTGATGAAAGTGAGGATTTGTGCGTGCTCGCGGCTAAGGATTCCTTCTCTGGGTAAATCCTGTGTTTTGTTTGAAGACACAAATATATTTCACCATTTCAGTTTATTCAATAAACAACTTTGTGACTGCGTTTCGAGCGGGTAAATAAAATAAAAAACCATCACTGACCAGCAATATTGCAAATGAAGTCAGATGGTTGCAGCTGCAGATTGTTTCCTCCGCTGTGGCGTTGACAACAAAGCACCCGGCGGTGCTCCAGCCTCCTTTACCTTCACCTAAACAACGAAAAAATCTCAAAACATGAGACATTCATCCGTGAGGCGAAACTCTGCGTTTAAGCGACTTCACGTGTCGCAGACTCACCGTTCAGAGAGACGTCCCAAAACACGCAGGACGCCGAGCGGTTTTCCTGGAAAACAAAAAGTAAGGGTTTATTTTCAAATGGAACGGAAGAAAATATATTTATACGATATATACAACAGTCATTTTGGCCCGTAAGCGCAAGCTCACCGGTACTGGGTCGATGTTCCGGATGGTAAACTGAACGTCCTCAGACAAGTTGCTTATGGACAAATTGGCGACACTGGAGCCCAGAACTGCACTGACGAGCGTTGTGTTGTCCAGGGATTCATCCTGCAACGTGAATATATACATTTTGGAAGGAAATAACCGATATTTGCGACAATAATGCACATCATTTTTCACCTTGCATGTAATAATGCAATGTACATACATCAATACAAACAAAGCTCAGTAACGAAACTTGCGAAATGCCAAAAAATACGCCAAATCCAAGATGGCGGACTTCCTGTTGCTTTGAGGTCATGGTGTCAAGTGGATTTTTTGTTCGTCTCGGGCCGGGCAATATACCCACCGAATTTCAAGAACTTCGGCGCAACTAAATTTCTGCACGCTCCATAGGGACCTGACCTGTGGGGGGCGCTACTGAGCCATTTCGCGTTGGTTTTCCACAAGTACATTATTTTATCTAATTTTTGCTGCTGAGACAAAAGACCTTCTTAAATCCAAAGGAAGGAGTGCATTCATGGAACATCACCACCTTTTTTTCCCTCAGCATGTTAATTCTGTTTCTGTCAACAACATAGATACAGCAAAGCAGGACTCTTCTTTCAAATAAAAGACCTGTAAAATGGTTCTTGCAAAGTTCTCAAGTCAACCAAGATGATTGAATCTTCTCGAATACCACATCAGTGTTCAGGAAAGCTTTAGAAAAGCGCATTTTCTGCAATTCAACAGGAATCCTGTACCTGGAACAGGGTATTTTTGGTGTAGAAGGTGAACTGGACCCTGCTGGCCTCCTTTTGCTGCTCAGGACTAAGACCTGAGGTGAGGGTCGCCGGCAAGACCACGGAGCCCAGAGCAGGAGAATCGGACCTCTTGAACCGGGTCCTGCTGACGTCGCGGATCTGTAAAAACCAAAAAATGTTAGCAAACGTTAGCTAGGTAAGGCGTTTATATTTGAGCCTTAATTAAACCTTCTGTACTACCTGGACGTTATCGGTGTTGAAGATGTCCACAGACGTTCCCGGGAAATTGGTGCCGTCCACCGTCATGACAGCCAGAACCAGTGAATCTGCAGAGAGGACCGCTCTGTCTCCAGATGCTCGGACTCCAGACACAACCAGCTTTAGCCCCACAATATCCACTATTTGAATTAGTCTGTCAACAGGAAACAGTAAAAAAAAACAAAAAAAAACTCTCAGTTGTATGAATATAATGTATGTGAAATGGACTTGGTGGTTGCCCTGAGAGCTTTACCTGTCAGCAGAAGAAGAAACAACTGCTGAGTCTACTTCCAGGAGGTTGCTGATAATGCCGATGACCTTTTGTCCCACTGACTGAGAGATAGTGGGGCCTTCGATGAGCTTCTCCAACTCCCCGACCAAATCCCTCACCTGGAACAACCAGTTTGATTTCAGACTGTACCTCCAAAAATGTCACGTTTACAATTCAAAAGAAACACTATAACGCAGGGGTTCTCAAAGTTTTGATACCTGAGGGCCAATTTAGGAACCCAACGTTGGACTGAGGGCCGCCAAAGGAAAAAAAAACCCATTTGTAATCATTTTAATGACCAGATTGCAATTCTACAGTTTAGCGTTAAGTAATATAAGCGCTAATATAATGTAATTTAAGCGTTAATATAATAACGCTTTATAATTTACTGGGTAATTACCCAGTATTTTGGCCATTGTTCTTACCTTCTAATTACAGGTTAATACCATATATTTACTGGCTAAATAGCTAGTAATTGGGGGGCTGTAGCTACCTGCTTATTACCAGCTTATAACCCAATAATACACTAAAATTCACCATATAGAAACCAGGTAAATACCCAGTATTTTTGTTTACACGTATTGGTCTGTATCCAGTAATGTCCAATAAACATTTAACAAGCTTAGTCGCTCCTGGATTAAAACTATCAACTGTAATTCACTGCGGGGCCACCAGAAATGTTTCTGTGGGGCGCCATTGGCCCCCGGGCCGCACTTTGAGAACCAATGCTCTAACGAATGCGATGAAGGAAATTGGCGGCGCTTTACCCGAGAGGTGGTCAGCTGCGACGCGTCCTGCGTTTCGTCCAGCAGCTCATTTGCTAGCGTTTCGCGCTCCGCTTGGGATAAAGTTGTCTGTGCAACGGTTGTGAGAGTAGTTCCTGTGCCTTGGAAAGAGAAATAAATCACGACTGAACACTGAACGTGCCGTTCAAACGGTCATCTCTGTACGTTCTCCTCAAAGATTATTGAGAAAACTAAGAAGAATCCTGAAATATAACCCTTTACATACCTGTCACTGTTGTTGCTGTGGTTTTTGTAGTGGTGGCAGACGTTGTGGTTGTCTCAGAAGATGTGGTTGTAGTTGTCCCGGTGGTGGAAGCAGCGGTTGTTGTAGAAGAAGTTGTGGATACCTCAGAAGATGGGGTCGTAGTTGTCCCGGTGGTGGAAGCAGCGGTTGTTGTAGGAGTTGTGGACGCCTCAGGAGACCCGGTTGAGGTTGTCCCGGTTGTGGTATTAGTGGTTGTCCCGGTTGTTGTAGACGTTGCGGACACCTCAGCAGTCGTGGCGTTAGTATCAGTAGTAGTTGTAATAGTGGTGGTTGCGGTTGTAGTTATGTTCTCGAGAGAAGCATTAGAGGCTGTCGTTGTAAAATTAATAAAAATCGGGTTTGTTGTCGTGAGAGTGGAGTTGGTGGTGGATCTGCTCGCTCCTGACGTAGTGTGATTTGTGGTTTGGTTGTTGAGCGGGGCTGTTGTGGGTTTTGTGTGTGTCGTTGCGTTGGTTACGGTTACGTTGACCCAAGAGGCGGTAGACACAGTTGTGTTTTTGTAAAGAGCTGTTGTGTTCTGTTGTGTTATCGTGGTGGGCACGACAGCGACTGTAGTTGTCACATTCTCAACCGTTGTGTGGTTGGTAGACACTGTAGTTAGATTGTTCAGTGTTGTGTAATTGGCGGAGGCTGTTGTGTAATTTTTGGTGGCCGTGGTGTAATTGTGTGTGACTGTAGTTGCGTTGTTCCCTGTTGTGTAATTAGTGGAGGCTGTTGTGTGATTGTTAGAGGCTGTTATTACAATGTGTCGTGTTGTGTTCCTGATGGAGGCTGTTGTGTAATTGCTGATGGCTGCAGTTGTGTTGTTCTCTGTCGTGTAAGTGAGAGAAGCTGTTGTGTAATTATTTGTGACTGTTGTGTAATTATTTGTGACTGTTGTGTAATTATTTGTGACTGTTGTGTTCCTGTTGGCGGCCGCAGTTACATTGTTCCCTCGAGTGTAATTGGCTGAAGCTGTGAAATTGTTGGCAGCTGTAATAACATTGTTCTCTGTTGTGTAATTAGGAGAAGATGTTGTGTAACTGTTGGTCATTGTAGTTGTGTTGTCTGCTGTGTAATTAGGCGAGGCTGTTGTAGAATTGTTGGTGGCAGCAGTTGTGTAATTGGTAGAGGCTGTTGTGTGATTGTTAAAGGCTGTTATTACAATTTGTCTTGTTGTGTTGCTGTTGGGGGCTGTTGTGTAATTGCTGATGGCTACAGTTGTGTTGTTCTCTGTCGTGTAAGCGGGAGAAGCTGTTGTGTAATTATTTGTGACTGTTGTGTTATTATTTGTGACTGTTGTGTTCCTGTTGGCGGCCGCAGTTACATTGTTCACTCGAGTGTAATTGGCTGAAGCTGTGACATTGTTGGCAGCTGTAATAACATTGTTCTCTGTTGTGTAATTGGGAGAAGCTGTGTAACTGTTGGTCATTGTAGTTGTGTTGTCTGTTGTGTAATTGGGTGAGGATGTTGTGACATTGTTGGCAGCTGTAGTTACATTGTTGTTTGGCATGAAATTGGTAGATGTTGTGGTGAAATTGTTGGTCAGTGCAGTTGTTGCGTAATTATTTGTGACTGTTGTGTTACTGGTGGTGGCTGCAGTTACATTGTTCCCTCTCGTGTTATTGGGTAAAGCTGTGAAATTGTTGGCAGCTGTAGTAACATTGTTCTCTGTTGTGTAACTAGGAGATGCTGTTGTGTAATTGTTGGTGGCTGCAGTTGTGTTGTTCCCTGTTGTGAAAACGGGAGAGGTTGTTGTGTTGTTCCCTGTTGTGTGATCAGGAGTAATTAATGTTGTGGAATTGTTGGTGGTATCAGTTGTGTTGTTCCCTGTTGTGTAACTAGGAGATGCTGTTGTGTAATTGTTGGTGGCTGCAGTTGTGTTGTTCCCTGTTGTGAAAACGGGAGAGGTTGTTGTGTTGTTCCCTGTTGTGTGATCAGGAGTAATTAATGTTGTGGAATTGTTGGTGGTATCAGTTGTGTTGTTCCCTGTTGTGTAATTAGGAGAGGTTGTTGTGGAATTGCTATTTGCTGCAGTTGTGTTGTTCCCTGTTGTGTAATTGGGAGAGGCTGTTGTGGAATTGTTGGTGGCTGCAGTAGTCATATTGTTGATTGTTATGTAATTGGTAGATGTTGTGGTGTAATTTGTAGTGGCTGTAGTTACATTGTTCCCTGTTGTGTAACTAGGAGATGCTGTTGTGTAATTGTTGGTGGTAGCAGTTGTGTTGTTCCCTGTTGTGTAACTAGGAGAGGTTGTTGTGGAATTGTTGGTGGCTGCAGTTGTGTTGTTGCCTGTTGTGTAATTGGGAGAGGCTGTTGTTGAATTGTTGGTGGCTGTTGTTGTGTTGTTCCCTGTTGTGTAATTGGGAGAAGATGTTGTGTAATTGTTGGTGGCTGCAGTTGTGTTGTTCCCTGTTGTGTAACTAAGAGAGGTTGTTGTGGAATTGTTGGTGGCTGCAGTTGTGTTGTTCCCTGTTGTGTGACTAGGAGAGGTTGTTGTGGAATTGTTGGTGGCTGCAGTTGTGTTGTTGCCTGTTGTGTAATTGGGAGAGGCTGTTGTGGAATTGTTGGTGGCAGCAGTTGTGTTGTTTCCTGTTGTGTAAATGGGAAAGGCTGTTGTGGAATTGTTGGTGGCAGCAGTTGTGTTGTTGCCTGTTGTGTAATAAGGAGAGGCTGTTGTGGAATTGTTGGTGTCTGCAGTTGTGTTGTTCCCTGTTGTGTAATTGGGAAAGGCTGGTGTGGAATTGTTGGTGGCTGAAGTTGTGTTGTTGCCTGTTGTGTAATTGGGAGAGGCTGTTGTGAAATTGTTGGTGGCTGAAGTTGTGTTGTTCCCTGTTGTGTAACTAGGAGATGAAGTTGTGTAATTGTTGGTGGTAGCAGTTGTGTTGTTCCCTGTTGTGTAATTAGGAGAGGTTGTTGTGGAATTGCTATTTGCTGCAGTTGTGTTGTTCCCTGTTGTGTAATTGGGAGAGGCTGTTGTGGAATTGTTGGTGGCTGCAGTTGTGTTGTTTCCTGTTGAGTAAATGGGAGATGAAGTTGTGTAATTGTTGGTGGTAGCAGTTGTGTTGTTCCCTGTTGTGTAATTAGGAGAGGTTGTTGTGGAATTGCTATTTGCTGCAGTTGTGTTGTTCCCTGTTGTGTAATTGGGAGAGGCTGTTGTGGAATTGTTGGTGGCTGAAGTTGTGTTGTTCCCTGTTGTGTAACTAGGAGATGAAGTTGTGTAATTGTTGGTGGTAGCAGTTGTGTTGTTCCCTGTTGTGTAATTAGGAGAGGTTGTTGTGGAATTGCTATTTGCTGCAGTTGTGTTGTTCCCTGTTGTGTAATTGGGAGAGGCGGTTGTGGAATTGTTGGTGGCTGCAGTAGTCATATTGTTGATTGTTATGTAATTGGTAGATGTTGTGGTGTAATTTGTAGTGGCTGTAGTTACATTGTTCCCTGTTGTGTAACTAGGAGATGAAGTTGTGTAATTGTTGGTGGTAGCAGTTGTGTTGTTCCCTGTTGTGTAATTAGGAGAGGTTGTTGTGGAATTGCTAGTTGCTCCAGTTGTGTTGTTCCCTGTTGTGTAATTAGGAGAGGCTGTTGTTGAATTGTTGGTGGCTGTTGTGTAATTGGGAGAAGATGTTGTGTAATTGTTGGTGGCTGCAGTTGTGTTGTTCCCTGTTGTGTAACTAAGAGAGGCTGTTGTGGAATCGTTGGTGGCTGCAGTAGTCATATTGTTGATTGTTATGTAATTGGTAGATGTTGTGGTGTAATTTGTAGTGGCTGTAGTTACATTGTTCCCTGTTGTGTAACTAGGAGATGCTGTTGTGTAATTGTTGGTGGTAGCAGTTGTGTTGTTCCCTGTTGTGTAATTAGGCGAGGCTGTTGTGGAATTGTTGGTGGCTGAAGTTGTGTTGTTGCCTGTTGTGTAATTGGGAGAATATGTTGTGTAATTGTTGGTGGCTCCAGTTGTGTTTTTTCCTGTTGTGTAACTAGGAGAGGTTGTTGTGGAATTGTTGGTGGCTGCAGTTGTGTTGTTGCCTGTTGTGTAATTGGGAGAGGCTGTTGTGGAATTGTTGGTGGCTGTTGTTGTATTGTTCCCTGTTGTGTGATTAGGGGAGATTGTTGTAGAATTGTTGGTGGTAGAAGTTGTGTTGTTGCCTGTTGTGTAATTGGGAGAGGCTGTTGTGGAATTGTTGGTGGCTGCAGTTGTGTAATTAAGAGAGGCTGTTGTGGGACTGTTGGTGGCTGCAGTTGTGTTGTTCCCGGTTGTGTAATTAAGAGAGGCTGTTGTGGAACTGTTGAAGGCTGCAGTTGTGTTGTTCCCTGTTGTGTAACTAGGAGAGGTTGTTGTGGAATTGTTGGTGGCTCCAGTTGTGTTGTTCCCTGTTGTGTATCTAGGAGAGGTTGTTGTGGAATTGTTGGTGGCTCCAGTTGTGTTGTTCCCTGTTGTGTAATTGGGAGAGGCTGTTGTGGAACTGTTGAAGGCTGCAGTTGTGTTGTTCCCTGTTGTGTAATTGGGAGAGGTTGTTGTGGAATTGTTGGTGGCTCCAGTTGTGTTGTTCCCTGTTGTGTATCTAGGAGAGGTTGTTGTGGAATTGTTGGTGGCTCCAGTTGTGTTGTTCCCTGTTGTGTAACTAGGAGAGGTTGTTGTGGAATTGTTGGTGGCTGCAGTTGTGTTGTTCCCCGTTGTGTAATTGGGTGAGGATGTTGTGGAATTGTTGGTGGCTGCTGTTGTGAGGTTTCCTGTTGTGTAATTGGGAGAGGCTGTCGTGTGAATGGATGTGGCTGCAGTTGTGTTGTTTCCTGTTGTGTAATTGGGAGAGGCTGTTGTGGAATTGTTGGTGGTTGCAGTTGTGTTGTTCCCTGTTGTGTTATTGGGAGAGGATGTTGTGGTATTGTTTGTGGCAGCAGTTGTGTTGTTCCCTGTTGTGTAATTGGGAGAGGCTGTTGTTGGACTGTTGGTGGCTCCAGTTGTGTTGCTAATTGTTGTGTATATAGGAGTGGCTGTTGTGGAATAGTTGGTGGCTGCAGTTGTGTTGTTCCCCGTTGTGTAATTGGGAGAGGTTGTTGTGGAATTGTTGGTGCCTGAAGTTGTGTTGTTCCCAGTTGTGTAATTAGGAGAGGCTGTTGTGGAACTGTTGAAGGCTGCAGTTGTGTTGTTCCCTGTTGTGTAACTAGGAGAGGTTGTTGTGGAATTGTTGGTGGCTGCAGTTGTGTTGTTGCCTGTTGTGTAATTGGGAGAGGCTGTTGTGGGACTGTTGGTGGCTGCAGTTGTGTTGTTCATTGTTGTGTATATAGGAGTGGCTGTTGTGGAATAGTTGGTGGCTGCAGTTGTGTTGTTCCCCGTTGTGTAATTGGGAGAGGTTGTTGTGGAATTGTTGGTGGCTGAAGTTGTGTTGTTCCCGGTTGTGTAATTAGGAGAGGCTGTTGTGGAACTGTTGAAGGCTGCAGTTGTGTTGTTCCCTGTTGTGTAACTAGGAGAGGTTGTTGTGGAATTGTTGGTGGCTGCAGTTGTGTTGTTGCCTGTTGTGTAATTGGGAGAGGCTGTTGTGGGACTGTTGGTGGCTGCAGTTGTGTTGTTCCCGGTTGTGTAATTATGAGAGGCTGTTGTGGGACTGTTGAAGGCTGCAGTTGTGTTGTTCCCGGTTGTGTAATTAGGAGAGGCTGTTGTGGAACTGTTGAAGGCTGCAGTTGTGTTGTTCCCTGTTGTGTAACTAGGAGAGGTTGTTGTGGAATTGTTGGTGGCTGCAGTTGTGTTGTTCCCCGTTGTGTAATTGGGAGAAGATGTTGTGGAATTGTTGGTGGCTGCAGTTGTGTTGTTGCCTGTTGTGTAATTGGGAGAGGCTGTTGTGGGACTGTTGGTGGCTGCAGTTGTGTTGTTCCCGGTTGTGTAATTAGGAGAGGCTGTTGTGGGACTGTTGAAGGCTGCAGTTGTGTTGTTCCCAGTTGTGTAATTAGGAGAGGCTGTTGTGGAACTGTTGAAGGCTGCAGTTGTGTTGTTCCGTGTTGTGTATCTAGGAGAGGTTGTTGTGGAATTGTTGGTGGCTGCAGTTGTGTTGTTCCCCGTTGTGTAATTGGGAGAGGATGTTGTGGAATTGTTGGTGGCTGCAGTTGTGTTGGTCCCTGTTGTGTAACTAGGAGAGGTTGTGGAATTGTTGGTGGCTGCAGTTGTGTTGTTCCCCGTTGTGTAATTTGGAGAGGTTGTTGTGGAATTGTTGGTGGCTCCAGTTGTGTTGTTCATTGTTGTGTAAATGGTAGTGGCTGTTGTGAAATTGTTGGTGGCTGCTGTTGTGTTGTTCCCTGTTGTGTAACTAGGAGAGGTTGTGGAGTTGTTGGTCGCTGCAGTTGTGTTGTTCCTTGTTGTGTCATTGGGAGTGGCTGTTGTGGGACTGTTGGTGGCTACAGATGTGTTGTTCCCTGTTGTGTAATAAGAAGAGGCTGTTGTGTAATTGTTGGTGGCAGCAGTTGTGTTGTTCCCTGTTGTGTAATTGGGAGAGGCTGTTGTGGAATTGTTGGTGTCTCCAGTTGTGTTGTTCCCTGTTGTGTAATAAGAAGAGGCTGTTGTGTAATTGTTGGTGGCTGCTGTTGTGTTGTTCCCTGTTGTGTAATTGGGAGAGGATGTTGTTTGACTGTTGGTTGCTGCAGTTGTGTTGTTTATTGTTGTGTACATAGGAGTGGCTGTTGTCGAATTGTTGGTGGCTGCAGTTGTGTTGTTTCCTGTTGTGTAACTAGGAGAGGTTGTGGAATGGTTGGTGGCTGCAGTTGTGTTGTTCCCCGTTGTGTAATTGGGAGAAGTTGTTGTGGAATTGTTGGTGGCTGCAGTTATGTTGTTCCCAGTTGTGTAATTTGGAGAGGCTGTTGTTGGACTTCTGGTGGCTCCAGTTGTGTTGTTCATTGTTGTGTAATTGGGAGTGGCTGTTGTGGAATTGTTGGTGGCTGCTGTTGTGTTGTTCCCTGTTGTGTAACTAGGAGAGGTTGTGGAGTTGTTGGTCGCTGCAGTTGTGTTGTTCCTTGTTGTGTCATTGGGAGTGGCTGTTGTGGGACTGTTGGTGGCTACAGTTGTGTTGTTCCCTGTTGTGTAATAAGAAGAGGCTGTTGTGTAATTGTTGGTGGCAGCAGTTGTGTTGTTCCCTGTTGTGTAATTGGGAGAGGCTGTTGTTGGACTGTTGGTGGCTGCAGTTGTGTTGTTCCCTGTTGTGTAATTGGGAGAGGCTGTTGTTGGACTGTTGGTGGCTCCAGTTGTGTTGTTCATTGTTGTGTAATTGGGAGTGGCTGTTGTGGAATTGTTGAAGGCTGCCGTTGTGTTGTTTCCTGTTGTGTAATCAAGAGAGGCTGTTGTGGAATTGTTGGTGGCTGCAGTTGTGTTGTTCCCTGTTGTGTAATTGGGAGAGGATGTTGTGGAATTGTTGATGGCTCCAGTTGTGTTGTTTCCTGTTGTGTAATTGGGAGTGGCTGTTGTGGAATTGTTGAAGGCTGCCGTTGTGTTGTTTCCTGTTGTGTAATCAAGAGAGGCTGTTGTAGAATTGTTGGTTGCTGCAGTTGTGTTGCTTCCTGTTGTGTAATTAGGAGAGGATGTTGTGGAATTGTTGAAGGCTGCAGTTGTGTTGTTCCCTGTTGTGTAACTAGGAGAGGCTGTTGTGGAATTGTTGGTGGCTCCAGTTGTGTTGTTTATTGTTGTGTAATTGGGAGTGGCTGTTGTGGAATCATTGGTTGCTACAGTTGTGTTGAACCCTGTTGTGTAACTAGGAGAGGTTGTTGTGGAATTGTTGGTGGCAGCAGTTGTGCTGTTCCCTGTTGTGTAATTGGGAGAGGATGTTGTGGGACTGTTGAACGCTGCAGTTGTGTTGTTCCCTGTTGTGTAATTGGGAGAGGCTGTTGTTGGACTGTTGGTGGCTCCAGTTGTGTTGTTCATTGTTGTGTAATTGGGAGAGGCTGTTGTGGAATTGTTGTTGGCTGCAGTTGTGTTGAACCCTGTTGTGTAACCAGGAGAGGTTGTTGTGGAATTGTTGGTGGCAGCAGTTGTGTTGTTCCCTGTTGTGTAATTGGGAGAGGCTGTTGTTGGACTGTTGGTGGCTCCAGTTGTGTTGTTCATTGTTGTGTAATTGGGAGAGGCTGTTGTGGGACTGTTGAACGCTGCAGTTGTGTTGTTCCCTGTTGTGTAATTGGGAGAGGCTGTTGTTGGACTGTTTGTGGCTACAGATGTGTTGTTCCCCGTTGTGTAATTGGGAGAGGCTGTTGTGGAATTGTTGGTGGCAGCAGTTGTGTTGTTCCCCGTTGTGTAATTGGGAGAGGTTGTTGTGGTATTATTGGTTGCTGCAGTTGTGTTGTTCCCTGTTGTGTAATTGGGAGAGGCTGTTGTTGGACTGTTTGTGGCTACAGATGTGTTGTTCCCCGTTGTGTAATTGGGAGAGGCTGTTGTGGAATTGTTGGTGGCAGCAGTTGTGTTGTTCCCCGTTGTGTAATTGGGAGAGGTTGTTGTGGTATTATTGGTTGCTGCAGTTGTGTTGTTCCCTGTTGTGTAATTGGGAGAGGCTGTTGTTGGACTGTTTGTGGCTACAGATGTGTTGTTCCCCGTTGTGTAATTGGGAGAGGCTGTTGTGGAATTGTTGGTGGCAGCAGTTGTGTTGTTCCCTGTTGTGTAATTGGGAGAGAATGTTGTGGAATTGTTGGTGGCAGCAGTTGTGTTGTTCCCCGTTGTGTAATTGGGAGAGGTTGTTGTGGTATTATTGGTTGCTGCAGTTGTGTTGTTCCCTGTTGTGTAATTGGGAAATGATGTTGTGGAATTTCTGGTTGCTGTAGTTGAGTTGTTCCCTGTTGTGTAATTGGGAGAGGCTGTTGTTGGACTGTTGGTGGCTCCAGTTGTGTTGTTCCCTGTTTTGTAACTAGGAGAGGTTGTTGTGTGATTGTTGTTGGCTGCAGTTGTATTGTTCCCTGTTGTGTAATTGGTAGAGGTTGTTGTGGGATTGTTGGTGGCAGCAGTTGTGTTGTACCGTGTTGTGTAACTAGGAGAGGTTGTTGTGGAATTGTTGGTGGCAGCAGTTGTGTTGTACCCTGTTGTGTAACTAGGAGAAGTTATTGTGGAATTGTTAGTGGCCCCAGTTGTGTTATTGTCTGTTGTGGAATTGGGAGTGGCTGTTGTGGGACTGTTTGTGGCCGCAGTTGTGTTGTTCCCCGTTGTGTAACTGGGAGCGGTTGTCATTACAGTGTGTCTTGTTGTGTTGCTGTTGGCAGGTGTCGTCACATTGTTGTGTGTTATGTAATTGGTCGATGTTGTGGAGTTGTTGGTGGCTGCAGTTGTGTTGTTCTCTGTTGTGTGACTGTTAGAGGTTGTCCTTACAGTGTTTCTTGTTGTGTCGCTGTTGGCAGCTGTCGTCACATTGTTGTTTGTTATGTAACTGGAAGATGTTGTGGTGTAATTGTTTGTGACTGCTGTTTGTGTGTTGGTGGATGTAGTGTAATTGTTGGTGGCTGTAGTTATATTGTGTCCTGTTGTGTAACTGGGAGAGACTGTTGTGTGATTGTTGGTGGATGCAGTTGTGTTGTTCCTTGTTGTGTAATTGGGTGAAGATGTTGGAAAGTTGTTGTCAGCTGTCGTAACATTGTTCTCTGTTGTGTAATTGGGTGAAGTGGTCATGTGATTGTTTGTGGGCGTTGTGTAATTGTTTGTAACTGTGGATGTATTATATGTTGTTTGATTGTTAGAGGCTGTAATTGGAATGTGTGTTGTTGTGTTTCTGTTGGAAGCTGTTGTCTCATTGTTGTGTGTTATGTAATTGGTCGATGTTGTGGCGTTGTTGGTGGCTGCAGTTGTGTTGTTCTTTGTTGTGTAATTGTTCGAGGTTGTCATTACAGTGTTTCTTGTTGTGTTGCTGTTGGCAGCTGTCGTCACATTGTTGTTTGTGATGTAATTGGAAGATGTTGTGGTGTAATTGTTTGTGACTGTTGTGTGTGTGTTGGTGGCTGTAGTGTAATTATTTGTGGCTGTAGTTGTATTGTGTCCTGTTGTGTAACTGGGAGAGGCTGTTGTGTAATTGTTTGTAACTGTGGGTGTATTATATGCTGTTGTTTGATTGTTCGAGGCTGTAACTGGAATGTGTGTTGTTGTGTTTCTGTTGGAAGCTGTTGTCACATTGTTGTGTGTTATGTAATTGGTCGATGTTGTGGCGTTGTTGTTGGTGGCTGCAGTTGTGTTGTTCTCTGTTGTGTGACTGTTGGAGGTTATCATTACAGTGTTTCTTGTTGTGTTGCTTTTGGCAGCTGTCGTCACATTGTTGTTTGTTATGTAACTGGAAGATGTTGTGGTGTCATTGTTTGTGACTGTTGTGTGTGTGTTGGCGGCTGTCGTGTAATTGTTGGTGGCTGTAGTTATATTGTGTCCTGTTGTGTAACTGGGAGGGACTGTTGTGTGATTGTTGGTGGATGCAGTTGTGTTGTTCCTTGTTGTGTAATTGGGTGAAGATGTTGGAAAGTTGTTGTCAGCTGTCGTAACATTGTTCTCTGTTGTGTAATTGGGTGAAGTGGTCATGTGATCGTTTGTGGACGTTGTGTAATTGTTTGTAACTGAGGATATATTATATGTTGTTGTTTGATTGTTAGAGGCTGTAATTGGAATGTGTGTTGTTGTGTTTCTGTTGGACGCTGTTGTCACATTGTTGTGTGTTATGTAATTGGTAGATGTTGTGGCATTGTTGTTGGTGGCTGTAGTTACATTGTTCTCTGTTGTGTGACTGTTAGAGGTTGTCATTACAGTGTTTCTTGTTGTGTTGCTGTTAGCAGCTGTCGTCACATTGTTGTTTGCTATGTAATTGGAAGCTGTTGTGGTGACATTGTTTGTGACTGTTGTGTGTAAGTTGGTAGCTGTCCTGTAATTGTTTGTGGCTGTAGTTACATTGTGTCCTGTTGTGTTACTGGGAGAGGCTGTTGTGAAATCGCTGGCAGTTGTCGTCACATTGTTCTCTGTTGTGTAATTGCCTGAAGTGGCCATGTGATTGTTTGCACCTGTTGTGTAATTGTTTGTAACTGTGTGTGTATTATATGCTGTTGTTTGATTGTTAGAGGCTGTAATTGGAATGTGTGTTGTTGTGTTCCTGTTGGAGGCTGTTGTCACATTGTTGTGTGTTATGTAATTGGTAGATGTTGTGTTGTTGTTGTTGTTGTTGGAGACTGTAGTTACATTGTTCTCTGTTGTGTAAGTGGGAGAAACTGTTGTGAGATTGTTGGAAGCTGTTGTCACATGATTTGTTCCATAATTAGCAGATGTGGTGTAATTGTTGTTGGTGGCTGCAGTTGTGTTATTGTTAGAGGTTGTCATTACAGTGTTTCTTGTTGTGCTGCTGTTGGCAGCTGTCGTCACATTGTTGTGTGTTATGTAATTAGAAGATGTTGTGTTGTCATTGTTTGCGACTGCTGTGTGTGTGTTGGTGGCTGTAGTGTAATTATTTGTGGCTGTAGTTATATTGTGTCCTGTTGTGTAACTGGGAGAGGCTGTTGTGTAATTGTTTGTAACTGTGGGTGTATTATATGCTGTTGTTTGATTGTTCGAGGCTGTAACTGGAATGTGTGTTGTGTTTCTGTTGGAAGCTGTTGTCACATTGTTGTGTGTTATGTAATTGGTCGATGTTGTGGCGTTGTTGTTGGTGGCTGCAGTTGTGTTGTTCTCTGTTGTGTGACTGTTGGAGGTTGTCATTACAGTGTTTCTTGTTGTGTCACTGTTGGCAGCTGTCGTCACATTGTTGTTTGTTATGTAACTGGAAGATGTTGTGGTGTAATTGTTTGTGACTGCTGTGTGTGTGTTGGTGGATGTAGTGTAATTGTTGGTTGCTGTAGTTATATTGTCTCCTGTTGTGTAACTGGGAGAGAGTGTTGTGTGATTGTTGGTGGATGCAGTTGTGTTGTTCCTTGTTGTGTAATTGGGTGAAGATGTTGGAAAGTTGTTGTCAGCTGTCGTAACATTGTTCTCTGTTGTGTAATTGGGTGAAGTGGTCATGTGATTGTTTGTGGGCGTTGTGTAATTGTTCGTAACTGTGGATGTATTATATGTTGTTTGATTGTTAGAGGCTGTAATTGGAATGTGTGTTGTTGTGTTTCTGTTGGACGCTGTTGTCACATTGTTGTGTGTTATGTAATTGGTCGATGTTGTTGCGTTGTTGGTGGCTGCAGTTGTGTTGTTCTCTGTTGTGTGACTGTTAGAGGTTGTCCTTACAGTGTTTCTTGTTGTGTTGCTGTTGGCAGCTGTCGTCACATTGTTGTTTGTTATGTTACTGGAAGATGTTGTGTTGTCATTGTTTGCGACTGCTGTGTGTGTGTTGGTGGCTGTAGTGTAATTGTTTGTGGCTGTAGTTGTATTGTGTCCTGTTGTGTAACTGGGAGAGGCCATTGTGTAATTGTTTGTAACTGTGTGCGTATTATATGCTGTTGTTTGATTGTTAGAGGCTGTAACTGGAATGTGTGTTGTTGTGTTTCTGTCGGACGCTGTTGTCACATTGTTGTTTGTTATGTAATTGGTCGATGTTGTGGCGTTGTTGTTGGTGGCCGCAGTTGTGTTGTTCTCTGTTGTGTAATTGTTAGAGGTTGTCATTATAGTGTTTCTTGTTGTGTCACTGTTGGCAGCTGTCGTCACATTGTTGTTTGTTATGTAATTAGAAGATGTTGTGGTGTAATTGTTTGTGATTGATGTGTGTGTGTTGGTGGCTGTAGTGTAATTGTTTGTGGCTGTAGTTGTATTATGTCCTGTTGTGTAACTGGGAGAGGCCGTTGTGAAATCGCTGGCTGCTGTCGTCACATTGTTCCCTGTTGTGTAATTGGGAGAGACTGTTGTGTGATTGTTGGTGGATGCAGTTGAGTTGTTCCTTGTTGTGTAATTGGGTGAAGATGTTGGAAAGTTGTTGTCAGCTGTCGTAACATTGTTCTCTGTTGTGTAATTGGGTGAAGTGGTCATGTGATTGTTTGTGGCCGTTGTGTAATTGTTTGTAACTGTTGGTGTATTATATGCTGTTGTTTGATTGTTAGAGGCTGTAACTGGAATGTGTGTTGTGTTTGTGTCGGACACTGTTGTCACATTGTTGTGTGTTATGTAATTGGTTGATGTTGTGGCGTTGTTGTTTGTGGCTGTAGTTGTGTTATTCTCTGTTGTGTTATTGTAAGAGGTTGTCATTACAGTGTTTCTTGTTGTGCTGCTGTTGGCAGCTGTCGTCACATTGTTGTGTATTATGTAATTAGAAGATGTTGTGGTGTAATTGTTTGTGACTGCTGTGTGTGTGTTGGTGGCTGTAGTGTAATTGTTTGTGGCTGTAGTTGTATTGTGTCCTGTTGTGTTACTGGGAGAGGCCGTTGTGTAATTGTTTGTAACTGTGTGTGTATTATATGCTGTTGTTTGATTGTTAGAGGCTGTAATTGGAATGTGTGTTGTTGTGTTTCTGTCGGACGCTGTTGTCACATTGTTGTTTGTTATGTAACTGGAAGATGTTGTGGTGTAATTGTTTGTGACTGCTGTGTGTGTGTTGGTGGCTGTAGTGTTATTGTTGGTGGTTGCAGTTGTGTTGTTCTCTGTTGTGTGACTGTTAGAGGTTGTCATTACAGTGTTTCTTGTTGTGTTGCTGTTGACAGCTGTTGTCACATTGTTGTTTGCTATGTAATTTGAAGATGTTGTGTCTGGAATGTGTGTTGTGTTTGTGTCGGACGCTGTTGTCACATTGTTGTGTGTTATGTAATTGGTCGATGTTGTGGCATTGTTGGTGGCTGCAGTTGTGTTGTTCTCTGTTGTGTGACCGTTAGAGGTTGTCATTACAGTGTTTCTTGTTGTGTTGCTGTTGGCCGCTGTCGTCACATTGTTGTTTGTTATGTAACTGGAAGATGTTGTGGTGTCATTGTTTGCGACTGCTGTGTGTGTGTTCGTGGCTGTAGGGTAATTGTTCGTGGCTGTAGTGTAATTGTGTCCTGTTGTGTAACTGGGAGAGGCCGTTGTGAAATCGCTGGCAGCTGTCGTCACATTGTGCTCCGTTGTGTAACTGATACTTGTGCTAACTGTTGTTGCGCCGGCTGTTGTGACTGTGCCGTTTCCGCCTGAAAGCGAAGACAAAAGACACAACAAAGGTGAAGCGGCTGAGGCAGCGGCCGTGAATTCAAGAGCACAGACATGGGCGTGGGGCGGCTTTGAATGCTCACCGGCGCACGGTTCCACCGCGGCGCGTGGATCCGGTCTGCTCGAGTCCAGGTCTAAGATGGAGCTTGTCGATGCACGGTAAGAAGTGAAACAGTCAGAATGCACGCACATACATACACAACACAACACAACACAACACAACACAACGTGAACATCGGGAATCGGAAAAAAAAAATCCTCACCAGTCAAACATGGAGCTTGTGTCGTTCTGACAGACGTGATCCAGCGACGACGTGAAACTGCACCTCACAAAGTTGTCGCCGGAATTCAGGTCCACGCACAGATTTCGACCTGAAAGTGACAAAAAAAAAAACTGCTATGAGCTAACGCGGCTAACACTGTATCCTCTGTACACTCTTAGAAATAAAAGTGCTAAGTAGAACCATGTAAGGGTCTTCGGCTTGTCCTCATCGGAGAATCCTTTTTGGCTCCAGGTAGAACCTTTTTATAAAGGTTCCACCAAGAACCCTTTTAAAATGGTTTATTCAGGAAAGGGGTTTTAAAGAACCCTTGAAAAAACATTTATTTGGGTTTTTCAGAAGCAAATGGTTCCACGTAGAACCTTTTTAGAAAGGTTCCACCTGGAACCCCTTTGGAGGGTTCCACCAATAACCCTTTTAAAAACCCTTTATTCTGGAAAGGGTTTTTTAAAGGGTTCTCTGGATCAAAATGGTTCTTACTGGAACCATTAGTGTTACCAAGAACCCTTTAAAAAACATTTCTTTGGGTTTTTCAGAAGCGGTTCCACGTAGAACCTTTTTAGAAAGGTTCCACCTGGAATCCTTTTGGATGGGTTCCACCAAGAACCCTTTTAAAACCCTTTATTCAGGAAAGGGTTTTTTAAAGGGTTCTCTGGATCAAAATGGTTCTTACTGGAACCTTTAGTGTTACCAAGAACCCTTAAAAACCATTTCTTTGGGTTTCTCAGAAGCAAATGGTTCCACATAGAACCTTTTTAGAAAGGTTCCACCTGGAATCCTTTTGGATGGGTTCCACCAAGAACTCTTTTAAAACCCTTTATTCAGGAAAGGGGTTTTTAAGGGTTCTCTAGATCAACATGGTTCTTACTGGAACCATTAGTGTTACCAAGAACCCTTAAAAACCATTTCTTTGGGTTTCTCAGAAGCAAATGGTTCCACATAGAACCTTTTTAGAAAGGTTCCACCTGGAATCCTTTTGGATGGGTTCCACCAAGAACTCTTTTAAAACCCTTTATTCAGGAAAGGGGTTTTTAAGGGTTCTCTAGATCAACATGGTTCTTACTGGAACCATTAGTGTTGCCAAGAACCCTTGAAAAAACATTTCTTTGGGTTTTTCAGAAGCAAATGGTTCCACGTAGAACCTTTTTAGAAAGGTTCTACGTGGAATCCTTTTGGATGGGTTCCACCAAGAACTCTTTTAAAACCCTTTATTCAGGAACGGGGTTTTTAAGGGTTCTCTAGATCAACATGGTTCTTACTGGAACCATTAGTGTTGCCAAGAACCCTTTAAAAAACATTTCTTTGGGTTTTTCAGAAGCGGTTCCACGTAGAACCTTTTTAGAAAGGTTCCACCTGGAATCCTTTTGGATGGGTTTCACCAAGAACCCTTTTAAAACCCTTTATTCAGGAATGGGTTTTTTAAAGGGTTCTCTGGATCAAAATGGTTCTTACTGGAACCGTTAGTGTTACCAAGAACCCTTTAAAAAACATTTCTTTGGGTTTTTCAGAAGCGGTTCCACGTAGAACCTTTTTAGAAAGGTTCCACCTGGAATCCTTTTGGATGGGTTCCACCAAGAACCCTTTTAAAACCCTTTATTCAGGAATGGGTTTTTTAAAGGGTTCTCTGGATCAAAATGGTTCTTACTGGAAACATTAGTGTTACCAAGAACCCTTGAAAAACCATTTCTTTGGGTTTTTCAAAAGCAAATGGTTCCACGTTGAACCTTTTTAGAAAGGTTCCACCTGGAATCCTTTTTGATGGGTTCCACCAAGAACTCTTTTAAAACCCTTTATTCAGGAACAGGGTTTTTAAGGGTTCTCTAGATCAACATGGTTCTTACTGGAACCATTAGTGTTGCCAAGAACCCTTAAAAAAACATTTCTTTGGGTTTTTCAGAAGCAAATGGTTTCACATAGAACCTTTTTAGAAAGGTTCCACCTGGAACCCTTTTGGAGGGTTCCACCAAGAACCCTTTTAAAACCCTTTATTCAGGAAAGGGTTTTTTAAAGGGTTCTCTGGATCAAATGGTTCTTACTGGAACCATTAGTGTTACCAAGAACCCTTGAAAAACCATTTCTTTGGGTTTTTTCAGAAGCAAATGGTTCCACGTAGAACCTTTTTAGAAAGGTTCCACCAAGAACCCTTTTAAAACCCCTTATTCAGGAACAGGGTTTTAAAGGGTTCTCTGGATCAAAATGGTTCTCACTGGAACCATTAGTGTTACCAAGAACCCTTGAAAAACCCTTTCTTCGGGTAAGGGTTTATCAGAAGCAAATTGTTCCAGGTAGAACCTCAGCCCTTGTAGAAGGACCCTTTTGGAACCCTTATTTCTAAGAGTGTACGACCGTGTGTGTTCTTGTGTTTTAATTTAACTTTTACTGCACCAGGAAGTCATTTTGAGATTAAAATCACGTCTCAACGGTGTCAGTTGGCACCGTCTCACACCTAATGAGCCCTTTTATTATTATTTTTAACCGTTTTTACTGTCTTTTTTTTTTTTTAGTTTTTAATGTTCTCGATTTTTAAAGTATTGGCCAAGTTATAATTTTTTATGTTCACACATATTTCATAGAATTGGTATTTGGAAAAAAAAAAAAAGTGTCATTGAGGAATCGATATTAAAGCACAGATGTGTATACGTATACAGTCCTGAACAGGTTCGGAAAAGAGGATTTTTCAGTTCATGCAAAATTGTACGATGTGAGTGGAGGAAGGATCTGAGTGAAACGACCTTCAAACGTTGAGAAGTGCAGCCGTGTTTGTGTCACATTCTGTACTTTGGTGCTATTACACATAACTACAACAAAGAAACCTTGACAGTGAAAACTCAAATTCCAGTTAATAGCGTGTCTCTTACACACACACACACACACACACAGACACACACAGGTCTGTGCATTCCTGTTTCCTGTTTTGCATACGTGGACAGGTTCAGGTATATTTGAATAAATGTCTGTCTCTGTTCACAGTTACATAAACAGTCTTTGTAGCATAAATACATGCAATTTAAATAACTTTAATTCTCCTTATTGTATTGTTTATATATATTTGCTCACTAAGAAGTTCTTCTTATTCTCAATGGAATCATTTACTTTATCATCATGTTCTATATTTACACACTTATTGCTTAAAAAAACGAATACTTTTCTTATGTAACACTGCGACATTGTTCAAGTATAATGAGTTTACACAGTTTACCAAGGAATGAAAAATAATAATAATAATAATAATAAATAATAATGATAATAAAAGATTTAAATAAATAAATAAAATAATTAAAAGCAAAGGTTTAGAGGTGTAGAATATAACTGTCAATATATGGGTCAGAAATAAATAAAAAGACAAGGTAACAAGAACTCCAGTCCATATAAATTGGTTTCAAGAAGTGATTTTTTTGATTATTCTCCTGTAAAATCCAGTACGTTATTTCATAAAGTGAGTTAAAGGCGCCATATGTAAGAATGTGGCCAAAAACGGTTACTACACTCAAATTCAAAACACCGAGGTCTTTTAGGTTTCGTTTTCTGACGTAACTGGCAACCCGTGGTTGCTCGGCAGCTGAGACTCTACTGACTGCAATGATTGGTAGACGGCGGTAGGTGGCGCCACATGACGCCAAAACTTGATTTCAAAACATAAACATGATTTGCAGTCTGCAAAATATTTTTTTTTTAATGCAAATATTTTGTCTGTACTGTTGTTGTTGGTGAGTTCAGTTTGTTATATGAACATTATTCCTGAGTCTCTGTGACATATTAGGAGGATTTTATGGCCAGTTGCTTTAGATTTATTACATAATGCACCTTTAAATCCTCCTGAAAACAAAATAATCCATCTCACTGGGTTTTTCGTGCGAAAATGCTGCCTCACTTGTGTCTAAATGTTCTGCTGACACTTGTGATACTGGTGTTCTGCACAGCGACTGACGTCACAAACACTCACCGACTCTCTCCACCGCTCCCACGATCCGGATCCCGATCCTGACTCTCGCAGTTTGCTGCAGCGCAGAAACCGCGTCCCGCTGCATTTCGCACGGCGAGGCGGCGCGGCCGAGCTGCAGCAGCACGCCGCACGTCGTGTTCCTGGAAACATGAAGTTTTACACACACTCTGTGCCGCTGAGACAGTAAAAAAAAAATCTCACAGCGTTGTTTTCACTCAGGCTGACACGTTACCTTATGCTTGTTTGGACGCTGCAGGAAACCTCCACGACCTGCGGAGATGAAGAGAGGAAGAGTCGCGGTTACATTTCGTCGTCAAAGGTGGGATTGTGGGGAAATCAAAAAACACAAACGCAAATCAAAAAACACAAACGCAAATCGAAAAACACAAACACAAATCAAAAAACACAAACGCAAATCGAAAAACACAAACGCAAATCGAAAAACACAAACACAAATCAAAAAACACAAACGCAAATCAAAAACACAAAAACACAAAAACATTAACTCAAAACGGAAACACAAATCACACAACACAAACACAAAAGCAGAAAACACAAAAACATTAACTCACAACACAAACACAAATGCAGAAAACACAAAAACATTAACTCACAACGCAAACACAAATCACACAACGCAAACACAAAAGCATTAACATACAACGCAAACACAAATCACACAACACAAAAGCAGAAAACACAAAAACATTAACTCACAACGCAAACACAAATCACACAACGCAAACACAAAAGCAGAAAACACGAAAACATTAACCCACAACGCAAACACAAATGCAGAAAACATGAAAACATTAACTCAACGCAAACACAAATGCAGAAAACACAAAAACATTAACTCACAACGCAAACACAAATCACACAACGCAAACACAAAAGCAGAAAACACAAAAACATTAACATACAACGCAAACACAAATCACACAACGCAAACACAAAAGCAGAAAACACGAAAACATTAACTCACAACGCAAACACAGAAGCAGAAAACACGAAAACATTAACTCACAACGCAAACACAAATGCAGAAAACAAGAAAACATTAACTCACAACGCAAACACAAATCACACAACGCAGACACAAAAGCAGAAAACACGAAAACATTAACTCACAACGCAAACACAAAAGCAGAAAACAAGAAAACATTAACTCACAACGCAAACACAAATCACACAACGCAGACACAAAAGCAGAAAACACGAAAACATTAACTCACAACGCAAACACAAAAGCAGAAAACAAGAAAACATTAACTCACAACGCAAACACAAATCACACAACGCAAACACAAAAGCAGAAAACAAGAAAACATTAACTCACAACGCAAACACAAATCACACAACGCAGACACAAAAGCAGAAAACACGAAAACATTAACTCACAACGCAAACACAAAAGCAGAAAACAAGAAAACATTAACTCACAACGCAAACACAAATCACACAACGCAAACACAAAAGCAGAAAACACGAAAACATTAACTCACAACGCAAACACAAATCACACAACGCAAACACAAAAGCAGAAAACAAGAAAACATTAACTCACAACGCAAACACAAATCACACAACGCAAACACAAAAGCAGAAAACACGAAAACATTAACTCACAACGCAAACACAAATGCAGAAAACACGAAAACATTAACTCACAACGCAAACAGAAAAGCAGAAAACACAGAAACAACTCTGAGTTAATGTTTGTGTTTTTGATTTGTGTTGTGTTTTTGATTTGAGTTTGTGTTTTGCACCTCAGGGCCACCGTAGAAACATACTGACCACAACACTTTGGACTTTCTGACAGAAATCTTGTCTCTCGGAGGCCGGATTTTGGCAGCTCAACGCTCTTGACACCTGAGTGGAAAGACGGGAAGATTAGAACAAACAAGCAAACCTGAGCAAAAACTGAGCTTTAACTGGAAGATATTTTCATTATTATCAGACGACAGCGTAGCAGAATGGTGGCTTGTTTTCACATACTGTAATTCATACCCACTTCTCCACTGGCAGACGCCTGCAGTTGGAAATCTGTTGGAAATTCTGCACATGGCGCTTACAAATCTTTTTAGTTTGCTGGCTGCAAAACTGCAAACTAAAACTGTAGGAGTTCCTCTGAGCGCAGAGAAAACATATTGTTCTCAATATTCAAGCAGTGATCGTTCCTGCCCTCTATTAACGCGAAGATGATTTAATTCTTTAAGCTGACAGAGATTTAAAATGGATCTCCGTGTCAGTCCAAAAAATTCACCGACCTGAATTTCAACATACTTCCGTTGCTGCCGTTCTTATTCTCCGGTGTTATTTCTGGGTATCGGCCAGGGGTGGGAACCCTGGGAACTGTGACGCATGTGCTGAGCATCAAGGGAGACTCGACTCGTCCAACTCAAAGTTCCATATGCAGTAAAAGCTCGATTCAGTGGCGGTCACTCGTCCATTCTGCTCGTCCATTTTATACAAAAATGCTTTTGGACTTAACTGCGGTGTCGTGTATATTTCTATAACACGGTCAATCCAAAAGTTCCTGCCTTTCAGACAGTTTCTCCAATCAAGAACCAGCATCTGCACCCAATCACTGCTCCACTGACTGCCAGAGACCCCGAGCTTCCCTGGAAGTCATGATCGTGCCGGATTTATCTATAATCCGATCACCTGATTCTGAACGAACCATTCATGCACTTTTAGTTATGACAAGTAAATACAACAATGCATATTTGACCGTTTGTTTTGAAGCGGACCTAGACAGGAAGTTCCTATAAACGCTGTTTTTTAGTGTGTATCTGCGTCATTACCTTGTTTAAGAAGCCCTGAAGTTTTGAACCAAACAGTTTTCAGCCACTGCTGAGAACGCTGTGTTTTATTGTAATCTCGGGCTCAGCGAGATCTCTGAAAAAACCCGGTCCGGTTACGTAAACACCGGTTCTCCGGAACAGCAGATCCTCCTACTCCGGGCACTAGTCCGGGCACATCCGGTTGCGTACATTGAACCGCAGAAGAAGAATAACGTCCGTTGTGGAGGTGTTTCACGAGCGACAGTGTCTTCTGACTCTGGGTCAAAGGTCGTCAAAGGGACTGAGGCAGGGAGTCGTGAAGAAGCTATTTTTAAACACTGTTAAAACAATGTTTTGATAATGAGTAGCAGTGCATCCACCGTTCCAGAGGGGGGAGCTGAATATGTCACTTCCGGGTATTGGCCAATCACAAGACAGTCTGTCTTCTGGATGTGAGATTTATGTCTGAAATATCGCGGTTGGGCAACAGCGTCAGAAAAGAGGATTTCTATCGGCTCGTTTACAGCAACTAGGAGGTTTTTGAGCATAAAAACAAGTCAATGTATGTAAGTAGACCTCCATAACTAACATATATGTGCAACAGGACCACTCTATGTGAGCTTTAGAGTACATTTAAAATTAACTACTTTTACTTCTACTTGAGTACAATATTTTTTAGTACTTTTTCCACCTCCGGTTGGACGTACAGCCACAAAACTTTACCGTTACCATAACAAACCGTACCACGATGGAAACAGGGCGACAGAGCCGAACACCTTTAGCTCTATTCCCATACGGGGTTTATGTCATGTAAAAGTACTGAATGTTCATTTCCAAAGCCAAAGTACTGACGTTTCGAAACGAGACACAATTAAAGCCGCCGCCTCAGCTCTACTTTGTGTTTGAGCGGTCAAATTCTCGACATTCTGCTGAAATTATGACGCTCGCTGCCCCTTCAGAGTCATCGCTCGGAGCCATCGCCACATCCGTTGCCAGCGAAACGGATAAACAACGGAAAACTTGTTAACTTGCCACCGTCATTTAATTACGTTAAATTACACCAACACAACAGGGACTGTCTGTGTCACCGACGTCGCGTGATTTCAATAGTGTACCGGTTCAATTCAAAATTAATTCCTGGTGCATCATGGGACTGGAATGTACCAGCATTTTGGGGCAGGAATTGGCCGGCGAAAAAATGCTTCCGTGCCGGAAAGACTCGTTTGTGACGAGTGGAACAATTGAAGTCATATCAACAACAACACGCGGGTGGCGAGAGTTAATTAAACTTTTATCCCCACCTGGTTTTGCACACGTGTTTCATCTACGTCCGTCCTGGTGGTGTCGACGCGTATGAACATCCAAAAGAAAGCAGCTGGAGAAAGAAAGACATCGAACTGAAACTTAGACCAGTGTGAGAATACACACATCATAATGGCACAAAAGGGGTGAATATTTCTTACTGTTGTTGGAGCAGAGTTGGCTGACGTCGCAGCTTATGAGCGAGGGATCTGAAGAGGAAAGAAAACATTATTTTTGGCTCCAGCGACGCAAAATTCCAAATGATATTGCTCACTGTTTTGGCTTCTCTGTGAAGTAGGGCTGGGGCGCTAATACGCTAACAACACATGTCGCGATATCAAATACGGAAAAAAACGTTTCGAAAAAGGACACACCGTGCCATTTAGTGCTGTGTCGGTCACGAGCGACTCGTTCGGGTTAGTACGAATCATTTGAGTGAACGAACTGACTGGGATCACTTCGTGAACCGATTCGTTTCCTTTCTTCGTTCACTTGAGCTCAGCAGCGATCGTGGCGGCCCGGGGGCGGAACTGACGCGTTCTGTGATATCACTCGTGAAGTCGTTCGCCGACGCCGTCGCTCACTCGTGAATCTCTAAGAAGAACTGTGTCTGCCGTGCTGCTGTGATTCGTTCGCGAACTGACACACAGAGAACTGGTGAACTGTGGCTGAGGAACGAACTGACACAGAGAACTGGTGAACTGCGGCCGAGGAACGAACTGACACACAGAGAACTGGTGAACTGCGGCCGAGGAACGAACTGACACACAGAGAACTGGTGAACTGTGGCTGAGGAACGAACTGACAGAGAGAGAACTGGTGAACTGTGGCTGAGGAACGAACTGACACACAGAGAACTGGTGAACTGCGGCTGAGGAACGAACTGACACACAGAGAACTGGTGAACTGCGGCCGAGGAACGAACTGACACACAGAGAACTGGTGAACTGCGGCCGAGGAAGGAACTGACACACAGAGAACTGGTGAACTGTGGCTGAGGAACGAACTGACACACCGAGAACTGGTGAACTGCGGCTGAGGAACGAACTGACACACAGAGAACTGGTGAACTGTGGCTGAGGAACGAACTGACACACAGAGAACTGGTGAACTGTGGCTGGGGAACGAACTGACACACAGAGAACTGGTGAACTGTGGCTGAGGAACAAACTGACAGAGAGTGAACTGGTGAACTGCGGCTGAGGAACGAACTGACACACAGAGAACTGGTGAACTGCGGCTGAGGAACGAACTGACACACAGAGAACTGGTGAACTGTGGCTGGGGAACGAACTGACACAGAGAACTGGTGAACTGTGGCTGAGGAACGAACTGACAGAGAGTGAACTGGTGAACTGCGGCTGAGGAACGAACTGACACACAGAGAACTGGTGAACTGTGGCTGGGGAACGAACTGACACACAGAGAACTGGTGAACTGCGGCTGAGGAACGAACTGACACACAGAGAACTGGTGAACTGTGGCTGAGGACGTGAATCTCGTTCGCGCCGTCGCTCGCTCTATGACCCGCGGCGCGAACGTACTGCACTCGGGGAGGACGCGAGTCGCGTAGCAGGGCACTGGGCTCCTGCTAAGCACCGAACGATTCGGTGAACGAATCTTTCGAACGAGTCATTTAAATGAACGAACTCCAGTGATTCAGTACACTCAAATGAACTGCCGATCCCATCACTAATGCCATTGCAAATCAAGTGTAGTTCAGAAGTTAGATGACTGAAAAATCAGATGGAGGTTAGTTGAGTTTAGAATAAAAAGTGTTGATATCGCCCAGCCCTACTGTGAAGAGAAGACCCCTGATGTAAACAGATGCTTACCAGTTGACGACGACAACGACGATCGTCCAGATGCCGTCGTGATCGCTGAAACAACACGTTTAGTCAGTGAATACAGTCTATCTTCAGTGGGAGAGCTTTAGAAAATCTTGTATGTTAAAGACTCAATCCAGTCAGATCTTAAACCCAACTAAATACGTGTTTAATTAAACACACGGACAGTATATACAGTATTTATCAATGCAATGCAAAATGTCACCTGAGGTCACAGCATTAGGGTCCACTCGAACAGCGACACGTCTCAGTCGTCTATGTTCTACAGAGCAAACGGAAAAACATGCAACATTCAACATGCTCTACGTACAGTACATGCAAAACTACTGGTGGAAAAAGAGGCTGAATTTGAACGTTGATATGGATACATTTAAATTCTGAGAGTCATCACTGGACGAGTCACGAGTCATCGATCTCCAACATTCGGCAAAGGAAATGTCTAACATCTCAATATTTAACAGAGGAGTCTGCTGTATTTACTGCGACAGCACTGCCGGAAGCCAAGAGCGCCACCATTTTTCATGTATGGGCTGTGCAGAGGGACATCATGCACTCGCTAATGTCTTAGAACATGCTAATAAGGAACATTGTGACTGAATAACATTGGATTATTTTAGTCTGAATGAAGTTTTCAAGACACACAGACAAACGTAAAGGGTTTATGAGGAACATAACTGAAGCCAAATCCATCTGCACCTAGCTGTTAGCCGCTACAGGTAGCTATTAGCAGCTCCAGCTAATTTCTTAGCTGCTATAGCTATTAAGTGTCTTGTGTTTGCCTTTTAGAGAACTCAACAAAGGACAATTGGACAAACAAAACTATTGCTACTGGTTTCTGTTTGAATAGAGAAGGTATGGGCTGTGCAAGAGGAACGTAATGTACTCGCTAATGTCTTGGAACACGCTAATAAGGAACATTGTGACTGAATTACATTGGATTGTTTTAGTCTGAATGAAGTTTTCAAGACACACAGACAAAGGCAAAGGGTTTGTGAGGAACATTACTGAAGCCAACTCAAGCTGCACCTAGCTGTTAGCCGCTACAGGTAGTTATTAGCAGCTCCCGCTAATTTCTTAGCTGCTATAGCTATTAAGTGTCTTGTGTTTGCCTTTTAGGGAACTCAACAAAGGACAATTGGACCAACAAAACTATTGGTACTGGTTTTTGTTTGAAAAGAGAAGGTATGGGCTGCGCAAGAGGAACGTAATGCACTCGCTAATGTCTTGGAACACGCTAATAAGGAACATTGTGACTGAATTACATTGGATTGTTTTAGTCTGAATGAAGTTTTCAAGACACACAGACAAAGGCAAAGGGTTTGTGAGGAACATTACTGAAGCCAACTCAAGCTGCACCTAGCTGTTAGCCGCTACAGGTAGTTATTAGCAGCTCCAGCTAATTTCTTAGCTGCTATAGCTATTAAGTGTCATGTGTTTGCCTTTTAAAGAACTCATGGAAGGAGTGTTTTTCTTATAACATGATGACAATTGGACACTAAAGACTCTTGGCACTAGTTTCTGTTTTAATAGAGAAGGCGCTTGACCAGATTCTTTTTCTATTTGTGTATCTAATGACGTAGTGTTTCCTTTTGTTTAAATCTTAAGGGAGATTGAAGCAATCGATTGTTGACAATGAGTTATGCGGGTGCACACGTTATGCGTGCATGGCTTGCACATTAAGTCGAAGCTCAGTCAATGAGCCCCCAATTAGCTTTAGCATCGAAGGCACAGTGCAAGATCCCACAGTCCACTACTATCTCATGCAACATTAAATTTGAATAAAAAGAGAAAACAAAAGCTTGAAAAACAGGTTAACAAGTTACATGCTCTAGAATTCCCTTTCAGCAGAATGCAAACATGCCATTACGTTATAGCTATAATTAGTCTTTTGCATTCATTCAGGAACATGTAATGGTAGGATGCAAAGGTTTACCCTGCATTGTTTTGTTAAATGCAGTCAAGGGTTAGTTACACGTAAATGGAAAGGCATCCAGTGCGACGAAAGCCGACATAGCTGCATGTGCTAATTAGACCGAGATGTACTCGCGGCAATACGTGGGATCCGCGCACGCACGGCTTTTCTCACCACACGAAAGGCCGGGATCGATCTTCGCGGCTCTGTAGCTGCTCGCGCGCCAGTACTGAGCGTTCCAGCCGATCACGGTGCCGTCCTCGCAGGCGCCGTGCTTGCCCGCGTCCGCCCACATCCGGAAAAGGTACAGCTCCACGTTTGCGCGTTTGCCCCCGCGGGGTCTGTTTGCGGGACCGCAGCCCAGCCGGAGGGGGCCGGCGGGGGGTCGGAAGGCCCGGGCGATAACCGTCCTCTCTGCCACCACCGTCCCGTTCACCTGGAGACAATCAAAGACGTCAAATAGGAAGAGCTATATGAGGTTATTAAAGGACAATGGTCACCAAAATAAGACTTCCTTGAAATTGTTGTGATGATGCAAACATTATTGTACTTTCTTCTTTGTCTTTGAAGGAAAACACGATTTTAATCCTTATTTGGGACATTGTACCACCACCTCTACATTTATACTATTGGATGGATGCACAGACGGACTCTATTTTTTAATCCCAGACTGGGAAACTGTTCAATTACTTAAGACGGTTTGCATTCAAGATGTGTTTGCAATGCCCTACTTTCACGATGCTGAAAGTACTTTAACAGGGTATCCGCGGGGTCTTAAAAAGTCTTAAAAAGTCTTAAATCAAATTAAATAATTTGAATTGAAGGCCTTAAAATGTCTAAAATTCTCCTTAAATCTCATAAAAGGTCTTAAATACAATTTTGAAAGGTCTTAAAAATCTATTAACGTGACTTTTATTTAAAACGCGCATAAACTTCAGTCTCGCTTGGAAATGTTTCGATTTTTGAGGATGCCGATAACAGAACTACAACAAGGAACTTAGGTCGCACCACTAGCTAGTGCGCCCGCCGCGGGGTGTTACTGGTTAGCATAGCAGCGGAGAAAACATAACGAAAGCCCACAGCTAAGCCGAATTGCTTGCGTAAGATGGGTAAGTGCAAGTTCACCGATTTGTGGCTCCAATATGCCTTCACGTCTTTTGTACTTTGTGGAAGTATGGATGTGAAATGGGTCTTAAATTGTATTCATTGTGGTCTTAAAAAAGTCTTAAAAAGTCTTAAATTTGACTCGTTGAAACCTGCACAGACCCTGTTTAACCAGGTGCTATGCTACGTGGAACTATGGAACCATAACCTCGATCTGCAACCTCACAATACACATATTGTCAGCGCCACCGTTCCCTCACAGTAGCTTTGCTGATTGTTGCGTACGCAGGGCGTGGATTCAGGAGCTTTGTCTGAGGAGTCGGAAATACCAGTTTGACCTACTTCTTTGGCCCACGTATCAAAGAGAGGCTCAAAGCACTCACCGCATTCCAAAGAGTTTAGATAATGTCATTTCAGTGCACCCGCAATCGCTATTGCTTTGATGTCTTTGTGCACTTTTGTGATTTACGTGTACATTGAAAAAAAAAAAAAAAAAAGTGCTAATCAAACAGCAATATTACCTCCAGACTGAAGGAGTGGCGCGTCGTGTCCCTCCTGAGACAAACCCTGTGCCAGTCGTTGAGTGACAACCGCACGGGAAACTGATGTCGGACCTTTAGCAGCCACCCGTACAGCGCCCGCTCGTCTCCCTCCAGACCCAGCTCGGGCTTGGGCGCAAAGACGGAGCTGTAAGAGAAGGCCACCCAGGCTCCAGGCTTCACCACGCGGACGTCCACGCACACCGTCATCCGTCTGAGCAGCGGCTTGGCCGTCCGGTCCTGCAGGGTCCAGTGGTCCTTGCAGCCATTTAACACCGCCTTGGTGTCCCCGAAGAAATAGCTAAGTGCTGCTATGACAGCAAAGGAGCACAGGGGGGGAGGGTGATAAATGTGCCAAGTCCCAGAAAGCACAACAAATTGATCTTAAGGTATGACAAAGGGTGAGAGTGCAGAGGTGGATACAAGTGCAGGAGAGGGTGGGGGTAAAGTCAGTGCTAGGACAGAAGACCCAGCTCTTGGAAGAGTTGGGTCTTCAGGAGCTTCTTGATCCCATGTTCTGGTAGCGCTCGGTCGGTCATTCAAGAGTCTGGATCGTCTTGTGCGGGGCGTTGGCACCGCCAGACGATTGATGAACAGGAGCAGACCCATGACGCACTTTGTAGGCTAGCATCGGTGTCTTGAATTTGAGGCGGACGGCTAAGGGTAGCCAGTGGAGTTAGAAAGATCTTGTTGATCTGGTACAAAATACAAGGTAGCCATGAAGTTTGCAATTTTGGACATAAGACCTATTTTCCAACTCAGCCGGTGTGATGGAGACGTCTGGAGACGTTTTTTTCGAGAAATTTCATTCAGTTTTTCTAGTTGCCGAGTTGGTGCTGGTGCTATGGCTAGCGCAAGTCAATGGTACCTGCTAGCATGGCATTAGAAACAGTCACACCGACTCCACAGTGCACCCGAGGCAAATCAATTGTAACGGCAGACTATCGACGTACATACCTGTGTTGATAATATTCTAAACAAAACTAACGTCGCATCGCATGAATTTTTGAGGGACTACTTTCTCAGCACTATCCTTCCGGCAGCGGCGGACTGATTCCGCTGCTGCTGCTGCTGCTGAGACATAAATCCTTCAAATTGCAAGGTTGGTTTTATTTCAGACATTCTATGTGCACAGTGGAGTCGGTATGAGTGTTTCTAATGCCATGCTAGCAGGTACCATTGACTTGCGCTAGCCATAGCATCATCGAACTCGGGAACTGGAAGAACTGAATGAAATTTCTTTAAAAAAACGTCTCAAGACGTCTCCATCACACCGGCTGAGTTGGAAACTAGGTCTTATGTCCAAAATTCCGAACTATCCCTTCAACTCCTAAATTGCCGCAGGAAACCCCAAACTACACCTGGGGCCTGTAACCGCATGCATCCCTATGTATCGCTGCATGTCATTCTGTATTAATTGGCACCTGTGTGATCCCCTAACTGGAACCCAATTACACTTTCAAGAACTTTATACCGTATGAAGCTCAGTTTGGGTGCTGTGCCTATCTCAGCAGACACTGGGCGATAGGTGGGGGTCACACCCTGGACAGTTCGCCAGTCCATCGCAGGGCCACATATAGAGACAAACAACCATTCACTCACACTCTCACACCTACGGTCAATTTAGAGCGTCCAATTCACCTAATCCCCATATAATATCGCATGTTTTTGGACTGTGGGAGGAAGCTGGGGGAACCCGGAGAAACACGGGGGAGAACATGCAAACTCCTTGCAGAAAGGCCCTTGTTCCGAAGTTGTTCCGAACGGGGCTCGAACCCAGGAACCCGGTGTCTTCTCGCCGCAAAGCGTGGGCCCTCGGTTTATCTCTTTGGACGCAAAGAACGTTTGAAATCGGGGAAAAAAAAGCGGTCACCCAAAAGTTTGTGCCGGCGTCAAAACGCCCCCTATCTCGCAAAAGGCCCAAAAAACACTGAACGCCTCTTTTATAAAATAAAACTTTTTGATGGTAATCACCTGTGGATGGAGCCGCCGCTGCCAGCAGCAGGAGCCAGGCGATGAGATGGAAACTGCGCGCCCACGTCCAACGTCCGTCAAAGCCATACATCCTCCTGGAAACACGAGGGCGATGCAAATCCAGGTTAACTTCGCTCTGACACATTTACTCACCTGCAGGGCCCCTGTGGCAAAACATTCAAATTTCTCTCTTTGCGCCAGCTTCCTCTTTCCACAGTTCGTGCGACAGACAGACAGACAGACAGCATCCTCCCTCCCTTTCTTTCTTTCTTTTATGTCGTCTGCCCATGGGATTTCCACGTAAAACTCTTCCCTTCACAGCCGGTAAACTGAAACGATCTAATTTTATCTCTCTGGCTTTTGTCTGGAAACACAGGGATTTGTCTGCAGGGCGGGGCCCAGACACAAGAGCGGCGTGGGGTTACACTTCCCGACACCTTTTGCCAGTAACGCGTTATTGTTGCGTGCGTTTTTCGTTTTTTTTCACGGCGATAAAGCTAGCTAACAATGGCGCACAACACGATACCGGGAAAGAAAAACGCTCGATTCCGAGGGATGGCGAGGACGCGGAAACAATACGTTGTTTTTGAGCTGAATGCTCTCTATTGTGTAACGTTCGCTGGTAAATCTGAAAAAAAAAAGACGACGATGTAAAGAAGATGTGACCTGTTAACCAAATTAAATGTGATACAATGGAAAGCAAATGGATAACGTTTCATTGAATTTCCCCCTTAAGGTGTTTGTATGTAATAATGAGTATTAAAATACGTAGAGTCCATATTAAAAAGAAAGAAAAATCTATCATTTAAACTAAAGAAATGTTCATTTCTGTGCAGAAATATACAATAATTTAAAGTTAATAATTTTTAGAATTGACAGGACTTAACTGTAATAGTTAACAATACTGTATTTTTTGTTTTTTTTACTGTGAAATTACTGTATTTATTATATATTTTTTTTTTAAATACAGCTATATACTGTATTTCTATGGGAAAATACTGTTGTATTATGTAATGCTGCGTTCCATTCGTAGTCCCCTGAAATCAAATCCACTTAAACTGGGATTTCCAACTCAAACGTAAGGAAACCGAAAAAAAACTCTGCTACTTTTAACATTAATTAAATCAACTGGACACAAACACTGAACTGTTTTTAAAATTTTACCCGTAGACGTGTTGCAACACTATCACTCACAATCTGTGAAGATCTGTTGAGCTGGCGAATGATTAGGAAACGATGCGGATGATGTGTTTATGTTTGTTTATTTAAATACAAGAGTATCATACGAGGCTTTACATAATATCTGCCACGTAACATATTTGCCTGCACTTCACAGTAAGTCACAGTAAGGTGGTTTTCGGTTATCATTTCCTGGAAATCATCCACGTGATTTACCTATAATTAAAAGTTAAAGACAATTTAAAATAACTCTTCATTTTCTTTTTCTGTAGTGATTTCTTTTTCCTGTGTCCCCTCCTTAGTTTACTTTGTTACTCGTTCACTTTACTTAGTTTACAGAGAGTTCTTCATTTGGCTTTTTTTTTGGTTTTACTCTGTTTAGGTTTTCTGTCCAATTCATTATGATCGTAATTCTGATGATCAACTATGAGGTTTTTGACATTTTTAATTCATGTTTAGTTATATTCACTGACGACAGCATAGAGCTTGAAGTTTAAATACTTGTTGGAAATGTTCAGGATAATATATATATATAAATACATATACATATATATATACACATATATATATATATACATTTATATATATATACACTTATACATATATATACACATACATATATACACACATATACATATATATACAAACATATATATATATATATATATATACACATATATATATACATATATGCACATATATAAATACATATATACACACACATCTATATACATATATACACATATATACATATAAACACATACATATATACACATATACATATATACACATATATATATGCACACATATATATGCACATATATATATATATACACATATACACACATATATACACATATACACACACATATATATACATATATACACATATATACATATATACACATATATACACATATACACACATTTATACACATATATATATGCACATATATATATATATATATACACATTTATATACACATATATACACATATATATACATATATATATATACATATACATATATCTTCTCGATTACGCCGTATGAACGGACAGAATCCCTCTTCCTCCAAAACATATTCAGCCTCAGCTTTTATCTACTGATACAAGTGTTTACATACGTAAGTGAACAACGTGTGCATGTGTTTACACTTTACTTTTCACATGATTAAAACAATGTTGACGGACGGGGAGAGTAAGTCCAGTTTACGTAAAAATGTCAAAGTTAAATACGACGATCGAAAGATAACTTTTTCGGACCCTAATTAAAGCATCTTTTTCTTCTTCTTCTCGGCGTTACCACAGTGTGTCATAATTGCGTTTAAATAATAATAATGATGAATATTTTAGCACAGTTTAAGTCTCTCATTTGTCTCTTAGCCGATGACTTTTTGTCTGATGTGTCAGCTCAGAACAAAGGAACGCAGTCTGTCTAAACATTGTGACGACAACAACGAGCTTTTGTGGCCATTTTTTTTCATTCTTGAACATTTTGTTCCCACGGTCACAGACTTTCACAGATGTCACGATATCATTAATACGGGGTCGGTTTTCTTTACTTTGCACAATTCTTTACTTTTTCTTTACAATTATACGAGGAAAAGGAAAAAAAAAAGTATTTCGACGACTCACCTGATGCTTTTCAAACGCATCTGCGGGGTTTAACGGTAACCGTTTGTGTGTGCGAAGCGAGTCCTACGGAGGACTGATCATCTTCAGTCTGGACACACATCGCCCGCATCTCACGATCATCCTGGTGTCCTCATTCGCCGAGTTTCCAACTTCGAAGCAGTTTTCTTCTTCTTCTTCTTCTGTTTTTTTTTTTTTGTCCTCGTCTCCTTCCCTTGCTTCCTTCTCCCCCTTCAGTTGATCCACATTGTTCCTTCGGGCCGAATCCACCCGTCCTCTTTCATGGAAGCACGACTCGCAAAAAATCGGGAGATGTGATTTCTGCCCGAGGCGAAAGAACAGTTAACCAAATAATGACACACCTCCAGCAGCAGCAGGAAGGAGGAGACGGGCGGATAGAGAATAAAAGTTATAAAGGTTGTGCCGACACGGTTGGACGTATCTGAAAAATCCTACCTTTTTACACGTATAGTATATACTACTCTACCACCATCTACTCTCAGTATTATTAGTACTTTATCTAAAGTGTGACTGCATGTGTTTGAACAAATGCACGGTTCGACGTGGTGAATGTAAGTTGACAAACTGGTTGGACATCTCCCGTCCTCTCCTTTTGTGTCGTACACACACGCACACAGACACACACACACACACAGACACACACACAGACAGAGTTGTGAATTTGAAGAATGGCATCCGAGGGTGGACATTAATTGAGACAAGACGAGAGAAGCAGGGTGCAGGACTCAGACTTCGCTTCCCAAACACAGCGTCTGTCTTCGTTTGCCTTGTCGTCCACTTGACAGTTGGACTCGTGTTGGTGACCTTGTGGGGACCGGCGCTCACCGCCACTCAACGGGGGACACGTGTCAATCTTCACAACATGAATCATCGAATATGTGGGGTCTTTGTGGGGACTAAATTGTTTAGAAACCATGCAAAGTGAGGACCTTTTTGTGAAAATTAGGACATTTTTGGCAGCTTTTATATGATATTTTTAGGGTTAAGACTTGGTTTCAGGGTCATAAATAAATCAAATGAATTTCTTTTTAGGTATATTAGGTTTATTTGAATTGTAAGTTGTGTTTTTGAGTGTAGTTTTTGCAGATTTTATCATATTCTATTGCACTGACTATGTTGTAAATGCATAATTTCATAATTACTATTGCGCGTAATGTACTTTAGCTTGTAGCTGTTATGTATATGCATTTACATTTTAATATGTTGTGTCATTTTAGCATGTAATTCTGCGTAATTCAGTGTTAATGTCATACATAAACTCTATGTAAATTGGAGTTGTAATTTTTATATTGGAACTATGTTAACTGTATTGTCCTTATTTTCATACAATTCTATTTTATTCTGAGTTAGGCTTAGTTAAGTTTAACGTTAGACATTATTGATATCACTGTGAGCTGTGCTATGTATGTGTGTGTGTGTTTGTGGGAGTTGGCCTCATTACTGCCACAAGGGGGCAATAAAGGCTTCAGTGAATGATATATTTTCCTTGCCGTGGCTCAAGTGTCAGCCTTTGTTCTTTTTTACAGAGGGATGACAAACAAGTATCAGTTGGTCGTAACAGCTGCAGCACGTTGTTGCTGCTCTGCCTCGGTGACGCAGCACTTTCAGATATGTGTGCTTGTGTGTGTGTGTGTGTGTGTGTGTGTCAGTGTGCGTTAGTTACTGTGTATGAACCACACCGACACAATCATCATCATCCTCAATGATTTCTCACTGCGCCACAAACGCCTGCACAGGCTCAACCCGAGGACGAAGGAGTTAACCCGACGAGAAGCTCGCTGTGGTTTGGCAGGAAATGGTAAAAGTTTAAAAAAAAAGAGGCGTGGCCTTGATCGAGTTCATGACAGGAAGTGGGTCATGAACCAGATTTGACCTGGATTTCCTTTGCTCTCACGTCAAATCTAGTCCAAATCTTCATCCTCCATTGGAAAAAAAACATATTTATGTCAGTATTCAATTAAAATATTAATTCACGATTTACGGTATCTTGAATTTGATTTTTGAGGATTTATTTTACCATAGTTTATTTTCTTTGTTGTGGCATATAAGCCTCTATAGGTGTTTTATACGGTGGGTGGCCGCCAGGGGCAAAAGCATTGCAAATAAGAAAACACCAGCAAATAAGAAAATACCAGCAAGTGAGAAAACGCCAGCAATTAATAAAAGCCAGCAAATAAGAAAACGCCAGCAAATAAGAAAACGCCAGCAAGTGAGAAAACGCCAGCAAATAAGAAAACGTCAGCAAGTAAGAAAACGCCAGCAAGTGAGAAAACGCCAGCAAATAAGAAAACGCCAGCAAGTAAGAAAACGCCAGCAAGTAAGAAAACGCCAGCAAGTAAGAAAACGCCAGCAAGTAAGAAAACGCCAGCAAATAAGAAAACGCCAGCAAGTGAGAAAACGCCAGCAAGTGAGAAAACGCCAGCATATGAGAAAACGCTAGCAAATGAGAAAACGCCAGCAAGTAAGAAAACGCCAGCAAATAAGAAAACGCCAGCAAATAAGAAAACGCCAGCAAATAAGAAAACGCCAGCAAATAAGAAAACGCCAGCAATTTAGAAAACGCTAGCAAGTGAGAAAACGCCAGCAAATAAGAAAACGCCAGCAATTTAGAAAACGCTAGTAAATAATAAAACGCCAGCAAATAATAAAACGCCAGCAATTAAGAAAACGCCAGCAAATAAGAAAACGCCAGCAAGTAACAAAACGCCAGCAAATAATAAAATGCCAGCAAATAATAAAACGCCAGCAATTAAGAAAACGCCAGCAAGTAAGAAAACGCCAGCAAGTGAGAAAACAGAAGTGCTCCGGGTCTGTGGGGGGCGCTGTCGCGCAGGTCTTCGACCAACCTGTGCAATTTTATATTCCCTTTGAGGTATTTTGTATATGTGTATATGTGTACTGGAAAAGTTCAAATAAAGTTTATAACTGGCCAAACACTGCGAGTCAACAGGTTGGTCTAAGACCTGCACGACAGCGCCCTCCACAGACCCGGAGCACTTCCGTTTTGTTATTTGCTGGTGTTTTGGGGTTTGCAGTGCCCCTGTTTGCCCCTTTAGGCCACCGTAGTGCCTAGTTTTGTTATTTTTCTTGTGTGTGAAATAAGGAACGATTGAAATACCATTTGAAGAAGATCATTGGTCATGGATCAGTAGATTCAAATGAAAAGTATTTATCATGATCTTACCAGGATGAAATTAGCGGCGTGTTGTTGTGAAAAATAGTTCTGGGCGGGTCAAACATCTTAAATAAATGTTCGTTAAGGCTCGGGACGAAGCTAAAAACTAGATAAAACCTATAAAAACGAAATAATTGACTAACTCGAACGTTGATTTGTCCTTTTATGGTGAAATCTTGCACTAAGAGGTAAAAACACATACTGTTTTTTGTGATTTAAGTAAAAACACACGTGAAGCAGCCAACACCCAGAACACGTCGCGACTCACCACAGCTGAAACAAAAGACCGCGTTCCCTTCGTTTGACTTTATTTGTCCAGAAATAAAGTAGAAATACTTGAGTTATACACACGATTGCCTCACGTCGTCATGTAGCTGTGTTTGTGCGACCCCGATGAGTGTGGATAGATAGCAGTAGCCAAACAATGTGATTGGATATAAAGCATGTCTTAAAAACCTGAAAAGAGTGGCACTTTCTCAAAGGTCCAAGGCAGAAGAAAATCGAAAAAAAAATCGTCCACATGCCACACAGCGATAGCAACAAGCAACCACGGCAACGCTGTCCACACTTCCCACAATCCACACTTCCCGCAACCCCATTTCCCAAATCTTCGTCCCTTCGCAGGAACCTCCGTCCTCGGTTCCCAGCCTGCGGTCTGGTCTCCATGGGCGACCAAGATCCAGATCCCCCGCGCTCCTTCTCAAACGGTGGTGATCTGGTCGACCACCCTGGTGCTGTCGTTCATCTCGACGCACTCCACCTCCTGCCTCTGGCCCTCGCCTCCGGGCCGGTGGCCGTGGCTTTTGGAGGGCGGCAGGAAGGTGAGGAGCGCGGGCAGGAAGGCCAGCGTGTGCAGCGCCGAGCACCCGGCGGTGAGGGTGAGGCAGCGGAACAGCGTGTGCGTGAGGTTGGAGCGCACCGAGCCGACGGGCACCAGGGCGGCGCCGTAGCAGATGAGCGTCTGCAGAGAGGGAACCCCGTGCCGCTCCAGCGCCACCCTCACCCACCGAGTCCGGCTGTCGCCGCGCCCCGAGGCGAAGCCGCAGAGGAGGGGCCCGCTGCAGTCGGCCGAGTACCCGAGCGCCGAGATCAGGCACAGCACGGACATGCAGTCCAGCTCCACGCCCCACAGGGTCATGAAGCCCACCACGCCGAACTGCACGGAGAGCAGCGTGAGGCCCAGCCACACGGAGACCAGCGGCTCCACGACAGCGAGCGACGACAGGCCGAGCAGGAAGAGCACGGCCAGCAGGGAGTGGCGCAGCGGCGAGCTGACCGCCGCGGCGTATCGGTCCAGGTAGACGAACGAGGGGTTGAAGATGAGGAAGCGGACGCGCGACGTCAGCGACAGCCGCCGCAGCGTGTCCAGCAGCACCGACATCTCCTCGCGCTTGTTCTCCGTGGTCTTGGCCACCAGGAAGATCCGCGACGCCGCCACGTCGGGCTCCTCGCCCTGGCCGCGCTCGGCGAATATGACGTTGTCGGCGAAGTGCGCGAACCGCGGCTCGTGCAGGAAGGCGTGGCGCAGGGTGCGGGTGAAGTTCTCCCGCGGCTGGCTGGTGGACTGGTTGCGGTCCGACAGGTAGTTCAGGTAGGCCTCGAGCCAGCTGATCCTTTGGAAGCCTTTGGTGTATTCCAGCAGGTCCCGCTGCACTGAGGCATTCCAGTAGGGGGCACTTTCATAGATATAAAATCCAATGACGGGGGAGTACGAGCTGAAATACCGCTGCTGGGCACGGGTGTACAATACTGTCTTTGTATCCATGGCAACCAGCGCACTAGGGTCAGAACCCTGCGCCACCTGTGGAACAGAACAGAGCATTTGTCAGGGGTTGCGATGGATCGTTCACTGGTTTAAAAGTGTTTACGTGATAAGAAAATGTGGGCGTGGCTTCTCTTAAAGATACAGTTCGGTCACGGGCCGTGTAGAAAAGCGGAGATAGGGTTCCCCGTTGCGGAATTAACTTGCGTTTTTTAAGCCCTGAGATTCGCAACTTGACCGACGCCGCGTCTGGACGACGAGCAAATACCAGCCGTCAACCACAATCGCGTGCTTTTATTTTGTTTTCTACTCTAAAAAGGACCATAATTGACATCATATCCCACTGAAGAGGACCTGAGCCTTGCCATTGAGTCCGTTTAACCCCTCGGCAAAATGTTTACTGGGCGTAATAAATCAGGTGATAAGTGGAGGCCACCGCTAAAATGTTCACTTTTTTGAAGGAAAAGCACTTTTTTACCAATGAATATAACATTAAATGAATCAGAAATACACTAACTATACATTGTTAATGTGGTAAACGACTATTCTAGCTGCAAACGTCTGGTTTTTAATGGAATATGTACATAGGTGTATAGAGGCCCATTTTCCACTGTTCTAATGGTACATTGGTGTTTGCTAATGGCGTTAGAAGGCTATTGGATGGTTAGAAAACCGTTGTATTTTGAATAAAAATCATTATTTCTCATCTTGTCAATGCCTTGACTATATTTTCTACTACTTTCGCAACTCTTTTGATAAATAAAAGTCTGACTTTTAATGGAAAACGACCGTTTACGAGTGTGTGTATGTGTCTCACCTGTAAAAATCCCATCAACCCAAAGGAGATGTAAACCAGATAGAGCAGGACCACGAACGGTTTGACGTAAGTGTTTGTGATCCAGTCGCCGTAGCAACGCCTCACACACCCCAGCAGAAGGTGAGAGTCCTGAGGATGAGGGTCCGCGCTGGCCGAGGTGTGCGGCGCGTGCGGCGGCGCGTGCGGCGGGTGAGGCGGGTGAGGGTGCGCGTGCGTGGAGTTGGCCACGTGACCGTGCGAGTTGGGGTCGTTCACAGTGTGCGGGTGCGCGTGCACGTGCGTGTGCGTCAGGTTGGGATTGGACGAGTGGGCGTGGGCGTGGGCGTGGGCGTGGTCGTGAGCGACGCCGTGCGGCGGGTTGCCCGTTTGCGTCTCGTCCTGGTAGCGGGTGTACATCAAACACCTGTACCAGGCCGGTTTGGAGTCCAGCCGCTCCGGTTTGGGGACCCTCCGGCAGAAGCAGCCGTGCCGGTACCCGGTCTCCAGGTAGCCCGTGAACACCAGGCAGGAGCTGTAGAAGGACAGCGTGTAAACGTAGCCGACGGCGACGGCCAGGGCGGCGGTGCGGCAGAACAGCCGGACGGCCTCCATGTTGGTGAGCGGCGACGCGGCGAGGCCCAGCGTCATCAGGTGGAGCATGGTGGAGCCGGAGAAGCGCAGCATGACGTCCTCGAAGACGCTCGCCACGCGCTCCTTCACGTGCTGGTCCTCGCGGCTCCGCCTCCACGACGACAGCATCTCGAAGGAGCCGAAGAGTCCGTGACCTTGAATTATGAAAAACAGACAAAATGAGTCGAGGATGACGAGTTTTTATGTCTTTTTTACGCGCCTCTGTGTAGTGATGTGGATTTTAAAGCCCCGGCCGATCAATACTGTGTTTTTTTATTATTAAGAGCCGGTCAAACTAAAGTTATAGTGATGTTTGCACACAGACCTCCATTTAACACGGCTCTGGAAATGTGAGGGCGGAGAGGAGGATTCCTTAAGCTCGAGACAAGCACTTTGAAGAGAACATCCGCGTTCCCCGAGGGAAAAACCAGAGAGAACTGTCGACTAATGAATGTACAGTCGTTGTCGTACGTGCGGACGCAGCAAGAAAACTCCACAAAAAAAACAACAACAATCAAATGTACACAAAGTCAGCGAAAATCAGGTCAATAAACCTAAAGTATTAAGTGTTTATAAAGCGTTGTTATGTCCACTTCGTGTGCACAGCTCGTTCCCCAAAGCAAAAAGTGGCCAAAAATAATTGAATGCAGCTTTAAATGACGGAACATTGCATCAATGTCTGAAACTAATCCCTGTACCAACTGGTCTGAAAACCTGTTTAATCCCATTTTTAGTAGTGAAGCAATTTCTTTTAATACACGGCTAACGTCTGCTCGACATTAGCCATGATTTATCCGGGACCGTATCTATGTTCCCCGGGTCCTATGTTCCCCACTTTGTAGGTGACCGGGGAACATTGGACCCTTTCTCTAACCCTAACCCTAAACCCTAACCCTAACCCTAAACCCTAACCCTACCCTTTTTCAAAAAAGGGTCCTATGTTCCCCTGTCACATACAAAGTGGACCTTTTTTGGGAAAAACGGGGAACATAGGACCCGGGGAACATAGGTACGACCCCATTTATCCGCAGTTTGTGTCCATACTTTAAGCAAACCTTACCCAGTGCAGCTTTGTTTCATCGCTGTTAGCACAGCTAAAGTTAAGTTAGCTAAGTCAACCGTTAGCCATGCATGTTCTCAGCAAATCTACCGTAAGATAAGATAAGCTAGTCTTTTATTCGGTAAAGCGGGGAACATAGATACGGTCCCCGTATCTATGTTCCCCGCTTTGTATGTGACCGGGGAACATAGGACCCTTTCTCTAACCCTAACCCTACCCTTTTTCAAAAAAGGGTCCCATGTTCCCGTCACATACAAAGTGGAGAACATAGGACCTTTTTTGGGAAAACGGGGAACATAGGTATGACCCCGTTTCATCACTGTTAGCACAGCTAAAGTTAAGTTAGCTAAGTCAACCGTTAGCCATGCATGTTCTCAGCAAATCTACCTTAAGATAAGATAAGCTAGTCTTTTATTCGGTAAAGACGGTAAAGATAAAGATAAGATGCCGTCACTTTTTTACTTAATTTGTGACAGCAATAGTTTTTTATTTATTTATCTCATCACTGTTAGCATAGATACGGGGACCGTATCTATGTTCCCCGGGTCCTATGTTCCCCGCTTTGTATGTGACCGGGGAACATAGGACCCTTTCTCTAACCCTAACCCTACCCTTTTTTCAAAAAAAAGGGTCCCATGTTCCCCTGTCACATACAAAGTGGGGAACATAGGACCTTTTTTGGGAAAAACGGCGAACATAGGACCCGGGGAACATAGGTACGACCCCTAGATACGTTAGCATAGCTGTTAGCCATGAATGTTTTTAGCAAAGCATACTTTTTTACAGCCTGGGACAGCACTTCATTTTGACTTTACTTGATTTTGTGACTTTAAATCACGAGTTTGAACGAGGGAAGTGAAGGAAAAGGCACAAATTAGCGTTAAAATAGTGTTAAATTAGCATTAAACGTTCCTTCCGACGACAAACTCCATGACACAAACTTCTCCTGCCGCTGTTTTCGTGGGACTGAACAGTAAAGGAGTAAAAAATATCTCCGGAAATAAACGTGTCCCTTTAAGGCCCTAATACCATAAACCTTTTGCTTTTATTGCGGCCGAGCTCAGCCTCGATTTATGCTGCGAGGTAGAACCAGGAAGTGCAATAACTCGAGCCTGCTTTGGAACAGGTCTTTTTGGCATCATGTCATTATCTTAGTCCCATTTGAAGTGGAGATTATAATAAGATTAATAGAAAAAAAAAAAAATACTCGCTAACGAAACCACAAAATAACGTTAAAATGATTTCGTGTCCATTCGACCCGTGTGTGCGTCTCCATGTGCTCGTGTACGTCCGGTCTGGTGTGCCGTCACATACGGGCTTGCAGATAGACGGTTTTCCATGGTTTCCTCTTTGGTGGTTGCCATGGCGCCCATGAGTCACTGGTGACACGAGTACCCCCCCCCCCCCCCCCCCCAGCCCTCCCCCCCCCACCAATGACCTCACCGTGGCAAAACACTTAACACCTTAGCAGAGGCGTAACATACCAACACTTGAGGCGACGGAGCAGCCGAGAAAGTCTGGAGATCCGTCACGAGCGAGAGTGTTTTTGTTACAGTACCGGATGACTGCGGGTCCTCGAGGAGATCCAAAACCTGGTCCTGTGGTAATAATCTGTCCGTCCAAATGAACGGAAGTCAGTGTATTTGCGGCTCAAATATCCGATTTGTCGAGAACGAGAGAGAATTATTGCACATAAATAACATAAATTGAAAAGAATACATGATAATTTATGTTTTTCATGTGTTGATTTTCATCCTGGACACTAAAAAATAGTGTGAGAGGTGTCAGACTTTTGTAATATTGCTGGTTAAATCATCATTTTTTTGTTTTTTGGGAAACCACGCATGTCACACGTGAAAGAAAACAGACACGCCTGAGGCATGCGTTAGGATGGACACCGTCATTAAAAAGACATAATGGAACAGGCACATGACGCACAGCACGGCTGCAACTAACAATTACTTTCCGTAATCTGTTAATCTGTGGATTATTCTCGTTTCCGCGGGTTCGAACCTGGACGCGACGACGTCTTAAAGCGAAGAAACCAGGTCACTGTTCACATTTAAAGGTGCATTATGTAATAAATCTAAAGCAACTGGCCGTAAAAATCCTCCAAATAACCATTTGCTTCTGAAAAACCCTTTTCCCGAAGAAAGGGTTTTTCAAGGGTTCTTGGTAACACTAATAACCCTTAAAACCCCTTTCCTGAATAAAGGGTTTTAAAAGGGTTCTTGGTGGAACCATCCAAAAGGGTTCTCCTATGAGGACAAGCCAAAGAACCTTATATGGTTCTACTTAGCCATAAACTCCTCCTAATATGTCACAGAGACTCAGGAATAATGTTCATATAACAAACTGAACTCACCAACAACAACAGTACAGACAAAATATTTGCATTAAAAAAATATATTTTTTTACAGACTGCAAATCATGTTTATGTTTTGAAATCACGTTTTGGCGTCATGTGGCGCCACCTACCGCCGTCTACCGATCACTGCAGTCAGTGGAGTCTCAGCTGCCGAGCAACCACGGGTTGCCAGATACGTCAGAAAACGAAACCGAAAAGACCTCGGTGTTTTGAATTTGAGTGCAGTAACCGTTTTTACATATGGCGCCTTTAAAGGGACACTGTGTAGTATTTATGGGTTTATATGACCCAAAATCCACTTTTTTATACATATTATGTGCTCCTGCATTGTCTAGTCGCTGTATAATAGTATTTGTTTCATTTTCGTAGTTGTTTCAAAAAGTCATGTAAAATAACATGGTCGCGGGCCGCGGTTGCATAGCCACTGTTAGCAGCGAGACGCCATGTTTCTACGGGAGCCTGTAAGGACAAACGCGAGAGAACAAATCAAGCGTCTCTTTACTTGTAGCAGGAAGTCCCGCCTCCTCTCTCTCCGCTTCGTCTGCTACGGCCGCGGTAGCTCCGCCCTCTCCCTCGCCTCACGAAACCTCATCTGCTGACACGGAGAAAGACGACGAGGACGACATTTGACCGGCTGAGGATACCGTAGCGCTCGGGGAAGGGAGGGGGGTGAGCAGAGGAGCAGTTCTTTGTTGTAAATTTCAGCCTCTCCTCTAGATGGCACTATAAACTACTTACTTCACCTTTAAGTAGCTGAAACGTGCTTTACGTATTGAACAAAAAAAAAAAAACACTAATTAATAATGAATGAATGGAATAATCGCTGCCGTTCAGTAAGTAACATCTCAGGCCTGATTCTGAAAGAGAGAAAAAACCACACGTTTCTCTATTTCTTCTCACTTTACTATCTCCTCCTGATCCAATCTTCCCCCTGCAGTCCAGGCAGCTATATTCTTCTTCTCTACTTCTTTTTTTTTTAATCTCCTCACACTTCATCCCACCTTTTTCCTCCATCAGCCCACTGGCATTGTGAGACGTCCTCCTCCGTCTCCGTCTGCCCGTCGTTCTCCTTCCAACTGGAGTTTAACTTCGTTTTCTGCGTAAAGAATCCCTTTATCTCAGGCTCCCATTTGGAGTTTGATTTCACCGGACCCCGTCGTTCCCCCCCGTCTCTATCTCTGTTGTTATTTTAAGACTAAGAGCAGCCTTTCCTCCTCCTCCTCCTCCACGTTACAGCGTAATTATGGGATGGACAGCGTGAGTGCATGTGTAGATACTGTACATACAGCACACGCTGCAGCGATAAACCACCAAGGCCGGCTTTACGAGACAAACGCTCCCGGGTGAAACACGACAAAATGTTTTATCGGACGTGCCTTTCGTTTAGACGGCGACGGTGTTTTTGGGGCTTATTAACGCAAAAAAAATTATTTTTTTAAAAACGCTCCACCGTCGCGTTCCCGTCTAAAGGGTTGAAAATGCAAAAGTGTGCAGTAACCCAGCCAAACAACAACAAACATGTCGGATTATGATCCATCACTCGGACGTTCAAGTCGCCTTAGCTGCTACTTTGTGCTACTAGACAGAAGTAGAAGGAAGTTTCAACGCTCCTGGTGTTGTTCACAGCGCCACCTAGCCACCTGGCATGCACACGACATCGAATTTCACGCACTCACCGCGTGCGTGCGTGCAGATTTCCACCCAAAGACGCTAAACGTCTAAACGCGAAATAAAAAAGCGGGAACGCACAAAACGCCACTTTTGCGGTTTGCGTTCGGATCGTTGTCGCGTAAAGCTAGCCGCTAACGTACGGAAAATAAATAAATAAACAAAAACACTAGGATGAGCTGTGGAATGATCCATTTCTGATCAAGGTTATAAGGCTTAACAAAAACTAACGAAATAACAAAAACTAATATTGAAAAAAACATTTCCCTTAACTGAAATAAAAATAAAAAACTAGAGTTAGCCAACTAAAAATTTTATAAAAACGTGTCTTTGTTAGTTTATTTCATATTATAAGCCTTTTGTGTTGCATTTATTTTTTATAATAATAAGGAGTTGTGTATTATCACTGCAGCTATTTACCATCTGTGTGAGCACTGTGGCTTAAAATGGCATCTTTTGTTTTGTTTTTATGACAAAATATGAAAAAAAAACCTAACCCTGAACCCAGGCAAATATGGCATATTCCAAATAACTAACACAAAAATAAAACAAAGCATTTCCAAAAACTGATAAAAACAAACCTGCTATAAAAACCAATTATAAAGAATTATAAAGAACAAAAATGTGTGTTTCTTCCTGAACTAAAGCAAACATTTAAAGGTGCCACATGTAAGAATGTGGCCAAAGACGGTTACTACACTCAAATTCAAAAATACAGAGGTCTTTTAGGTTTCGTTTTCTCAGCCATTGTAGCTTAGACGTAACTGGCAACCCGTGGTTGCTGCTCGGCAGCTGAGACTCTACTGACTGCAATGATTGGTAGACGGCGGTAGGTGGCGCCACATGACGCCAAAACATGATTTCAAAACATAAACATGATTTGCAGTCTGCATAATATTTTTTTTAATGCAAATATTTTGTCTGTACTGTTGTTGTTGGTGAGTTCAGTTTGTTATATGAACATTATTCCTGAGTCTCTGTGACATATTAGGAGAATTTTATGGCTAAGTAGAACCATATAAGGTTCTTTGGCTTGTCCTCATAGGAGAACCCTTTTGGAGGGTTCCACCAAGAACCCTTTTAAAACCCTTTATTCAGGAAAGGGGTTTTAAAGGGTTCTCTGGATCAAAATGATTCTCACTGGAACCATTAGTGTTACCAAGAACCCTTTCCCAAAGAAAGGGTTTTTCAGGAGCAAATGGTTCCAGGTAGAACCTCAGCCCTTGTAGAAGAACCCTTTTGGAACCCTTATTTCTAAGAGTGTAATGCACTTTTAAAAGGAAAAAATCCACAGTTACAGCTTTCTTCAAACAAACTTTGCTGCTCTTCGCTGTTTTCCTTTTCAATTTTCACTTTCAATACTCGTCTATATTGGATTATGGAAAAACTGACTTCACACACAGTCGTCTATATAACTTATAAAGTTCTGGACACTTGGGTTTGTCTGTAGAAACTCATCAAAAATCATCATCCCATTGACGTGATTGTGACACCAACACCAAACGAGAGAGTCTGTAACTGTGGATTTCTTCTTCACAGAGTTGTGAGGTTCACACTTGTTGGGTCGAACGCCACAAACACACACACACACACTCACACAACGAGGGCGAAGTGAAGCGCAAAACTGGACTTCTGGGTTCTTTTTTTCCCTTGTATTTCCCAATGTTTTATTTAACGGCTCCTTCTCGTCTCTCTGTGACAGACTGGTGTCGACCGTCGGGGGAAAAAAAACCTCTCTAAAACCTCTTTCACGCTCTCGAATTTTTGAGCATCTGCCAGAAGTTAAAAGCCGATATAAATCCATTTTTTGACCCGAGAGCGAACGGCAATTACAGACACTCAAAACCCAGTTTAAAGACAGTTTTTTCTGACCTGTGAGAACGGGCCATAACAACCAGTCACGACTACATCGATCGCGTTTAACGACAGTCAGCAAACTGGAGTCGTGCCGTTCATAAATCAACTCCTGACAACTCGCGTTTCCAGAACCTTTAGGTTTGGCAGTTTTGTCACAGTCAGAAACTCTTGTTTAGAGCCACCGTCTGGGCTTTTTCATGGTTAAGACCCAATTTTAGGGTTAGGGTTGGGGTTCAGGTTTGGCACTTAGTTGTGATGGTTAAGGGTCAGGGTAAGGGTAAGGCTTTTTTTTAAGGCTGCCAAAATGCTATTTTACTTGTATTTATATCTTTGTAGAGACATTTTGTCTGGGCCCCTTAACTATAAAGGGCTTTTTCCAGGATTAAGACCCGATTTTAGGGTTAGGGTTGGGGTTCAGGTTTGGCACTGAGTTGTTATGGTCAAGGGTCAGGGTAAGGATAAGGCTTTTTTTAAGGCTGCCAAAATGCTATTCTACTTGCATTTATATCTTTGTGGGGACAGTTTGTCTGGGCACCTCAACCTTAAAGGGCTTTTTCCAGGGTTAAGGCCCGATTTTAGGGTTGGGGTTGGGGTTGGGGTTCAGGTTTGGCACTTAGTTGTTATGGTTAAGGGTCAGGGTAAGGGTAAGGCTTTTTTTAAGGCTGCCAAAATGCTATTCTACTTGCACTTATATCTTTGTGGGGACATTTTGTCTGCCTTAACCTTAAAGGGCTTTTTCAGGGTTAAGACCTGATTTTAGGGTTAGGGTTAGGGTTCAGGTTTGGCACTTAGTTGTTATGGTAAAGGGTCAGGATAAGGATAATGCTTTTTTTAGGCTGTCCAAATGTATTGGACAGCGTAAAAAAAGCCTGTACTTATCTTTGTAGGGTCAGTTTGTGTGGGCCCCTCAACTTTAAAGGGCTTTTTCAGGGTTAAGACCCAATATTAGGGTTAGGGTTAGGGTTGGGGTTAAGGTTAGACACTTAGTTGTTGTGGTTAAGGTTATTATTATTATGTCTATGATGAGCCATCACTAACGAGCTGAGAAACACCCATCTTGCAAGCTATTATTTGACACTTTTTCTGCAGTGATTAGCTTCAAACCTACCTAGCATGACGAAAGGGATGCCCAGGTAAGTGGAGTTGTACGTGGCCCCGGTCAGGTTGAGGATGCCCGCAGCGGTGAGGCCCGACAGCGTGATCGACAGCAGAGCCAGCAGTCCCAGCCAGGGTTTGGACCGCACGCAGTCCCTCATGGAGCAGCAGAGGACGGCCAACACGCCACACACCCCCAGGCTGGCCAACAGGGGGCGGCGCGCCAGCACGGACGAGAACTGGAAGTCCGTCCTCAGAGACGAGGAAGTGACGGGGTAAAGGCCCAGCTTTGGATGCAGCGCCGCAAAGTTCTGCAGCTCAGCGCAGAAGGCCTTCTCCCACTGGCCGGCCACGCGGTCCATCAGGTCACCGCGGGCCTGGAGGTAGTAAGTGAGCTGCAGCGCCCGCGCCGAGCGGACGCCTTCGCTCCTCGCGCCGATCCCCGAACCACGCGCGGCGGCGGCGGCGCCGCCACCACCACCGCCGCCGCCCGCACCGGGACCCCAGCCCTGCACCCCGCCCAGCTGGTGCCCGATGTACGCCTGCCGCCCGTCGGCCAGCTGCGTGATCGGGTATCGCAGGACCGGCACGGAGCGGTTGGCGGCGCGGGCCGACTGGATCTCCTCCATGGCGCGGATGACGTCGTCGATGATGCAGACGTTCTTGTCGTCGGGGAGGCAGAGGTACGAGAAGGAGTAGTTGAAGCTGTTGAAGCCCGTGGACGGGACGGTGACCTGCATCTGGTAGATGAGCCGGTGGAGCTGTGAGGAGCAAACGGAGACACAAGGGAGGTTTATTCATTTTCATTTAAAATCATCTCAGATCACGACACAGGCTTCCGTGAAGCCAATGGAAGCTCTCTTGGTCTTCATAGAGCTTAAAGCGGACCTAGACCGGAAGTTCCTATTAACGCTGCTTTTTTTAGTGTGTATCAGCGTCATCACCTTGTTTACGAAGCCCTGAAGGTTCTAAACAAACAGTTCAGCCACTGCTGAGAACGCTGTGTTTTATTGTAATCTCGGGCTCAGCGAGATCTCTGACAAAAACCCGGTCCGGTTACGTAAACACCGGTTCTCCGGAACAGCAGATCCTCCTGCTCCGGGCACTAGTCCGGGCACATCCGGTTGCGTACATTGAACCGCAGAAGAAGAATAACGTCCGTTGTGGAGGTGTTTCACGAGCGACAGTGTCTTCTGACTCTGGGTCTGACTCCGGGTCAAAGGTCGTCAAAGGGACTGTGGCGGGGAGTCGTGAAGAAGCTATTTTTAAACACTGTTAAAACAATGTTTTGATAATGAGGAGCAGTGCGTCCACCGTTCCAGAGGGGGGAGCTGCGCTTCTGAGAGCGGGTGTGCTGATTACGTCACTTCCGGGTACTGGCCAATCACAACACAGTCTGTCTTCTGGGTGCGAGAGTTGAGTCTGAAATATCGCGGCTGGGGAACAGCGTCAGAAAAGAGGATTTCTATCGGCTCGTTTACAGCAACTAGGAGGTTTTTGAGCATAAAAACAAGTTCATGTATGTAAGTAGACCTCCATAACTAACATATATGTGCAACAGGACCACTCTATGTGAGCTTTAAAATCATCTCCGATCACGACCCAGGCTTCCTGTGAGTCAATGGAAGCTCTCTTGGTCTTCAAAGATCTTAACATGAATCCAGAGCAAAAGTTCAAAAACATACTAACACATATGTTGTCACTCCAGTCCATTGGAGTGAGATAAAAACACCACCACGGGGCAAAACAACCACTGACAATGGGAACAGTGGTTATTACCTCGTTTTAGTGACTTCACTCAGGTACAAAAATACCGATGCTAATTTTGGTTTCAGCAGTTTAAAAACGAGAAAAACCAGCGGTGACGACGTCAAACTAAAGCCGAAAGTTGGTATTTTTACGGGGATTTTTTCCTCAGAGACTTAGAAGAAACAAACAGTTTCTTTAAACTAGATCTCTGAGTTAATAAAGACGACGGACACATCCGTCGCAGAATCCGTCGCCTTTGTTTTCTATAAACCGTGACGATATTTTCTCATTTCAAAAAGCACATTCTCTGTGTGCAGCAGTGTGGGCAGCTCTTTTCAGTGACGATGCAGATGTTTGTGCGAAGAAGACAGAGACAGCGAGAGGACGCTCATGCGTGTGTGTGTGTGTGTGTGTGTGTGTGTGTGTGTGTGTGTGTGTGTGTGTGTGTGTGTGTGTGTGTGTGTGCGTGTGTGGGAATGTGTTTGTCGGGAACGACAGCAAACACAAAAAGTGGTCTTTGAATCGTCCTCCGTCCTCCACAAGGACAAATGTGCCAGGCATCTACCACACACACACACACACACACACACACACGCCTGGTTACTAAGCAACAGGTCTGATGCCAGGCTCTACCAGCGCAAACATGGGGGGTGTGTGTGTGTGTGTGTATATACTTGTCTCAGGTAGGCTGTGAGGACCAATTTACATTCAAATCTCTCTTTGTGACGTCGTTATGGACGGTCCCCACAGGGTTACGACTAAGGTTTAAGTCAGAGTTTGGGTTAAGGGTTAGGCATTTAGCTCTGAGGGTTAAGATAAGGGTAAAAAAAATGCTGTGCCAAAGCTTGTATTTGTTACCTCTTCAGGACCTTGTCAGGACCAGTATAGTCCTCACAGAGACCAAAACCATCTGTCCCTGTTTTTGGAACTGGTACAATTTTGACCTATTTCTTAAGGTTAAGGATAAGGCTTCATTTAGGCTGTTTTACTTGTATTTATATCTTTGTGGGAACATTTTGTCTGGTCCTCACTACTTTAAAGGGCTTGTTCAGGGTTAAGACTGGATTTATGGGTTAGGATTAGGGTCACGGTGAGACACTTAGTTGTTATGGTTAAGGGTTAAGGCCACATTATACTTCCCCGACTGCGTAACCACGGAGACCCCTCGAGCCATAATACTTCTCCGTCGTGGTGATCGGATTCGCACTGCAATTTCCCGCCCGATCAGTAGGGGTCTCTACGCAAGGTTGTTGTGAGCAATGGCGTACGAGAGAGAAAGACTGTTGTTGTTGTTGTTCCAAGCGGAATAACATTGAAACGGTGGCCGTTTCTCACTTTTCTGTGTCACGGAACGCAGTTTTAAGATCATTTGAGGCGAGAAATTGGCCATTTAGAGTCTAAACATGTGCCGTGTGTGTGTTAAGATCTGACGTATTTATAGTTTGGCAGCGACATGGTAGGCGGTGATCAGCTCTGCCCTCTGTGGACGCTCGGTGCTCACTGTGAGCCGGCACAGAGCAGCGTTAACTCGGCCTGTGCTGAGGACCGATCGCAGCCCTTGCCGTCTCCGTTGTCCCTTGACGGAGTGACGGACACTGCATATTTCGTGCAGCCGGAGACGACGCAGAGGGGTCTGGGTAACCTACATAGAGCACTTTACGCAGTACAAATTGGGCTTTAGGGTTAGCGTTAGGGTTAGGGTAAGGCTTTATTTAGGCTGTCCAAATGCTGTTGCACTTGTATTCATATCTTTGTGGGGACATTTTGTTTGGGCCCCTCAACTTTAAAGGGTTTTTTGAGGGTTAAGACCCAATTTTAGGGTTAGGGTTAGGGTCGGGGTTAAGGTTAGGCACTTAGTTGTGATGGTTAAGGTTAGTACTGTTATGTCTATGATGAGTCCTCACTAAGATGCCTGGTATTCGTTATGTTGTGGGGGAAATACGTCTAAATATGTTTACACAGTCACATTACAGGGACTTGTCTTCCTTATGGGCGACAAACATCAAGTCCACATAAAGTAAAATGACTACATCTAAAGGTGAAGACATGTTTCAAGGTTAGAATTAGGTCAGTAGGTTAATTATGGTTAATTATGGTGAGAGTAAGTATGCAGGAAATGAATGCGGAGTGACGTCAACGTCCCCTGAAGTCATGGAAACTTCCCGAGACCTGATCTGTGATCACTTTAGCGACAGATGATTCCAGCGAACCCGAGATCCTAATCATTTGTGCATTTACCGATAAAACCTTCCTCTCGTCCTCGTCCTTTGTTCCAGGTACAAACTCTTTGTGTTCCCGGACACTGACGGATCATTTCACCGCGTCTAAAAAACACTTTATTGTGGTCATTTATTTGACGTTGGGTCGCTTGTCACGGTGGCTGCAGTTGACGTGGATGAGACGCGCGCTAACCACAAACGCCGCCGCAGCCGCCGCCGCCGCCGCGCTCCGCTCACAGCTTCATAACTTCATGAGATCACTTGACTAATTGCTCCATGGGCGCGGAGCTAATGTTCATAAATCGGTTTTCAGGAATACCACTGTGGCGACAAAGCGGCTCGGTAATTAAAACGCTCCGCTTCGTGTCTGTTGTGTGTTTGTTTGTTCGACGTGTGACAGTTTAATGACGAGCAATCCATCGGTGGGAATGAGGAAGGAGACGTTTGGAATTATTAGATTTGTGCTCAATATTTTCACCACTTCAACACTTTTTAAGAAGCAAAACAAAAATGATTAAATCATTCCAAAAGTATTGTATTTTATTTGTTTGAAAATAGATTTTTTGTTTGCAACCATTGGAATTTAGTTTGTTCCGACTCTTCTGCGTTTGCGCTCCCTCACTTGTATAAGCCCCGCCCATTTTTTTTATTACCATGGGCGGGGCTTAGGAAGCTGTCTGCAGATTGGCTCATGAGTTTTGGAGCAACAGTTTGTCAGATTACAAACGTTAGTTCCAGTCGGACAGCGACTCCAAGCCCGTGACTACTTTCAACTCAATAGCCAATCAGCAAGCAGCTTCCTAAGCCCCGCCCATGGTCAGAATGGCAAACAAAAAAAACCCACGGCGCAAAAAACAAGTGAGGGAGCGCAAATGCAAAAAAAGTCGCAGCAAACTAAAATCAGATCGTTGCAAACAAAAATGGTCAATTTTCAAACATTCTTTTATTTGCAATGTGTGTATTTTTGATTTTGTGGTTCATTTTTGTTGTCGTTTGAATCTAAAGCTCCAGTGTGTAACTTCTAAAGACGTTGACATCGAGTTTTGTGGCATCATTTCAAAACATGTCTTCATCCACGCCAATTCCCCCCAAAAATGAGTCTAAAACACTGTCAAACGTTACCGTATACCTGCCTGTATGTGGCGCTGTAACACTGCTTTTAGTATACATTACAATTAGGGCTGCAATTAACGATTATTTTAATAAACTGAGTACTTGTTTGCTCCGTAAAAATGTCAGAAAACGTTGATCGTGTGTCTCAAACCTGTAAAATATGATGTTCTGGAATGTCTTGTGTTGACCACAGACCAGAATAATTTTAGGTTTTAATGATTTCTTTGTTCTATGGAATCAAAAGAAACCAGAAGATAAAAGAAGCCGAAGAAGAAAAAAATCAGAGAAACTTTTGATTAAACACTCAAACCAGAGATGGAATCGATTATCAAAGTAGTTCATGATTAATTTAGTCGTCAGATTAATAATTGATTGATTGAATAATCGCCGCAGCTCTAATGTATACGATCGCAGACACAGAGACGGAATGAACCAATTTAACGAGAAAGAGAAACAGAGACAATACGACGATGAAGAGTGAAATCAAACGGAAGTGCGAGAGAGAGGTGAGAACCTGACGATTCTGAACTCTTTGTGAGAGGCTGAATCGCACTTTTGGTGGATGATTATTCGCACTTTCAGCCAAGGAGGAGCCTCCACACCCCCCCACACCCCCCCATCCCCCCTAAGTGGAGCCTGCAGAGGTTTCACAGCCGTCACTTTCACCAGTGTCCATTAGCCGTGACGGAAAAAAAAACTCTCAGAATGTCACCACAGACACAGTCGCTATACTTAGAAACACAGACACGTGTTTACGTTGAAAAAGTTTCACACTGCAGCTCCGAGAGAGGCTAAACTGGCACATTCTCCGACGCCGAGTGCGTGTGTGTGTGTGTGTGTGTGTGTGTGTGTGTGTGCGGGCGCTGGCAACAGCCCAAGTCCTTCAGTCATGAATGATATGCAAATGCTAAATGTGAGTTCCTGAATGAAAACAAACTACAGAGAGGCACTGAGATCGCCTAAGTCAGTCAGGTTTGTTCACGCAGCCCCACTGAGAGTGATAGTTCACTTCTTCTGAAGCGTGGTTCTGTGGAAAACACTGAAAACGTGGCCTTTCAAACCACTTAAAGCTGACATAGAGTGGTCCTGTTGCACATATATGTTAGTTATGGAGGTCTACTTACATACATTTACTTGTTTTTATGGTCAAAAACCTCCTAGTTGCTGTAAACGAGCCGATAGAAATCTGTCTTTTCTGACGCTGTTTCCCAGCCGCGATATTTCAGACATAAATCTCACCCCCAGAAGACAGACTGTGTTGTGATTGGCCAGCCAGCGTAGAAGCTTCCCAACTGTCTTGTGATTGGCCAGTACCAGGAAGTGACATAATCAGCACACCCGCTCTCAGAAGCACAGCTCCCCCCTCTGGAACGGTGGATGCACTGCTCCTCATTATCAAAACATTGTTTTAACAGTGTTTAAAAATAGCTTCTTCACGACTCCCTTTGACGACCTTTGACCCAGAGTCAGAAGACACTGTTGCTCGTGAAACGCCTCCACAACGGACGTTATTCTTCTTCTGCGGTTCAATGTACGCAACCGGATGTGCCCGGACTAGTGCCCGGAGCAGGAGGATCTACTGTTCAGGAGAACCGCTGTTTACGTAACCGGGACCGGGTTTTTTCAGAGATCTCGCTGAGCCCGAGATTACAATAAAACACAGCGTTCTCAGCAGTGGCTGAACTGTTTGTTTAGAACCTTCAGGGCTTCGTAAACAAGGTAATGACGCAGATACACACTAAAAAAACAGCGTTAATTGTAACTTCTTTAACTCACAGGGAAACGGGAAATGCTGGTCTACTGCTGCCTCGTTGGGTAAATTTGGATCATTCGATTAATCGGAGGATTTCAAACACTGAAGTCTCACATTGAACACATCTGTACCAAAGCCAACAGTGAGAAACACTGGCAAACATAGATTTTGTAGACTTAAGTGGGTGTAGATCTGTTTCCCCTTGTGTTTCCACCTGTTTTATAAGGATAAAGTTGACTATGTGTGAACCTAACACCTTTAAACCTTGGGTCTGGAGCCAATCAGCAGTTGTTGTTGATTCAAAAGGTTTTGTCCACTTGAAAGCACGTTAATCGGGATTCACCATCTGCTTGAGCGTGCGAGCGTTTACCTTTAGTATGTCGTCGAGGTGACCCGGGTCCAGCACGCTCCCCTTCTGGGTGGTGACGATCACGCGCCCGTACCGGCCCGGCGTCTGCAGGTCGGAGTAGAGCGCGTGCTTGGAGCGGTTCACCGGGAACAGGCTGTCCACCAGGTTCCCCTCGATCTTGGCCAGGCTGTGCTTGGGCGCGAGCAGGCTCTCCACGTCCTCCTCCACGCGGTACCGGCTGAAGCTGGCGCCGAGCAGGATGGACAGGAGCACGGGCGCCGAGGCGAAGAACACCGGGTGGCTCGCCACGAACCGGCCCATCGCATGGAAGGAGGTCCTCAGGCCCGCGTGCAACACCTGCCGCAGCATCCTAGCGCGCGGCCGCGGCGGCTCCAGCCTCTCCCACCGACCAGAATGTCCCGGAGCACTGCCGAGCATCAGGGGCTGCAGGACGCATCTGTGGGCTGCGTCGCACTCGGTCCGGGGCAGGAGGGGCGACGACGGGCGGAGGCAGGACTTGTACCCGGCGCAGGAGGTCTGACACCAGGGAGAATCCAGCCCTTCTGCGGTCACAGGAGCTCCGTTATATATCCTCGGGGTTTCTCTCATTCACTGGAAAGGACAGAAAGACGGTATTAAAATGCGTCCTGGATGTGTTTCTGTGGAGAAATGAAACGACTTGAGTGAGTCAAACCTCGTGAGATCAAGTCTGCCCCTGGCCCTGTTTTTAAATAAACACTGACATCATGGCTACTGGCGAGGATAAAATTATGTTTTTAATGAGTGTGACTGTACAGATGTGTCCACTGTCACTGCGTTTGTGAGTGTGTGTGTGCACGCATTAGAGAGACAATGACGGTAGAAACTTGAGTGACTCAAAGCTCTACTCACGCTGCTGTAACATGAAATAGGATTTTAAGCAGTGCTACAAGTACATTAACGTAAAAGTGTGAAATTATGCCCGGTCACATGCAAGGTATGACCCTGGGCAAGGGTCGCACTTGACCCACTTCATCATAGCGGTCCCCACAGACCCGATATGGACAAACTTGAACACCCCTAACTTACGAGGAGTTTGCGCTAGTACCCACACGCGGACAACCGAGCGCTCAAAGAATTCAAGGGCAGGACAAACTCTTCTTTGGCAAGAAATCTTTGCGACCGGAATGGAATGTGAGATCGAGTATGCATACCCGAGTGCAAATCCCGACTTCCGACGCCAACTGGAACGCACCACAGGACCCAGGCCACAGTCGTCCTCAGACCCCCTTCTACAGTAAATTTAGTTTGTGCGGTCGGATCCGAGGACGCGTTCCAGTCATTTGACGGTTCACTTTGTCGAATTTAAATCGTATGTCAGGGTACGCTAGGTTGATCCGACTTTCCGGGGGGTTCTAGGAACACCCGTCACCTCAACTCCAACTTCCGACAACAACTGGAACGCACCATAAGACCCAAGCTTCCGTGGCTACATCCGTCCTCAAACCACCTTCTACAGTAAAGGTGGTTTTTGTGATTGTATCTGAGGACGCATTCAGATTCTTTCAGATAATTGACGCTTATAGCCCTTTAACTCGGAAATTCCAACTTCCGACTACAACTGGAACACCATAGGACCCAGGCTTCCGTGGCCACATTCGTCCTCAAACCTTCTGCTACAGTAAAGGTGGTTTTTGTGCTGGGATCCAAGGACAGATTCAGATCTGTACTTGTCGCTTGTACCTCAACACGGAAATTCCAACTTCCAACTACAACCCGAACATACCACGGGACCCAGGCCTTGCAGTTCAGGATTGTGGCCACATGGTCTACAGTAAATTTAGGTTTTGTGTTCAGATCCGTGGCCACCTTCGTCCTCAAACCACCTTTGACAGTAAAGGTGGTTTTTGTGATTGTATCTGAGGATCGATTCAGATTCTTTCAGATAATCGACGCTTATATCCCTTTAACTCGGAAATTCCAACTTCCGACTACAACTGGAACATACCATGAGACCCAGGCCTTACAGTTCAGGATTGTGGTCTACAGGAAATGTAGCTTTTGTGTTCGGATTCCGAGGACGCATTTCAGTCATTTGACGACCGACTTTATTCGTTCGTCAGGGTACGGGAGGTTGACTTTCCGAGGAAATTCCAACTTCCGACTACAACTGGAACACCATAAGACCCAGGCTTCTGTGGCCACCTTCGTCCTCAAACCACCTTCGACAGTAAAGGTGTTTTCTGTGATTGGATCTGAGGACGGATTCAGATTCTTTCAGATAATCGACGCTTATATCCCTTTAACTTGGAAATTCCAACTTCCGACTACAACTGGAACATAACATGGGACCCAGGCCTTACAGTTCAGGATGGTCTACAGGAAATTTAGGTTTTGTGTTCGGATTCCGAGGACGCATTTCAGTCATTTGACGACCGACTTTATTCGTTCGCAGGGTACGGGAGGTTGACTTTCCGAGGAAATTCCAACTTCCGACTACAACTGGAACATACCATGAGACCCAGGCCTTACAGTTCAGGATTGTGGTCTAAAGGAAATTTAGCTTTTGTGTTCGGATTCCGAGGACGCATTTCAGTCATTTGACGACCGACTTTCTTCGTTCGTCAGGGTACGGGAGGTTGACTTTCCGAGGAAATTCCAACTTCTGACTACAACTGGAACACCATAAGACCCAGGCTTCTGTGGCCGCATTCGTCCTAAAACCTCCTGCTACAGTAAAGGTGGTTTCTGTGATTGTATCTGAGGACGGATTCAGATTCTTTCAGATAATCGACGCTTATATCCCTTTAACTCGGAAATTCCAACTTCCGACTACAACTGGAACATACCATGATACCTAGGCCTTGCAGTTCAGGATTGTGGTCTACAGTAAAGGATGCATTTCAGTCATTTGACGACCGACTTTATTCGTTCGTCAGGGTACGGGAGGTTGACTTTCCGAGGAAATTCCAACTTCCGACTACAACTGGAACACACCACAGGACCCAGGCTCCTGTGGCCGCAATCGTCCTCAAACCTCCTGCTACAGCAAAGGCAGTGTTTTGTGAATCAGATCCATACGGATTCAGATCTGTACTTAACGCTTATATCCGCGCGTGTGTGACGGGATCTTTTTTTTAGATGATCTGGCGTTTCCTCCGCTCTGCAGTCACACACACACACACTCACACACACACTCACTGCCTACTTTACATTTCATAGCCCCTGCCCTGCTGCGTCCAGCGCCTTGTGCGAAGCAAAAGGTGCGCAACAGGAAAAAAAAAACGCATGCATGCATGAAGAGGCAAAAGTGGCTTCGGAGCATCAACACTTGTTAAGTTTCCCGTTCGGAGGCTGCGCGGCGTACGGTACATACCAACAGAGGGGAGAGAGAGAGGGGGGGGGGGGGGGGGGGCGGCGACCCCCGCGATGACGGAGATCATCTCAGACTCAGACGCATGCAGACCGACCCGAGACCAGTCCAGCTCCACCCTGCATCTACACCGCCGTCACACACACACACACACGGGGGGGAGAGTGGAGTTGGGGGGAGACGCCGGCTCAGTCAGATCAGCCTATTCTGTGTGTTTTTCTCTCTGCGGCAGAAGGTTCTCCTCACCTCCTCCTCCTCCTCCTCCTCCTCCCTGCTCTCTCCTCCGTCCTCTCTCCTCCTCATCTTGCCGGCGATGTGGCGGAGACTCGGATTGTCATCATCCAGCACCGGCTGCTCTCTCTCTCTCTCTCTCTCTCTCTCTCCTGTTCTCTCTCTCTCTCTCTCTCTCTGTGCTCGTTGGGAAGTCACGTCACTAATTGCCGGCTTCTAAACCAGAGTCTCTCTCTCTCTCTCTCTCTTTATCGCTCTCTCTCTCTCTCTCTCAGACCCTTTTTTTTTTTTTTGCCCCGCCTCTTGCTTTTTTTGCAATGCAGAGAAACAAACAAGAGTGGCTGCATTTGTGTGTGTGTGTGTGTGTGTGTGTGTGCGTGTGTTCTTGTATGTGCGTCTTTGTGAGGACCAAAAAACTTAAAAAGCGTGAGGACATTTTGGTAAAAAAAAAAAAAACAGGGAGGAAAAAAAAAGGTTTAGAGGTTAAATTACACTGGGTTAAAAAAAAAAAAAAATTAGCATTATTAGCCATATGAAAAACAGGGTCTCTGTAGGTTTCAACAAGTCAAATTTAAGACTTTTTAAGACTTTTTTTAAGACCACAATGGACACAATTTAAAGGCGCCATATGTAAGAATGTGGTCAAAAATGTTCAAATTCAAAATACCGAGGTCTTTTAGGTTTCGTTTTCCGACGTAAACTGGCAACCCGTGGTTTGCTCGGTAGCTGAGACTCTACTGACTGCAGTGATTGGTAGACGGCGGTAGGTGGCGCCACATGACGCCAAAACAATGATTTGCAGTCTGCAAAATATATTTTTTAATGCAAATATTTTGTCTGTACTGTTGTTGTTGGTGAGTTCAGTTTGTTATATGAACATTATTCCTGAGTCTCTGTGACATATTAGGAGGATATTACGGCCAGTTGATTTAGATTTATTAGCAAAAAAAAATTAGCATTACTAGCAATTTGAAAAAGGAAGAAAAACCAAAAGTTTTACTTAAAAAAACTCACCAAATTTCGCTCCAATCCGACCACTTTTGTCCGACCATGACCCGACCTCTGGGGGCGCTATAGAGAAAAATGACGATATGATAATAATAATAATAAGACTGGGTTACAACAAGAACATCGTAAGTTGTCTCTGTCTTTTCAACTGAATTAGGACCATTTTGCAGCGCTGAATCCAAACATCACATCCATTTTTCTCAATCAGATCAGGTTTTTATGCTAATTTGATTTTGAAAAATTCGATCTTTTGTATGTCTGTATATATATTAAATTTAGTCAAATTTGGTCAAATTAAACAAATAGCAAGTGGGAAAAATTGGGTGAAACAGCCCTTTAAGACTTGGTTTTAGGGTTAAGGTTAGAATTGAAATATTTGAGTAAGTATTTTACTGAAGTACAAGTAAAAGTACTGTAAAAGACACCTTTCCTCATCGTTGAGTCCATTTTGAAATAACTAAAAACTGTACTTTTACACTTTGCCAACTTATACATTTCTAAGTTAATCCAAGAAATCAGAGAATATGACGTAAAATTAAGCGACAACGCTTCGCTTCAGATAGTTCTTGTTGTTGTTGTTGTTGTTTAACGTTACAAATACAAACTGGAGACACAAGAAATAAACGCTAAACTGGTGAAGAAATGATGATTCAGGGCTGTAATACTGCATTAGACCATAATAATAATGATATTGTATTTATGCAAACAGCAGATTAAAGATATAATATGAAAATAAATAGCTTTTATACATCCAAAAACGTAGAGAATACCTATTTTAAGTCGTGTACTGTAGCTGTACGCTGTTAAATGCATCACAAATGTGACTGTTACAGTTTGCGTTGACAAAATGAAATAAATAAAAACACAAATCTGTGGTCATGTGACATTTTTCTCGCTCGCTTATCGTCTTTGTTACGCATTAACGAAACATCGCTCAGCTTCCATCCGCGTTGTGTTGCCTGTTGCCATGGAAACCAGACAGATGATTTCCTCTCGCTCTCTCTCTCTCTCTTTAAACAGCTCCGTGGTTCCCATGACAACGGTGATGCCACCCATCCCCCTAACACACACACACACACACACACACACACACACCCACGCACACACACACCTGCTGATTCTCAATCTGCTAATGGACTGGAGGCTGCGAGGTGTCGGCTGCAGTCGCTTTAAAAGCAAAAGTGCCTGAAAAGAGCGAGCAGAGACTTCGCTCACTCTCTTGCTTCCGTCTCGCTCCGATCGTGCGTCTCCGTGTTTAGAGATGCAGAAAAAACAGCTTTTAATGTTTTCCACAGGAGACTCTAATGGCTGCAAATCAAGGTAAACACGCACAGGTTTGTGTAAAGAATAAGTTTTAAGGGGTTTTGGCTGCAAGATTTCCTTTATTTAAATGTCAAAATGTCAGTTTTCTAAGGTCCATTTCACGAGTTACTGGCTCACATGTTCATTTATATCACTTTCTGTCCACTTCAGTAAACACTTACGTCCTTTTTACATGATATAATAATAACATTTAGTTCGTTAAAAAAAAGGAAAGAAATGATTGAATTATGCTCTTCAGCAGAGAGGTGACTTCCACATGAGGTCAGTTAAAGTCCAAAAGTGACGCTTTAAAGACAATCTCAGCTCTTTAACTTTAAATAAATATATGTGGATCGTAAATATCCCAGTTAAAAATAAACTGCTTAATAACCTTTAATTTTAACCCTTTATCACCTAACCCTCAAAGGTACTTTTTCTTCCCATTGATTCCAGAATTACTCTCAGTATCTGGCCGTTATTTACTATTTACTGCACGTTAAAATAGTGTCTTAACAATTTAAAATGAAGAAAAACCAGAACATTGTATTTTAGAAAAACACATTTTGGTGCTTAGGGTTGAAGTCAAGAGTTAAATCAGTTATTAGTAAGTAGCGGTTTTATTTGCCTCTGCGCTGCCCCCTACTGTTCGTGTGAGTACTACATCTTGTGGACGTGGTGCGTGTGTTTTTGGAGGCTCCAAACGGATGCAAGACGCTTTAGACGAGTTCACGTAATGCCTGAGTTTACGCTGGAGTTTTTGCAATGCGTGAGTTTACGTAATATGTGAGTTTACGCTGGAGTTTTCGCAACGCGTGAGTTTACGTAATACGTGAGTTTACGCTGGAGTTTTCGCAATGTGTGAGTTTACACTGGAGTTTTCGCAATGCGTGAGTTTACGTAATATGTGAGTTTACACTGGAGTTTACGTGATGCGTGTTTACGCTGGAATTTTCGCAATGCTTGAGTTTACATAATGCGTAAGTTTTAGCTGTAGTTTACACGATGTGTGAGTTTACACTGGAGTTCACATGATACGTAAGTTTACACTGGAGTTTTCGCAATGCGCGAGTTTACACTGGAGTTTACGTAATGTGTGAGTTTACGCTGGAGTTTTCGCAATGCTTGAGTTTACATGATGCATGAGTTTACACTGGAGTTTACACGATATGTGAGTTTACACCGGAGTTTTCGCAATGAGCGAGTTTACACTGGTGTTTATGTAATGCGTGAGTTTACACTGGCGTTTTCGCAATGTGTGAGTTCAAGCTTGAGTTTACGTGACGCACAAGTTTAAGCTCCAGTTTACGCAACGTGTGATTTTAAGCTCGAGTTTATACGACAGGTGAGTTGACGCTGGAGTTTACGCGATGCATGAGTTTATGCTTGAGTTTACGTGACGCATACATTTAAGGATGAGTTAACGCGACGCGTGAGACTTAGCTCGAGTTTACGCGACGCATGAGTTTTACGCGATGTGTGGGTCATTGACCTGCTGTGAAAACACAGCCATGACCGATGTTTCATGTAAATATGAGTGAAAAGGAAAATGGGAAAAGCACACGTGTGCTTCACTCATGCTCTAATCCACTATTCAATTAAGCCTTCAATTAGCCTTTAATCCCCCATTACCACCGCGGTGAGCGACGACCAGCCGGGGAACAAACGAGTAAGTCTGCGACTCCCTGGGGAAGAACGAGGAAGAAAGGAAGGAAGGAAGGAAGGGAGGGAGGGAGGGAGGGAGGGAGGGAGAGCGGAAAATGAAAGTGTGCGGCGACGGAGACGGATCAGGGCTCAGGCTCCGATAAGGAAAGGACTAATTAGTGTCACTGAATGATTTAGAGAAATCCAAAGTGTGTGTGTGTGTGTGTGTGTGTGACAGAGAGAGAGAGGAAGGTAGAGAAAATCAATGAATGAGTCTATTTTAAGCAGATCTATTTTCAGCACCTGCACAAACTGGGAGCGGAGGAAAAAATATATATATATATATATATCTTAACGGACCGGAAGGGATTATGTAGTGAATTATTTTTAAAATTTGACAAAAATATAAAAAAAATTGTTTGATTTTTTTGCTTCAAAATAGACGTTTTGTGGACAAAATAAAAACATTTGAGGCTTCGACCGAACGAGAAGATAATCTACGTTTGAGTTTTAATCCCTGTGTTAAAGTGTGTTTTTGATTAAAGGTTAAAGTTACATCTTGTTTTAAATCTAAATTAGAAGCAAATTTATATGTACATGTACATATATATATGTGTATATATATATGTGTATACATATATATGCATATGCATATGTATATATATATACATACATACATATGCATATGTATATATACATACATACATACATACATATGTATATATATACATACATACATACATACATATGTATATATATACATACATACATACATATGTATATATATACATACATACATACATATGTATATATATACATACATACATACATACATATATATATACATACATACATATATATATACATACATACATACATATATATATACACATACATACATATGTATATATATACATACATACATATATATGTATATATATATATATATATATATATATTCATAGATATATACATATACTTGTACACTGTACATACATATACATACACATACACATATATACACATACATACTGTACATATATATAATATATATGTACATATACGCATATACATATATGAAATGGGAGGGTAATATATGTCTAGAAAAACACACTTTTTTATGAATAAATCAAATTTAACGACCGTTTTTGTAAAGAAATATTTGTTGCCATGTTTGGTAAATTCATAATAAACATAAAACACATAACTCTTCACTAAAAAAAGTGTTGGGGGGGAAAAATTCATTCATTGAAATTTTAATCTGTAACCCAAAAAATATCCGGCCCAGAGTTTGTAAACCACTGCACGACCTCGACGGTGAAACAGATGGTGAAACAGTCTCTTGTGATTTCACTGTCATGTCTGTGTCCATATTTCAGATTTAGCCTCATGTTTGTCCACAACATGTTTGATGGATGTTCTGTGTGTGCGTGTGTGTGTGTGTGTGTGCGTAACAAACCTGGCCACGCCTCCTTCCTTTACCCCCCGCCCATCCCCCACTCCATCTGTTTTGATGGAGCCCATCCATTAATAAAGACTCTGTCCCTTCATTTCTTTTTCCCTCCTCCTGTATTATTTATCTGCTCGTCTCACACATGTGGTTACAACCAGTGGGATTACAGCCACTCGTCCTCCTCCTTCTTCTTCTTCTCCTCATCGTCCTCCTTCTTCTTCTTCTTCTTCTGGGTTCGAAATCCAAGGAAAAACTTGACCTGTGTTAAGAAACAAAAACATGTCACTGTTGTGATAACGTTAATCCAAACTTACTCAGTTTTTAGTCATGATTCACAGCGTTACTGTCGTGTTCCGTCATTGTTTTTAATTTTGGTTCCTATGTCAACAGATTAAGCGGGAGTTTACGCGCGAGTTTACGCAATGTGCGAGTTTACACGGTGTGTGTGTGTTTACACTGGAGTTTACGGGATGCGCGAGTTTACGCGATTCATGAGTTTACACTGGAGTTTACACAATGTGTGAGTTTTCACTGGAGTTTACGTAATGCGTGAGTTTATACAGGAGTTTACGCGATGTGTGAGTTTACACTGGAGTCTATGCGACGCAAGAGTTTACGCGATGTGTGAGTTTACACCGGAGTCTATGCGACGCAAGAGTTTACGCGATGTGTGAGTTTACACTGGCGTTAAAGTAACGTGTGAGTTTACGTAATGCATGATTTTACGCGATTCATGAGTTTAGGCGACGTGTGAGTTTACATTGGAGTTAACATAACGTGGGAGTTAACTTAATGCGCAAGTTTACGCGATTCATGAGTTTACACTGGAGTTTACACAATGTGTGAGTTTACACTGGAGTTTACGTACTGTGTGAGTTTACGTAATGTGTTAGTTTACACTGGAGTCTATGCGACGCATGAGTTTACGCGATGTGTAAGTTTACACTGGAGTTAACGTAATGTGGGAGTTTACTTATTGCGCAAGTTTACGCGATTCATGAGTTTACACTGGAGTTTACGCGATGTGTGAGTTTACACTGGAGTTTACACAATGCACAAGTTTACACAATGTGTGAGTTTACACTGGAGTTTACGTAATGTGTAAGTTTATACTGGAGTTTAAGCGATGCTTGAGTTTACGTAATGCGTGAGTTTATGCGATTCATGAGCTTACACTGGAGTTTTTACGCGATGCGTGAGTTTACATTGGAGTTTTTACGCGATGCGTGAGTTTACACTGGAGTTTTTACACAATGTGTGAGTTTACACTGGAGTTTACACAATGCACAAGTTTACACAATGTGTGAGTTTACACTGGAGTTTACGTACTGTGTGAGTTTACGTAATGTGTTAGTTTACACTGGAGTCTATGCGACGCATGAGTTTACGCGATGTGTAAGTTTACACTGGAGTTAACGTAATGTGGGAGTTTACTTATTGCGCAAGTTTACGCGATTCATGAGTTAACACTGGAGTTTACGCGATGTGCGAGTTTACACTGGAGTTTACACAATGCACAAGTTTACACAATGTGTGAGTTTACACTGGAGTTTACGTAATGTGTAAGTTTATACTGGAGTTTAAGCGATGCTTGAGTTTACGTAATGCGTGAGTTTATGCGATTCATGAGCTTACACTGGAGTTTTTACGCGATGTGTGAGTTTACAATGGAGTTTTTACGCGATGCATGAGTTTACACTGGAGTTTTTACGCGATGCGTGAGTTTACACTGGAGTTTTTACGCGATGCGTGAGTTTACACTGGAGTTTACGTAATGTGTGAGTTTACACAATGTGTTAGTTTACACTGGAGTCGCATGAGTTTTACGCGAAGTGTAAGTTTACATAATTCACAAGTTTACACAATGCATGCATTGATACGTGACGCATGGTTTTATGCAACGTGTAAGTTTAAGCCTGAGTTTACGCAACGTGTGAGTTTAAGCTCGAGTTTTATGCGACGCCCGAGGTTGAGCTTCATTACAAGTCATGTGTGCGTTTCATCTTATGGGATCAGTTATGTTTTTACTTTAATTAATCATTCATTATATTACGCTGCAGCAATTTTAATTGTTTTTGGTTCATGACGTGTTTAGGACGCCCTCTTTAAAGGTCCAGTCTGTAATAATTAGTCCCTGAGGCTCCTGACGGCCGCGACCTTCACATACCAGAAATGGTTGGTTTGTCCATTTGGGCTCCTGTAGAGACACCGCGGCACAAGATGGCGGCTTCCGTCAAACACGACCCTTTATAAACCTAAAGTGCACATAAACAGACATTTTAACAAAACGCTCAATTACTGCCAATAAAACTCCATAATATTCGACACTGGTCCTTTAATTATGAAGCAAATGTGGAAAATGATGACAAAGTGAAACTAAAACACAGATTGATTTTTAAGTTTTAACAGAATTTTAAACACTATCTCCGTCTAAAACCTCGAACCAGAATTATTAACTTGCTTTCGTTTTTACATTTGACGTCAATGAAAGGTGATTTTCCGTTTAAACTAATTAAATACCAGCGAGTGTAATTAAACGTGATTCTTTCAACGCTGGACGACGGCCAAACCGGCCTCGTAACAATCGCTCGGTGATGATTTAAGATGAATTATGATGACGTTTTGACAGTTACAGGTGATCGTAAACACACATAATGGCTTTAAAAAACGCAGAAATAAATCACCTTAATGACTCTAAATGTGACTCGTGTCTCACCAGAAACAGCGACGACAGTGAAGACAGGGGAACTCCACGGCCTGAAGCGTTGTGTGTTTTAACACAACGACACACAATCAATGTCGATTATGGCGAAGAAGCGACAACAAAATCCCTGGTCAACGTTGAGCTGCTGCGTCTGTGGATGAGTCACGTGATTTTATGTAGCACAAGAGTTTATGTGACTTTACACAATGCGTGAGTTTAGACGACACGTAACTTTACACGATGCGTGAGTTTAGACGACACATTACTACACAATGCGTGAGTTTTCTGCGACATGCGATTTTATGTAGCGCAAGAGTTTATGTGACTTTACACAATGCGTGAGTTTAGACGACACGTAACTTTACACGATGGATGCGTGAGTTTAGACGACACATTACTACACAATGCGCGAGTTTTCTGCGACATGCGATTTTATGTAGCGCAAGAGTTTATGTGACTTTACATAATGCGTGAGTTTAGACGACGCGTGACTTAATGCGTGAGTTTAGGCGACACGTGACTTTACACAATGCGTGAGTTTAGACGACGCGTGACTTAACAATGCGTGAGTTTAGGCGACATGTGACTTTACACAATGCGTGAGTTTAGACGACACGTGACTTTACACAATGCGTGAGTTTAGACGACACGTGACTTTACACAATGCGTGAGTTTTGGCGACACAAGACTTTAAACAATGTGTGAGTTTTCGCGACAAGTGACTTTACATAATGCGTGAGTTTTGGCAACAAGTGACTTTACACAATGTGTGAGTTTAGGCGACACGTGACTTTACGCAATGCGTGAGTTTAGGCGACACGTGACTTTACGCAATGAGAGTTTAGATGACACGTGACTTTACACAATGCGCGAGTTTAGGGGACAGTGACTTTACACAATGCGGGAGTTTAGACGACACGTGACTTAACACAATGCGTGAGTTTGGGTGACACGTGACTTTACACAATGCGTGAGTTTGGGTGACACGTGACTTTACACAACACGAGAGTTTAGGCGTGGGTTTACATGACGTGTGAGTTTAGGCAACACGTGGCTTTACGTGATGCGACATGTGACTTTACACAACGTGTGAGTTGAGGCGACACGTGACTTTACACAACACGTGAGTTTAGGCGTGAGTTTACGTGACTCCTGAGTTTGGGTGACACGTGATTTTATGTAGTGCAAGAGTTTACGCGACGCGTGAGAAAGGTGAGTGTAGGCGACGAGTGCCTTTACACAACGCAAGAGTTTAGCCGTGAGTTTAGGCGACAGACGAGTTTAGGTGACTTTACGCGTTGCGACACGTGACTTTGCGCAATGCGTGACTGTAGGCGACGCGTGACTCTACACAACGCCAGAGCTTAGACGTGACTTCATGCAACGCGTGATTTTACGTGCCACGCGAGTTTACACAACGCGAAAGCTTAGGCATGATTTTACACGACGCATGACTTTACACAACGCGAGAGTTTTGCCGTGATTTTACGCAAACTGTAAATTTACGCGACACGTGATTTTACAGGATGCGTGAGTTTGCTAGTTTACGCCTAAAATATTAACAAAAAAAATTCAGATTGTGAAGATATTTGTGCTTTTTTAATATATTTTTAAAATAATCTCACGCATAATCCATCCTAAAGTTAAAGTTTACTGTGATTATTTCCTTTATGGTTTTTGATGCCGATTTTCACATTTATTTATTTTTTCAGCTTTTTAAATGTGAATACGTTATGGGTTTTTTTATGGTCTTTTTATTTTACGACATTTTCTAGACCCCCTGGTTCTCAAACTGTGGTACGTGTACCACCAGTGGTACGGGGGAGGAAAATCCAAAATACTGTTTCTCAGGTGGTACTTGGTATAAGTTTTACACCTCCGTTCTCTCTGAATGTTCTAGTTTACGACGATTTGAAAGAGTCTCGCTTCACTTTCACTTTCGGGTTTCCGTTCTCGACTCGAACGCCGTCTTCGCTCCGAGACTAAACTCTCCCCCTCGGGCGACGCCCTCTTAGCATCTTTCCGCTTCCAAATGTACCGATCCGTCTTTATTCCAACCCCCCCCCCCCCGTCTAACCACTTTCCCGGTGGTGGTCAGCAGCGTTCCGCAATCTCTAAATGTCATCTGGACATTTGCTCATGAGGCCAGACAGGAAGCTATTAATGAAGGAGGGAGGAGGAGGAGGAGGAGGAGGGGGAGGTCACAGGGAGGAGCACGAGCGCAGGAATAACGTAAAGTCGTCTTCGTGGCCTCTTCGGTAAAGTCGCAGATTTGATTACGGTTACAGCCCAGAAACAGAGATGGATGCAGACGGTCATCCTGTGTTTAAGATGAAGAAGAAGAAGAGGAGGAGGAGGAGGAGGAGGAACCTGAGAGAAGCCCGGTGACATCAGCAGACGATGACGTCCGTCCAGAAGACACCGATTTGCCCAAAAGGTCAGAGTGTGATATGTGAGGAGAGTCATTTTCACCCCGGAGAGAGAGAGAGCGAGAGAGAGAGAGAGAGAGCTAAATTTAATCTGTGTGATCACTGGGGCCCATCTGTAATCTGCACAGCACCTCAAACAGCGCCTGGAGGCATGTTCTCCTGACCTCTACTGGACAGAAGGTGAACTGCAGCACTGAAAAAATGTTTTTTCTTTTACTTGGTCACAACGTTGACCCCTTGTTTCGTTAGTTTGATTAATCTTGCGAAGTGTTTTCAACCGTTTTCAAACTTTTTGCCACCTTGTTTTTGAAAGTTACTATTTGTTATATTTGAGTTATTGCGAAGCGGTGTGTGTGTGGGGGAACATGTATAAAAACAATATCAGATGAATAAATAATGCAGAATATAGAGGAAAATCACAAATTCTCTTCTTAAAAATAATAAAGCTCTAAAATTTCAGTTCAAAACAGTGGAAATAATTATTCAAAGCAAGAATTAATTTACTTCCAGATAAAATAAAGACGTTGTTTTCAGTGACACAAGGTTGGATATCATTTAACTAAAATTATTTTTAAAAAGTCCCGTTTACTGAGAACATTGAGAACTCTGTATAAAATACTGTAAATATGTAAATATTTGGGATAAAGGAGTCTCTGCCCCTTAATTAAGACTAAATATTCATCACCGTTGTTACAAAGAGTTAAATTAGTCACAATGTAACAGCAAAATCAATTGAATGGCGCCATTTTCAGTTACTATTTACACATTTCTCACTAAAAAGGTGAAACTATTGATCAACATTGATATAAATTCCATGTTTTTTGTCAAATAATTCCAGTTTTTGTTTGTTTTCTTGACCTAATATTGGTTAAACATATTCATACACCGGTTTTAGTTTGTTGAGTCAAACTATTGTTACTAATAGTTGCACATTTTTATGTCTAAATTAGTTTTTTTTAGAGGCGAAAATGGCCGCCAGGTTCCTGTTGCATTACGTTGTTTACACTTTAAAATTAGATCTATGCTTGTTATCATCACACACACACACACACACACACACAGACCATAATAGAGAGGGAGAGTGGTCTGTAATTGGTGAGTATTGATGAGATTCGCCGCCGGTGTTGCCACAGATACGAGTCATTAACGTTAACCTCCTGCCACACACACACACACACACACACGCACACACACACACACACACACACACTCACACAGAGTACAAAGACGACGCACAACAAGAGCGGTGTCAGTGCCCGAGAGTCTCTTGTGTGAACGTAGAACAGGTTGCCATGGGAACAGCTGACATAAATGAATGAGATATGACTCTGTGTGTGTGTGTGTGTGTGTGCGTGTGTGTGTGTGTGTGTGTGTGTGATAGCAGGTCTGGAGGTAAATCAATGAAAGGACGAGCGTTCAGTTCCAGCTCTCTGTCACATGTTAGTCCTCCATCCACACACACACAGACACACAGACACACAGACACACACACACACACACACACACACACGCACACACACACCTCATCAATCACAGCAAAAGTTACCAGGTGAGCGAGCAGCGACAAAGTGTCTCCAAAGTTTTATTAGGACCCAGAGAGAGAGAAAGACGCAGCGTTGGACAAACACCGTGACGGAAGAATCAAGAATGTGACGAGAGTTTTTAAACAATAACAACAACAAAAACAACAACAACATGAACAAACAAGACGTTTCCTGGTCATAAAAGTGTAAAATTTGCACCGTGAACTCATTTTACAGCACTGTAATAATGTTACAGAAGCCACTTTTATGCATGAACCAATGTTAATACTGAAAATCTTGATGCTCAATTAAATCATTCAATCAGAAAAAGTTTTCATTCACCGTAAATCATTTTAAAGGCTCTGTTTTTATCAAACAAAACTATTTTTACACAATTGTTTTGTTTTTTTACTAGATCTTTTTTCTGGGTCTGTTTTTATGGGAAAAGAAATAAAAAAAAAATATCAGGGTCTTTTTAGAAATTTTTTTGTAGCATAAGATTTTTTTTCTCAATCTCTTTTTACGTGATTTTTTTTCAGGGTCGGTGTTTACGAGAGATTTTTTGCGGGTTAATTTTTTTTTTTACGAGATTTCTTCCTGGGTCCGTTTTTATGAGAGATTTTTTCGGGGTTCGTTAATTTACGAGATTTTTTTCAGGGGTCGGTTTTAAGAGATATTTTTTTCGGGTTCTTTTTTTTTTTTTTTTCAAGATTTTTACCGGGGTCGGTTTTTACGAGATATTTTTTTCGGGTAATTTTTTTTTTTTTTTTTACAAGATTTTTTCCGGGGTCAGTTTTTACGAGATATTTTTTACGGGTAAATTTTTATTTTTTTTTTTAAGATTTTTTTCGGGGACTGTTTTAGCGAAAAAATTATAATATTCTGGGGCGACATTTTATTTTATTTTTTTTACTTTTTAAAAGTGATTTTAGGTGAATGTAATACACTTCAGTCGATGTCAATAGCACATAATGGAATGTACATACAACTGTCATTAATAAAATTATACTAAATGTTATTATTTTTACTTTTTTTAATGCATTTGTCTGTGTTATAAAGCCTTTTATTAATTTAGACCATGTCTTTTATTGATTCACTTACTTTTTAAACATTATACTTGCATTTCTGACCCTTATATTACATCATATTAACGTACTTTTATTCCTTGCTTGTCTCTTATTAATCTGGTCTTTGTAAACTCTAATAACTTTCCGTGTTTACCCGAAACATGTTAAAATATAATAAAGTGATGCAGTGCTCAAACAAAACTGTGCGTTTGTACGATTAAAGAATGTGTGAGAGCAGCTCAGAGACGAATGAAGGCAGAGCATCTGGCAGTTTGAGTGTTTCTGACGCTCAGAGTTCATTGGCCTCGGGCTGAACTTCAGCAGACTGAAACAGAAACCAGGGCAGGACTGAGACACACACACACATACACACACACACTTTAAACACGCACAAAATACACAAAACAAAAAACCCCACAACCAAAATCTAACCCCGACCTGCTGTCATTTATTCTCACATATTTTTGCATTTTCTTCCTTTTGCTCAAACTTCCTCTTTTGGTTTGAGAAGCTGTTAAATTCACTGTGTGTCTGTGTAAACAAGTAAACAAACACAAAAGATGCAATTCTGCAAAAATAACCTAAAATATGTGTATTACCTGTATAAATAAAAAAAAAAATCATTGTATTAATATCTTTCAGTGCATATACTGTATATTTGTACGCAGAAACACCCTCTTACAAATATCTCAAACTAAATTGAATTAACTGTGGTTTGGTACTTTATGGTCCAGTAGTTTGCAACATATGCACCTGTACAAAATAAACACACACACCTGCTAACACAAGAGAGAACATTTACAAAAAAAAAAAAAAAAAAAAATGGCTTCAGTCCCTAACGTGTTCCACCACCACCACCGTCACCCGTCACCGTAAACGTGCGTGAAGACTTAGATCGGCCTCTTCGACAGGCTGAGGTCAAAGGTCACCAAACCCGACAGGACTGCGCTCCGCGGTTCATGGGCGAGGACTCGGGGCAGCTGAACACCTTGGCGAACTCCTGGTAGTTGCTCATCGCTCCGACGACTCTGCAGGGAGCGACACGGGTCAAGTTAGCGTTGCCGTTAGCCGTTAGCTACAGAAATTCACCAGCTAGCTTGTTCCTATAACCGTGTTTTTTTGTTGTGGAGCTACGCACATACATAGGTGACATAAACACTGACCTTGTCAGGACCAGTAGTCCTCATGGAAACCTGGTCCTGATTAAACATAACCTAATTGTCTGAGGAACTGGTTAAGTAATTAAAGTCATAATCGAGGGATTTGGTTTCTCACCTGTACTTTGGTGGACTGTGAGCTCCGCTCTGGATCTGGTCCCGAGCTGCTTCTGGTCTGTACGCGTTACATCTCACCTGGAAAAATAACATTCACGGGAAAAAATTACCAAAAGTTGTTTTAAAATAGATAAACTTTTCCGTTAGCAACGAGAGCTAAAGCTAAAGCCACCTGGACACAAATAAACTATTTTAAATTTAACTGAGTTAAAATGGCGTATAATGCTGTGGGGGAACAATGCCAAAGAGGAGTAAATGAAACAGTAAAAAAACGCTAGCATGCTAACTAATAAGCTATTAGCTCATTCGCTACAGAAATTCACCAGCTAGCTTGTTTCTCCAACTGTGTTTTTTGTAAAGATACAAACATAAGCAAATATTCTGGTGGGACTTTACTTTATGTTGAAAGAAATACAGTCTTTTTCTGTTGATTATGAGAATAAGATTTATTAAAATAAACCGTAAAATATTCAGTGCTGCTGACGACTTTCAATAGCAAGTAGCTAACGGCAGCCGTATCGGATCGTATTAGAAAATCTCGTCATCGTTTTGGCGCTCGTTCTTTACGTCACATTATTTTCCGTTAATCTCACCTCGGATACTCTTTTCATAATAATAATAATAAACAGCAGGTTCTGACAGTGTGATGAGGTGGATGTGACATTTTCCGGGGGTCTTTGAATGCATCTCGTGAGCTCCAGCCGTCCGCTCAACACACGGTGAACCCTGCATGATTTCCACCGGCTCTCATGCACTGGAGTTTTATAATATTCAAAAATTGGAAGAACATTTTTGTCAATAGCTTTGATCGTGACATTTTTTCAGTACAGATTTTATTAATATGTTGTTTTTTTCAATTACGTAACACGTAATTACGCTAAGTACGCTACGTGTTTTTTTTGGCTCGCTTTCAAATTTCACGGTGAACAAAAACATGTTTTTTTTAATGCTCGGTGAGTTCAAAACCCACGTTGATACCAGAAAATCGTTGAAGCGTTCGATACCTGGAGAGAAGAAGCCTGTTGCGTACACACGTGTGCGTTTGCGCGTTTCTTACGTGTGCGTAGCTGAGGAAAAACAGCTGGTTGTTGTTCAGTCGGACGCCAGGAAGCAGAGGCTCCTCCGCGCCGCCTCGGTTCTCATCTATCCACCGCCTGTACGCCTACACACACACACACACACACACACACAGAGAAAACAAGAGAAAGTTGTCTTCTCCGTCACTGAGAATGACAATGCAACATGTTTGTAGATGTAATAAAGTCATATTCAAGAAGATTAAAGGAACAAACCCTGAAGGCTTCTCTTATTCCGCCGTTGTCTGCGATGTTTTCTGACAAAGTCCTCTTACCGCGCACCTACACACACGCACACACACACACATTTATTTCACTTGTCATAAACTGGGTTAATACTCAGGGTAATTAGTGCATCATTTAATCTCTTACATTTAATCCCGCCTCCTCCCAGTGATAATCATTATACTGGTCGATCATACACTGGGTTTTCTCCGTAAAGGCCGTGACGGACGACTCGCTCCACCACTGATGGAGGTTCCCGTTTTGGTCAAACTTGCGACCTGGTCAGGACAAAAAAAATAAATAAATCAATTCACAATCAGTGAAAAATCTGCAAAAAATTCCAGTTATTGTGTCTCTTAAAAAATGTAATGTTTATATTAAGGCAAAAAATAATTAAGGATTATCACTGAAATGAAGAAAAGGTTGCCAAATTGCAGTAAGTCATCAATGAGCAGAATGTACCATTATTGTCAAAGCCGTGGGTTAGCTCGTGTCCGACGATCACGCCGATGGCACCGTAACTTAAAGACCTGGAGAGAAAAAAAAACTTAGTTAGGAGGTTTAGTTTTTTACAAGTAGAATAAATTGTGGCAACAGCAATATCCCCCAAAAAAAATGTGTACATTAAAAGTTGTTTTAAAATGGATAAACGTTTCTATTAGCAACGAGAGCTAAAGAGTAAAACAGGTAAAATAAGTTGCCACCTGGACACAAATAAAGTATTTTGAATTTAACCAAGTTAAAATGAAGTATTAGGCTGTGGGGTTAAAAATGCAAAAAAGAGGAGTAAACGAAACAGTAAAAACGCTAGCATGCTAACTAATAAGCTATTAGCTTATTTGCTACGGAAATTCAGCAGCTAGCTTGTTTCTCTGTGAAATTTTTTTTGTTTTTTGTAAAGATACAAACATAAGCATATATTCTGGTGGGACTTTCTTTTATTTTTATAGAAATACACTCTGTTTCTGACGACTTTCACGTAGCAAGTAGCCAACGGCAGCCGTATCGGCTCGTATTAGAAAATCCCGTCATCGATTAAGAGCTCGTTCTTTGCGTCGCGTTATTTTTCCGTTAACCTCACCTCGGATACTCTTTTCCCCAGAAGAACGGTTTCTGGAGTTCTCCTGCTGGAAATCCTACAAATGAGAAAATTTTTCTGAGTGTCCGATTGGGTTTTTTCACCGCAGAATGAAAGTAAATTCAAGATTTTTGATGCGCGAGTACAATAATTTCTGTACAGTACAAAAAAAATGTCCATAATCATATTCACGATAATAATATTCCATCTTACGGATTTGATTTGTGGAAGAGCTGTAGAAGGCGTTCACGGTCGTTGGGTTTGTGAACCACCTGAAAATCATCAAGATAAACATACGTTTTGGTTTGTTTTGTTTTGTTTGTTTTTAAGCTGGATTTCATCAATATAGCTGAATTAGAAAACCCTGCCACTCACTCTTTACGCGGCACGCTCTTACGAAGCCAGCCGAGATCGGCCTGGGCGATGAATTTCAGCGTCTGCATCACGTTACCGTAATAGTCCAACTCTTTGAACTTCAGCTGAAACACAAACACACAACGAAATATATAAAATGTAGAATTCATAAAATTAACGCGTTAACGCAGGACGATTTCTCACTTTCATTGCGCTACGGGTAGATGTAAACGACTGACGGGGACACAGACTTGAACAGCAGCTAACGTTAGCGTCAGAATGCTAGCTGACGCTAACGCTAACTCGTAGAAGCAGTGCTTCAAAAAAATATTACACTATCTCTATACTATATATTTTGTTTATAATGTGAGTTATTTACAGTGCAATGTATAAGTTTAAAAAAAAAAAGTTATTTACAGTATTTTATTTTTTCTATATATTTGTATTGTCTTATAATGTGGGTTTTTTACAATGTAATGTTTATTTTTTACTAAGTTTGTATAGGTTTTTTTTTTTAAAGTTATTTACAGTATTTTATTGTTCTTTACATTTATATTTTCACATACTTTATTTATCTCTCCGTTCCTACAACAATATAAAGAGATAATTTGAATTTTTCTGGCATATTTAGAAACCGTGATTAATCAGATTAATCCACACCTAACCTGTGATTAATCTGATTAAAAATTTTAATCTTTTAACTACGGAAGTGTATTGGATTCACTTGAAAAAAAAAAAAAATATGTTTTTCTCAATAATTAATGTCCGGTTTGATTTTTTAAATATTTTTTTTCCATGTTTTTCTGTCTAATTTTTTTTCTGTTTTTCAGAGTAATTTTTTTTTCTGTTTTTTCGTGCAGTTTTTTTCCCCCTGTTTTTCGGAGTAATTTTTTTTTTCTGTTTTTTTGAAAAAAAAAATCCTGTTTTTCGGAGTAATCTTTTTTCTGTTTTTCAGAGTAAATTTTTTTTCTGTTTTTCATGCAAATTTGTTTCCCGTTTTTCGGAGTAATTTTTTTCTGTTTTTCGTGCTAATTTTTATTCCCCTGTTTTTCAGAGTCATTTTTTATATGAATTATCGAGAACTCTCGCTATGGTACACACGCCGCTGAATTTTTGCAAAAAAATTACACAGAAAATAAGAAAAAATATTAGTCAGAAAAACAGAAAAAAAAATAATGAAAAAAATCAAACCGAAAATTAATTACTGTGTGTATATGTGTGGATGGAGGAGAGTTCTGCACTAACCTCCTTCAGGTCCTCACTGAGGTAGGTGTCGTTGAGGATGAACTCGGGGTATCCGACCTTTGCCAGCACGGCGTCCGCCTTCAGAGAGAGAGAGAGAGAGAGAGAGCACAGTTTCAACACAATCGTAAATAGATTCCGCCCGACATTAATCCAGAGTGACGTCAAAGACGGAACAAGATTACATTCTATTACGAGCGCGCCCATAAAGACGGAGACGCGGCGGCGGAAGACGAAACGTCCTTTCGATGCGACTTTGAGACGACTCCTTAATGCCAAATAAATCCAATTAACCGTAACGTTAGACAAAAGGAAATCGCATTTCGATAAATATTTGCCAATTACTTACACGACTGATGGACCCGCAAAGACGTATCCATCACACTGGGTTTAAATCTGCACTTAATGATTTGATTTAAACATTTTAAACCCTGGGGTTTTTCAGCATCTTTTTCATGAAATATTCCTCACAGGCAACATACCACCATCTTCCTGCAGGGGGCACTAGAATGCACTGGAATCAACACCTTCATTGCTTCAGTAAAAAATATAATTTTGTTCTATTTTTTTAGTTTGAGCATCAAAGGGGCGAGCACACCTGTGATTCAATTCTGAGATTAAAAGAAAATTTCTGAGATTAAATCCAAATTCTGAGATGAATCTAAGGGGGAAAAAAGCCAGAATTCTGAGAAAAAGGTAAAATTATTTAAATTAAATTCAAAATTATCTGAGAAAAAAATCCAGAATTCTGGAAAAAAAAGGGAAAATTCTGGGATTAAATTATGAGATTAAATTCTGAGATAAATTCTGGTATTAAAGTCTGAATTCTGAGATTAAATTCCAAATTATGAGATTAAATTCAGAATTCTGAGATTAATCTAAGGGGAAAAAAAGCAGAATTCTGAGAAAAAAGTTAACATTTTGAAATTAAATTCAAAATTAATCTGAGAAAAAAAATCCTGAATTCTGGGAAAAAAAGGGAAAATTCTGAGATTAAATTCTGAGACAAATTCTGGTATTAGTCTGAATTCTGAGATTAAATTCAGAATTCTGACATCAATCTGGAAAAAAAAGAGTCAGAATTTCTGAGATTAAAGTCAGGATTCTTAGATTAATTTCTAACCCTAATCTTCTTTCGTCCAGCACACCTGCTGGAAGACGCATGTGCTGCCCCCGTGTGGTCGGTTTAAAGCATGTTTGGACACATAAAGAGGGTAAATGCCTTTTCTATGGCTCTGTCCTTGGTGATTTGGTCCATCCAGTCGTTCTCTTTGGTCAGAATGTCGATGAAAGCCCAGCGAACGCCTCCGATCAGCTCCTCCATCTGACACACACACACACACACACACACACACACACACACACACACACACACACACACACACACACAGTTAGAACGCCTCACACCAAACCCCATAGAGAAAACGATCATCTGGTGGTGTAAAAACAACTGATCCATGGTCTTTGGTGCAGGTGAAACATGGCATTAAATTCAAAGACGAACAATGGAGCATTTTGTGGCATGACGTCAAATGTCATAATCACTAGTTTCCCTTGAATTGTACTTTATTATTTAGTTAATAACTTTATATTACTGTAACTAGGCGAAGAATTGAGCTATCGGAAACATTTCAACGGTTTCTGAAGGCTAAGATCTGGTTATTACGGTAATTTCACTGCCGTCGATGCACGCACACTCGGAGCGGTGCAGAAACGGAGCCGAAAGCAGCAAATTTGATCCAAAAATGCCCTGAAGACGGTCCTTTTGGGTGATAAAACCACTGCTGATATGCATAGTTTCCATTTTGTTGTCCTGTTTTTTTTGCACATTTGGAGACAAAATACTCAAATAAGTCGTTTTATAGGTGTTCAAATTTTAAAAAATTCAATGCAAAATCCCTTGTTCTTGTACAACTGCAGTGTTTTTATCCAACTAAACTGTCAATACGCTCTTTTAACATGTAAAAACGTGTGATGTTACCAAGGGACGGAGCAGTAGATTAAAACTCCCGTGTGCCACGGTGTAAAAACGGCTGATATTATCAATGGACTTTGGTGCAGGTGGAAAATGTGATTAGGAAATTTCAGTTTCCAGCCAAAAAAAAAGTTTGTTTTTTACGGCTAAAAACAACTCATTCTTGAGATAACCTCAACTTAAGCGGGTGTTGACTTTATGAAGTGGCTGTTTTTGACTTCCGTGGTGAGGACATTTTTGTCTAGAACTGCACTAATCTGGGATTAAGACATCTTTACAGCTGTGAAATGTATTCACTAAGTCACTGAGGATCCTTACAAAGACACGAATACATGCATTTGTCCACATGAAAACAGGATTGTTTACGGGACATAAAGTGTCGTCTGCGTATACACACACACACACACAGCTGCGCACGAAACACACACCGGATAAACACATCTGTAAACAACTTAAACACACACACACACACACACACACACACACACACACACCATGTGTTTCTTGTCCTCCTGGAAGTGTGTGTTGACGAAGAGGCGTCCGGTGGCGTAAACAAGCGAGTTCTCCACGTAGTTCACGCACTTGTCCCAGCGCGGGGTCAGCGAGGTGGTTCCCGCCGTTACCTGGAGGCGGAGCGGAGAGTCGTAAATAAGTATCGCAAAAAAACAAAACCAAATGATTTAAAGGTGCATTACGTAATACATCTGAAGCAACTGGCCATAAAATCCTCCTAATATGTCACAGAGACTCAGGAATAATGTTCATATAACAAACTGAACTCACCAACAACAACAGTGCAGACAAAATATTTGCGTTAAAAAAAAATATTTTGCAGACTGCAAATCATGTTTTATGTTTTGAAATCATGTTTTGGCGTCATGTGGCGCCACCTACCGCCGTCTACCAATCGCTGCAGTCAGTAGAGTCTCAGCTGCCGAGCAAACCACGGGTTGCCAGTTACGTCAGAAAACGAAACCTAAAAAGACCTCGGTGTTTTGAATTTGAATGTAGTAACCGTTTTTGGCCACATTCTTACATATGGCACCTTAAAAGTGCCCATATTATACCCTATTAACCCCAAGTGAAACTAGTTCCTGGTGCCCTAATGAACATGTCTGTGTCATGCTTTAGTCAAAATATCATAAGGATGAAGCACAATAGCAGTTCAATAACTCTGCCAAAACAGCCTTTTTCAGAACGCGCGTGTATGTAAATTCCTACGCTGGAAAAACCCCCCCGAACTGGTGCGTTCAAGGTGTTTTTTCCAGCGTAGGAATCTACATACACGATCAACAACAAAAGGGCTTGTGAAGCTTGTGAACACCCTTTTCATAAATAAAATATATCCACTGGACACACAAAAATCCTCTGAGGCGGGAAGTTTGTGTAAAACACTGTGCTCCGCTGTGCAGCCGCTCTTCCTCCCTCGCCTGCACTCCCGTATTTCGCAGGGACAAGGAGGAGCTACGGTGGAGCTGTGAAGTACTCTGCCTGGCGGGGTGCCGACATTCACGGTGAAATGCTCGCTATGTCGTAACTCCGCTATAGGTTTAAACATCGCGTGTTTTATCACCTATACTTACACAAAAGCCCAATTTATACTCCTGCGTAAAGTGCTCTGCGTAGGCTACGCAGAGTCCTCTGCGTCGAACCTGAACCTGTTGTAGAGCCTCTGCGTCGTCTCCGGCTGCACAGAATATTTTTTAAGTGTCCGTCACTCCGTCAAGGGACAACGGAGACGGCAAGAGCTGCGATTGGTCCTCAGGACAGGCCGAGCGAAGCTGCTCTGTGCCGGCTCACAGTGAGCACCGAGCGTCCACAGAGGTGGAGCTGAACACCGCCGTCTTTGTCGCTGCCAAACTATAAATACGTCATATCTTAACACACACAGCACATGTTTAGACTCTAAATGGCCAATTTCTCGCCTCAAATTATCTTAAAACTGCGTTCCGGGACACAGAAAAGTGAGAAACGGCCACTGTTTCAACAACAACAGTCTTTCTCCCTCGGACGCCATTGCTCACAGTAGCCAAAAGCACAACAACCTTGCGCAGCGACCCCTACTGATCGGGCGGGAAATTACATCCCCTATCCGTCACCACGACGCAGAAGTATAAAGGCTCGAGTGGTCAACGTGGTGACACAGACGGATAACGCATTACGCAGTCGGAGAAGTATAATGTGGCCTTTAGTGGAACCACTAAAACATGACTGAGTCTTGTTTTTTCACATTTTTGGGACTGGTATGGCCCCCTGAGTCCCAAATATCAGTACTAAAATGATTAAAAAGTTGATTTTGCAGAACATGGGCCCTTTAACTGATAAAATTTGAGGTATTTTAATGCGAGAAACGCAAAACGTAAACAGCCGTGTTTCGTTTTGTTTTACGGCAAACTAAACACAGCCCCCCAGCGGCCGTACAAACCTAAACTTTGACGAAATAGCAACAACCTGACGTAAAAACTAAAACCGAGGACAGATTTCGGGGACGCTGTCTCCGTACGTACGTACGTACCCGAGCAAAGTCCAGGTATCTGAAGAGGAAACGGCGACTCAGCGTGGTGATTCTGGAGAAAACCGTTCGCCACTGAACGTAGTTTGCCACAGTCCTGAGAGAGAGAGAGTGCAATTAAAGAGGGAGGGAAGGCAATTCATTCAGAGCCTACATGGAATCTCATTACACGCCATTATACACTCGTAATAAATGACGCTAGCCCCCCGAGCTACACACTTCCTCTCCTTCTGTGTCAGCTGTTTCTGTGTGTGTGTGCGTGTGTGTACCTGGAGTCTGTGACTTTAATAAGCTTGAAGAGATCCTTTAAATACTGCGGCGCTCGGACGATGACGGGCTCAGACGAGGAGATGGACCGAGCCGGGTCGCTCTTAGACTCCACCACTGCTTTTACAAACGCCAGCCAATCAAACTGCAGACGCACAGATAGAGAAAGAGAGAGAGAGAGAGAGGGTTAATGGTAGAGTTTGTTATCTAAGAGTTGGACCTTTATGTTCAGTATTGTTGAAGGATATAAAGGAGTAAAAAAAACATTTCTGATTCCAATATTTTTAGGCCTGATTTTTATCATTAAAACTCAAAGATAGAAACAAAGATTCTTAAAATGGTAAAAAGTCAAACCATTATGACACGGAAATGTAAGTGAAGCTTAATATTTTACAGTTTATCTTATTTAATCACACTTTACAATAAAAACTATTTAAAAATTCATGACACAAACATGAAACACACAAAAAAGTGATTCAATTCTGAGATTAAAAGAAAAATTCTGAGATTAAATCCAAATTCTGAGATTAAATCCAAATTCTGAGATTAAATTCAGAATTCTGAGGGGAAAAAAACCTGAATTCTGAGATAAAAGTCAAAATTCTGAGATTTAATTCCGAATGCTGAGATTAGTCTGAGAAAAAAAAAAAGCCTGAATTCTGACAAAAGGGTCAACATTTTGAGATTAAATTCAGATTTCTGCGATTATGAGAAAAAAGGCTGAATTCTGAGAAAAAAAGTGAAAATTCTGAGATTAAATTCTGAGCTAAATTCTGAAATTAAATTCTGAGATAAATTCTGGTTTTAAAGTCTGAATTCTGATATTAAATGTTGAGATTAAATTCTAAATTCTGAGATTAAATTCAGAATTCTGAGATCAATCTGGAAAAAAAGAATCTGAATTCTGAAATTAAATTCAGGATTATTAGATTAATTTCTGCCTTTAATCTCAGAATTCATGTTTTATATTTTAATTTCCGTCAGAAACATGTCTTACACGTGACCCTAATCTTCTTCCGTAGTGAAGAAACTGTACAGAGCTTTTATTTTTATAAATATCGCCATTAAAAAGAGAAAAAATGCTTATTTTGAAAGGTGCTACGTGTTATTGTTGTTATTACCTGTGGTATCTCAGTCTGCAGCTGAGCGAGTGTGTATTTGTTGTACATGTTGTCACTGGTTCGGTTTTCATAGGGAATCAGAATCTGTGGAGACAAATAAGAGACCAGTCAAAATTCACCATAATCTCAATCTCAGCTGTTTTTAGTATAGAAATGTAAGTGAAGCTTGATATTTTACAGTTTATGTTATTTAATCACACTTAACAATAAAAACAATTATAAAATTCATTACACAAACATGAAACACAAAAAAGTGATTAAATTTTGAGATTAAATTCAGAATTCTGAGGAAGAAAAAAAAACGAATTCTGAGATAAAAGTCAAAATTCTGAGATTAAATTCAGAATGCTGAGATTATAGAACGTATACTTGACACTACTTCCTGTCAAAACAATTTACAAGTTTTCAGTATTTATTCTTATCAAATAAATACACATTTCAGAGTCTTTTGTTTTTCTTCTTATTAACAACCTGGAATTTCAAAATAAGAGCCCTCGACTTCAGCTTCCTTCTGTGTAAACCTGTTGCCATCACGAGCGACAGCATGGAATAATTAAAAATATCTTCCTAACGCTGTAAGAGAGGCGACTTCCAACGTGTGTCAAGAATAAAAATAAAAACAGGAAGTCAGAAGCCTACCCCGATACCGTTACTTCTGCAAATTAAAAAAAAATAAGGTCTAAACTGAGCTGTGACGAGTTCCAACGGCCACAGACGCCTTTGACACACGTGTTTCTGCGTTAAACTACGGGAGACGATGTTTATCTGACACCAGGTCTTTACATGAGCCAGTTTGGACTCGAAGGCGAGCGCCTTCTCCATCTGGGTCAGCGCCGCCGCCTCTGGAGCGCCCAGCATGACGGCGATGTCCACCATCAGACTCAGCAGGGCCGCTCGGTTCTACGCAGAGAGACGAGAGAGGGAGAAAAGAGGGAGAAAAGAGGGAGAAAAGAGGGATAAAGGTCACGGATCAAGTGTCATTTAGTCTTTTTCACTTGTTTTCACAATCACAGCTATTGTGAAACATGGCATTACATTTAAAAACGAACAATGGAGCATTTCGTGGCATGATGTCAAATGTCATAATCGCTAGTTTCCCTTGAATTATACTTTATAATTAAGTTAATAACTTTACGTTACCCTAACTATGTGACAGTTTGTGCTATCGGAAACATTTCAACAGTTTTTGAAAGCTAAGAACTGGTTATTACGGTAATTTTACCGTCGTCGATGCACGCACACTCGGAGCGGTGCGGAATCGGAGTAAAAAGCAGCAAATTTGATCCAAATATGCCCTGAAGACGGTCCTTTTGGGTTCAAATTTAAAAAAATTAAATGCAAAATCTCTTAATGACACAGAAATGGAAGTGAAGCTTGATATTTTTACAGTTTATCTTATAATAATAATTATTAACTGTAAAATACACACAAAACAATTTTTAAAAAATCATAACACAAACATGAAACACACAAAAAAAGTGATTAAATGTGATTCAATTCTGAGATTAAAAGAAAAATTCTGAGATTAAATCCAAATTTTGAGATTAAATTCAGAATCGTGAGATTAATCTGAGAAAAAAAAAGCCTGAATTTTTTAAAAAGTCAGAATTCTGAGATTAAATTCTGAGATTAAAATCTGAATTATGAGTTTCAAGTCAGAATTCTGAGATTAAATTTTAAATTCTGAAATTATACTATGTGACAGTTTGTGCTATCAGAAAAAAAGTTTTTTTAAAGAACTGGTTATTACGGTAATTTCACGGAAACGGAGCAGAAAGCAGCAAATTTGATCCAAAAATGCCCTGAAGACGGTTCTTTTGAGTGATAAAACCACTGCTGAGTTTGCATAGTTTCCATTTTGTTGGCCTGTTTTTTGCACATTTGGAGACAAATACTCAAAAATACTGTTCAAAATTAAAAAATTCAATGCAAAATCTCTTTTTCATGTACAACTGCAGTGTTTTTATCCAAATAAACTTGACTTTAAACTTATCAATACGCTCTTTCAACATGTACTCAAGTGTAAATAACTGCCAGATATTACAAATTCTGGAAAGAATAGGGCATTTTTTTGGCCCTTTTATGGTTCAAAGAAGCAAAAAATGATGATTTTGAGGCTTAATAACGGTACTTATTTTAACTGATTAAATACTAAGCACGCGTTCGTTCAAGATTCGGGCACTTTGTCGTCACACAGTAAAAACATCAAGGTAAACTATGAGCCTTGAGCCTTTTGTTATGACCTCATATGTAGATTACATTGAATATAACGCACATGTGCGTACTCTGTGACCTGTGTAATGTGGTGACTAGAACGACTCTGATAAGAGCGAGGGAACTTAAAAAAAAAAGCATGAGAAAGCTGTAATCTGTAAGAAGACGACGGCGTTTTCTGATTGACAGGTGCAGGGCGTGGATGATGATGAAGAGGAGACTCACCGCGTGGGCGGAGGAAGAGTTGGTGATGTAATCCTCCCTCGACGACAGAGACAAAGACGCCTGGTCAAGCTTTGTTGAGAAAACAGAGAGAAGAGGTTATAGCACACAGCAATTCTGTCGTACATCGTTTATTTTCCCTTTAAAACATTAGCAGAACATGCAGGTTTACCCTTTAAAAAAAGTATTAAACGGCACATTTAACTGTTAAAAAAAAAAAAAAATATTAATGATAACGTTTCACAAACACAAGTTTATGAAGTACTTTCATAGAGAAAACTAACACCTCTCAACCTGTAGAGGGCAGCGTTGCACCTCGCGTCTACAGCCTGTCGAGAAATTATTATTATTATTAGAAGAAGAAGAAGAACGACGATGCAAGGAGGTAAAAAGAGCTAAAAAAGATCAAATAAATAATGTTGTTTTATGGTGTTTTAAAAGAATTCACTGGGAAAACAACTTTGAACAGCAGAGGGCAGTATTGCGACGATAAGCAACGCGTTTTAAAGTCGCAGTATTTCGAGAACGGCTGATGACAGAGACGAAATGTTTGGTTCGGGAGCGTCAGGAGGCTTTCGGGAACTCCCACGTTTAAATTTGTGAAAAACGGGTGTGAATTGACCGAGTAATGACAGTTTTAAAATCACCCTCCTCGTCATTTTTGTGGAGTTTTAACATGGGAGTCAATGGGAGCTTTGAGCAGAACTCTCCGCGCTTTTAGGTGATTTTAAGAAAAACTTCAAGTCGTATGAAAATAAAAACAACACACGGGGTTAGACGACAACCAGAGAAACGTTTTGATGTGGAATACGTCTGTGTAGGTTGGAAACTGTGAGCGGGAGAAGAGTTTGTTTAGAGGTTGTTGTCATTATTATTTTCATGGACTGCAGCTAGAGTGAGCCACACTCATTATAAAATCTGAAAACGCCCCGAAAAAAAAGTACAAAACTTAAACTGCGATAGTTTAAAAAGCGTAATAGATATCGAAACTTTGATTCGGGTGAGAAAAGTCGTAAGTCTTGTGATCCGTTTAAAATTTCAACCACGTCTCTACGTTAAAATATGACGACACTGTGACGCTCCAAAGTGGGCTGCGTTGAGATCGTTTTTTCCGACCGTTTTCCATTCATGTGTGTGTGGAAATTCTTCATCTCAGTTTCCTGTCTAATTTGTGTGCGTTTCTCACCTTGACGATGTGCTGCGTGGAGTTTTTGTCGTCGGGGGAAACGTACAAGCGGATCAGGACACTTTTACTGTGCTGGTTCCTCATCTCGGCCAGAGTCTTCAGGAGGCTCCACTGAGCCGCCGACCACGCGTACTCGCCGCCGAGGCCCTCGCCGACCACGGGCCAGCGGAACTCGCGCTGCTTCAGCGTCTTCAGCATGGGCTTAGTGTCCACCTTCTCCAGCACAGCTTTGAGGATTCGGATCATAATAATAATAATGTTTTTAAAGCCTAAGTTTAGACGTTAGTTTGTGAGTGTTGGGGTCAAATCGGGGGCTAATTACAGGGCGGGGCATTATGATGAACAACAGGGCCGTAAAAAAGTGTGATTACATTACTTAAAGTAGACACTTAGGGCTCGTGTTCACAGAGTCGTCTCCACTCTGTGGTTAGGTTAAGAGTTGGAGACTTTTATTGATTTTTAAAGCTCTTAATGGTCTTTGTGGAGTAAACTCGGGCCTTTTAAGAGTGAAATCTGCATCTACTTGTGTGAAAAGTAAGTGCTATAAGTGTTTATTAATTGATTGATCGATCGATCACAGTGCGTCAGACTCACTCTCGTTCATGCAGGAGCGATACAGGACTTTAGCTTTGGTCACGGCCTCCAGTTCATCAGGTTGTGACGGAGCCTCCAGTAACGCTGAAAACGTGGAAAAGGAGAATCATTATCGCCATAATATCAGAATGACAATACAACAGCATTGACTTTTAAATAAAACCACCAACTCTTTACAAATGCATTTTCTCACTAAATTGAACACAATCTTCGACTAAAAAAAGCTAATTTATTTACAGTTTCTGTCTCTTTTATTGTCTTTTGATCACAAACGATGAGACTTGGTAGACACAGACGAGTCTGACGCTAAAATGTGACATCGTCAGACTGCCGGACACTGATTGGTCAGAATGCGTCATCACTGGAAGAGTCAAATCGAACAACGCTGAACTCTAGATCGGTTAAAAAAGACTTAAAAACATGCGTTAATCTCCAGCATTTAGCAAAGGAAATGTCCAAAATATTTAGCGACAGCACTGCTGAAAGTCGGCGATCGTGACTTTGAATCAGGACCACGTTCAGTGGTATTTCAGTTCAGGAAGTTACCGAACGACTCTGTGAACGAGTCTTTTTTTTAATTCGACTGATTCTAACGATTCACTTGGACCCAAAAAACAACTGCTTTATAAGTCACTAGTTTGTGTGAAACGTCGTCGAAACGGCAGTTTCAAGCAGCGGTGCTGTGATGACTCCGCCCACGTCTAGGAGGAGGAGGAGCTATAGTTAATGGAAAACGAACCGAGTCGAGCCGTGCCGGGACTATGTCGTGGTTGAACTGGCTGCACAGTCGACTGCAAACCAGGACTTAACACGTCTTTAAACACTTTTAAAACGGTGAGGAAAGTGCAAAAATGTCCCCACAACAGAGGTGAGTTCCAATCACCAACCCAACTTTCAATGGTATTTCAGTTCAGGAAGTTACTGAATGATTCTGTGAACGAATCTTTTTTTAAATCGACCGATTCTAACGATTCACTTGCACCCAAAACCACTGCTTTATAAGTCACTAGTTACGTCACGGCAGTTTCATGCAGCGGTGCTGTGATGACTCCGCCCACGTTGAGGAGGAGGAGGAGGAGCTATAGTTAATGGAACACGTTTAAATGTCCCCACAACAGAGGAGAGTTCGAATCCCAACCGAACATTCAGTGGTATTTCAGTTCAGGAAGTTACTGAACAATTCTGTGAACGAATCTTTTTTTAAATCGACAGATTCTAACGATTCACTTGGACCCAAAACAACTGCTTTACAAAGTCAATAGGTACGGCACGGCAGTTTCATGCAGCGGTGCTGTGATGACTCCGCCCACGTTGAGGAGGAGGAGGAGCTATAGTTAATGGAACACGTTTAAATGTCCCCACGACAGAGGAGAGTTCGAATCACAACCGAACATTCAGTGGTATTTCAGTTCAGGAAGTTACTGAACAATTCTGTGAACGAATCTTTTTTTAAATCGACAGATTCTAACGATTCACTTGGACCCAAAACAACTGCTTTACAAAGTCAATAGGTACGGCACGGCAGTTTCATGCAGCGGTGCTGTGATGACTCCGCCCACGTTGAGGAGGAGGAGGAGCTATAGTTAATGGAACACGTTTAAATGTCCCCACGACAGAGGAGAGTTCGAATCACAACCGAACATTCAGTGGTATTTCAGTTCAGGAAGTTACCGAACGATTCAGTGAACGAATCGACTGATTCGAACGATTCACTTACACCCAAAACAACTGCTTTACAAAGTCACTAGTTACGTCACGGCAGTTTCATGCAGTGGTGCTGTGATGACTCCGCCCACGTTAAGGAGGAGGAGGAGCTATAGTTAATGGAAACGAACCGAGTTGAGCCGATGCTGGGACTATGTAGTGGATGTAGTTGAACTGGCTGCACAGTCGACTGGAAACCAGGACTAAATACGTCTTTAAACACTTTTAAAACAGTAAGGAAAGTGCAAAAATGTCCCCACAACAGAGGTGAGTTCCAATTTTCAACCCAACTTTCAATGGTATTTCAGTTCAGGAAGTTACTGAATGATTCTGTGAACGAATCTTTTTTTAAATCGACCGATTCTAACGATTCACTTGCACCCAAAACCACTGCTTTATAAGTCACTAGTTACGTCACGGCAGTTTCATGCAGCGGTGCTGTGATGACTCCGCCCACGTTGAGGAGGAGGAGGAGGAGCTATAGTTAATGGAACACGTTTAAATGTCCCCACAACAGAGGAGAGTTCGAATCCCAACCGAACATTCAGTGGTATTTCAGTTCAGGAAGTTACTGAACGACTCTGTGAACGAGTCTTTTTTTAAATCAACTATTTCCAACGATTCACTTATACCCAAAAAACAGTTTCATGCAGCCGTGCTGTGATGACTCCGCCCACGTTGAGGAGGAGGAGGAGCTACAGTTAACGGAAAAAACCGAGTAAAACAAAGCACACACCTCTGAGCTGCAGGTCGACTTGCTGCCTCAGCCATGGGTAGATGCCGTACGAGGACGAGTCCTCAGGGATGGGGTTCTGCTTCAGCCAGCCGCCGCACGAGTAGAGATAAAAGTCCTCGCAGGGATCCACAGACGGATCCATTTTGTTTAAAATAGAGCCGGCTAAACACAAAACCAAGAAGGGGAAGCAAACAAAAAAAACTAAATAAATCAAGCGTCTCGTGATTAATCCAGGTTACGTTTAAATATAATCTCACATCTCACCTGCTTCAATGCATTCTGAGGTCAGACAGAACTCCTCCTGACTGGACTTCTGAGACACTGGAGAAGAAAGGAAAGTTAGGGAAATGCAGTCTGGATTGATCTATATATATATATATATATATATATATATATATATATATATATATAGGTCAGCGTCCCACGAGAGCCTTACCCAACAGTGGAAACTAAACGTACGTACGTCGATAAACCACGTACACACGTTTTCCATGACCTGAAAACTTGGCAAAACCCGAGATGGAGCTCGAGGAAAGATCTGCGGCTCACAATTATCCTCATTAACGGTCATTACCGCAGCAAACGACCGCTCGGTCTCTCTCGCTTCAGTCTACGAAGCTGAAAAACAGTGACTTCAGAGAGGCTGAACGTGGGCTGAACGCGTTGAACTTTGTCCAAACGGATGCAGATCGAGTTCCTCACTGAGCGACGAAGGTTTTGTCTTCTGAACTAAAAGCTTTTAATCTGTAATACTACGGCAACCCAGTTAATTTACAGTAAAATGATGGTAATACCGTCTAATTTATATGGTATTAGCCTAGGAGAATCAAGAATGGAAAATAACGTTTTTGGGTAGTAGTTTAACTTTACAGGGCTTTTAAGTAGTATTACCTTAGAAGGTATTACCATAATATTATGCCACACGTGTCAAACTCAAGGCCCGGGGCCCAGATGTGGCCCGCCACGTCATTTTATGTGGCCCCGCGAGTGATTAGTTGGTCTTAAAAACCTGTGTTAAAACAGGTCTATGCTGATTTAAGGCGCGTGCGTTGACCGTAAACTACATTTCCCACAATGCATGGCGATCGCGTGACCCATAAAGTGACGGCACCGCCGCTAGATGGCAGTGTATCGTTGTATGCGCGTCATGCGACGAGTGAAATTGAATAAGTGATAAATACAGAAAGTTATTTACCAGTAGTTACCTTTTATTATTATTTGACATTATATTTGATTACATTTATTCTGTATGACGGTTACATCTTGGCCCTTTGAGGGTAACCAATATGCTGATAAACATGAATATTTTAAAGGCGCCATATGTAAGAATGTGGCCTAAAACGGTTACTACATTCAAATTCAAAATACCGAATTCTTTTCGTTTTTTTTTTTTTTTTTACGTAACTGGCAACCCGGGGTAGCTCGGCAGCTGAGACTCTACCGACTGCAGCGATTGGTAGACGGCGGTAGGTGGTGCCACATGACGCCAAAAACGTGATTTCAAAACATAAACTTGATTTGCAGTCTGTAAAATATTATTCCTGAGTCTCTGTGACATATTAGGAGGATTTTACGGCCAGTTGATTTAGATTTATTACATACAGGTTTCAACAAGTTAAATTTAAGACTTTTTAAGACTTTTTTAAGACCATAACGAATACAATTTAAGACCCGTTTCAAATCCATACTGGCAAAAAAAATACAAAAGACATGAAAAAATCGGAGCCACAAATCGTCACGCTAACATATGCTAAGCTGAAACATAGCGTGGCGCGCACAGCGCACTAGCTAGTGGCCTACTTTAGTTCCGTGTTGTAGTTACGTTATCGCATCCTCAAAAATAGGAAACATTTCAAAGCGAGACTGAAGTTTACGCACGTTTTAAACAAAAGTAACGTAAATAGATTTTTTTTAGACCTTTCAAAACTGTATTTAAGACCTTTATGAGACATTTTAAGGTGCATTATACTCGTACATAATGCCCCTTTAAGTATTTTAAGCAAAAAAAAGCAAAAGAAAAAGCATTGTAATCACAACTTTAACCCATTCACGGTGCTTTCCTGCCTCTTTAACCTCTGTGCCGTGATGCGGTTAAAAAAAAAAAAACGGATTTAGAAAAACCAAAATCCCTCCATTGTGAACGAACCGGTGAAGCGTTTACTGAACGTTTGACCTCTGAGGTGGAGTTGGTCTCTTTTAGAGCTGCTTCTGTGGACGCTTCGCGTTTGTCGCCCACTTGCTCACGGCCACTCGACCTGGACTGACCTCACACACACACACACACACACACACACACACACACACACACACACGCACATGGGAACACAACATCTGGTGCTGTGTGTACATTGGCCTGAAAAATAAAAAGCCCCGAGGACTGAACGCGGTTCTTTAAACACTTGTAAAAAATCAGCTCACGGTTGTTCACTCGCGAGGATTCTAAACAGACGCAGTGATCACAAACATGACAATAACACACACAACGCCAACGCTTCTCATTCCTGAGTCTGGTCATTGGCACAGTTGGAGGGTTTCCATTAGAGTGGGCGTGTGTGCGTGTATGTGTGTGTGTGTGTGTGTGTGTGGTAGGCACATCACATAATTACACTTCAATAGCACCACAGGAATCTTTGGATTCCCTCAATAACAAAAAAAAAAAAACAGTACGTACTACGAACACGCCACTGACCTCACTGCATCACACGACTGGATTATTTATATAATAATAGGTTTAATAGCACTTTTAATGACTCGTCTGTCGTCTTACAAGTCTCAAAAAGGTTTAAGTCTTTGTTTATGCTTTAAATCCTCATAGGTAAACGTGTGTCTTGTAGTTTTCGAGCCGCTTTTGAACCAACTGTCGTTAATTACGTCAAATATTTGTCATTTCCTCTTATATTCGGTGTCATTTATGTGCGTTTTGTTATTTTTCAAAACGACTATTTTTCAAAATCACTGCTTATTTCTTAAACTCCAGAAGTTAGAGTTGAGACTATATACAGCTAGCCTAGAAGACTGTAATACCACATGACGTCCAGCAGAGGGCGCAGTGAGCGCAGCACGGACCTCAGATCCACTTTGAATCCGTCAAGAACAAGTTGCGTTTGCGTGCGTTTTAAAAAATATACGAAAATCTTTAAAAAAGGAACGACATCAACGTCAAGTAATATTTGTTTGAACTTGATAATTTGACGTATTCACACCAGAAAATTACTCGAAGTCACTTTTTTTTGTAACATGAAGAAGTAAAAGTCTAGTAGTATAACGACATTTAGTCAAATTGTCGTTTTCTGACATTAGAATGTAAAGGAAGTTAGGATTGAGCCATTTTGGCTCAGTGGTCGGGCCAAACTGGGAGGTTGTGGGTTCAATTCCCTTGGGCAAAGACACTGTAGCCCGTGTCTTCTTCTTCTGCTGATTTTATTTGGTTGTAGTTGGTGGAGCTAGAATAAAAGTAAATATAAATACCGATACCCCTTAAGTGTCTCCCTTACACACACACACACACACACACACACACACACACACACACACACACATTCTTGTACTTGCTGCATACTGAGGACCGGGTATAAGTGCTGACAAAGTGAGGACCAGCATTTCCGCTTTATGAATCAACACAACTACAAATATCTACTTCATGAATTACATCTATAAAGAACAACTGGGTGCAGTACCATAAAATGTCTGCAGGTGGAGCCCCAGAGCAAAAAGTGTGTGAAACACCAGGGCTGGAGAACGGGTTTTTGTACCAAATTGAGGACCTCTGTTAAAAAAAAAAAAAAAAACAGATCATAGCATGTTTACAACCTAAGGAAGTGATTTCAATGAAGACAAAGCGAGGACCGTGATGTCCCCACTTTGTAAAAATGTCCTCACTTTGTTGTTTTAAAAAAAACCCTCACTGGTCCTCAGTATGCCGCAAGTACAAGAAAACACACACACACACACACACACACATTCCATCCGAGCGTCCACTTTGACTCCCACAGTGCGTTACGGAGTCTCCCAGGTCGTGCGCGTGTGTGTGTGTGTGTGTGTGTGTGGGGGCGTAAACGAAACCTTATACGGGACAGAAATAGTTTGACACAAGTTACCCGCGAAGCCTCCACACACACATATATGTACACACACACACATATATATATATATATGCATGTGTGTAATTTCCAACCAGACTGTACTACAGTTTATAATCTGTGTGTGTGTGTGTGTGTGTGTGCTCCACTAATTATAATGTAGGATGAGAGGGGGGAAACAGTGTGTTTACATATGTGTGTGTGTGTGTGTGTGTGTGTACTCACCCAGTATGAGTGCGAGCAGCAGGACGGCGCACAGACCTGCACACATGGCCAGTGCGATCTTGTAGAGGCGAGTGTTGCCCCTCTCGGGTTTAAGCCCA
>NC_139816.1:3293372-3298372 GCF_963457635.1 Microchirus variegatus | reverse complement strand
CGATTAGCTTGCTAATTTGGCAAATTGCTTAGAATCCTCAGATTTCCGTAGCATGAGAATAATGCTATCCAATCCAACTTTATTTATAACGCACGTGTAGAAAGTCGGGATGAAGAAAAAATTACATTATGACCATGATCCAAACCCAACAGGAAGGCCGCCATCATAGATTGAACATTCACTTTTTTGGCGATTTCGCACCACTGCTATCAATACATTACATCCAAAGACCCGAAACAGGTCAATGGATGAAATTATAACCTCACAATCCGTCTGAAAAGTATTTAATAAAAAGCTTATTCCCCAAAGTTCTAGTCAGTTGTCATCTCCGGGAAATTGTAAAAACACCAAAATGGAAATAACTGATTGATTGAAAAAGTTTAAATAAAAGCAATTGTTTATTCCACAGTTTTGAGCACAGACAGTCAGAGGCCAAGGTTTTTTTTGGTTTCAGTTATTACAAAACCTTCATTTTCATCACTTCATTTAATCACAGTTTACCACGCGACGTCCAATTAAGTAAGGCTTTTTAAAAAACAAATGTCGGGAAAATATGGCTTGTTTTTTTTTACTTTCTTGCTTTTTTTTTTTGAAAAATCCATGTTGGTTTTTCAGTCAAACACAAACACATTAGCGTCTTTGTAAACGGTCACAGCACAGCAGGTGCTTTATTTAACTGGATTTATGTGCTTTTGTGGAAGAAACTAATCTGTTTTTTTTTGTTTCCCTGTTGGTCCACTTTTGGGTTTGTTCCCTGTAAGTTCACAGTCTAACGGTCGGCTGTCGTTTCAATTTCGTTTTTCGTTTAAAACTGCGGTTAGCGCGCGGTGACCATCCACAGGCCCAGCGCCACGTTAGCCGCCAGCAGCGCGCTGCCCGCCAGCAACAGGAAGAAGCCGATCAGCTCGCGCTTTTGGCGGTCCGTTACCACGGAGACCAGCGTGGCCTCCAGCAGTGCGTTCAGCATCCACTGCCCGTCCAGGGCGAAGCACGGCACCGAGTTGACGACGGCTAACGCGCCGGAGAGGGACACCACGTATCTGAGAGGGAACACGGGCTAAGGACAAGAAAACAAAACAAAAAATACTCGGGCCTTTTCATTGGCTTAACCACTAACCAATAAAAACACAGGAAAGTCACATGGTATACGCTGCTTCGCGATGCAGTTTTTGAGACAGGATTTTAGCATTTTATTAGTTGGGAATGCTCGTTTTTCTTAAATAGCTGGTAATGCTGAGTCAGCTTTTCCAACTATCATTTTCCTGTTGTCTTTAATATTTGAAAATGCTGAGTCACAATTGCCTACTGTCGTTTTCCTGCTTCTTTACTTGCCGAGAATGCCGAGTCAGCTTTTACAAATATTGTTCTTTTTTTTTTTTTTTTACCCGTTTCCTGCTTCTTTTTTTGCTGGGAATGCAGAGTCAGCATATCCAACTATTGATTTTCCGGTTTTCGTTAATAGTTGAAAATGCTGAGTCAGAATAGCCAACTGGTGTTTTCCTGTTCTTTTTATTAGTTTGGGAATGCTGAGTCAGCTTTTTTGAAACATCATTTGCCTGTCGACTTTACTCGTTGGGGAATGCCGAGTCAGCATATCCAACTTTTTTTTTTTTTTACACTTCTCTTTAATAGATGAAAATGCTGAGTCACAATTGCCAACTGTTGTTTTCCTGCTTCTTTAATTGCGGAGAATGCCGAGTCAGCTTTCCCCAAATATTGTTCTTTTTTTTTACCCGTTATACTTGCAGGAAATGCCGAGTCACCATGTCCAACAATCGATATTCCGGTTTTCTGTAATAGTTGAAAATGCTGAGTCACAATAGCCAACTGGTGTTTTCCTGTTCTTTTTATTAGTTTGGGAATGCCGTGTCAGCTTTTTTGAAACATCATTTTCCTGTTGACTTTACTAATTTGGGAATGCCGAGTCAGTATATCCAACTATTTTTTTTTTTTTTTTTTACACTTTTCTTTAATAGATGAAAATGCTGAGTCAGCATAGCCAACTGGTGTTTTCCTGTTCTCTTTTACAGCCGAGAATGCAGAGTCAGCTTTTCTTAATCTTGTCCATTTTCTCCTTAATTTGTTAGGAATGCCACGTCATGCTTTCCCCAACTATAATTTACTTGTTTTCTTTATTACAGGGAAATGTAAACTTTAAATTAAATTGTGATTGATTTATCAAACATTTATACCTGTGATTTTTTTTTCTCCAAAATGTGATGCTTCAGCATTGGCTGTCGAAACCTTTAGTGAAGGGTAGGCGTTTAGCTGGTGTTTACCATTTTCTAAGCGGCTGTAATTGTGCATCCATCACCTGATTGCGTCTGGAGACAAGTCCGTGCAAACATGAAGGATACTTGCAGAAGGTCTCGAGGAAGACGGGCAGATCCAGGTGGAGGAAACCAAAGCGAGGGACAAAGTTGGTCAAACTCACTGAGGAAAGAAAAAAAACAAAGGTTTTTTTTGGCATTTTAATTGATTAATTAATTGATTTAGTCTTTAACCCATTTTCTTTACATTCTTAATTTTTTTGATCATTTTGTATACATCATCATAACATAAACCTGGCATTTAATGGGTTAAAATATTAAAACAATTTCATTAGTTAGGTGTTTTATGCCTTAACTTTTAAAAAGGGACATTTTTTGCGCTTAGTGCTACAAGTGTTAAGGGTTAAAATCTTAAATTTTTTTATTAGTTTTTGATATCAATAATTAGGTCAGATGTAGGTTAACAAAAACCAGTTCAGTCAAAGTAGAATATAATTATGTATAATACCATTTTATAGCTTTTTCTTTTAAAGAGCACCTTTTTTGCGCTTAGTGCTACGAGTGTGAGTATTTGACACTGTGCAAAAAGTAATAATGCAAAAAAACTCAATGTTGCTATGATCTTTGACATATCCCAGGCTGTAATAATTCAACACAAAAAAATTTAATTTGCTCGTAGTATGTTGTAAATAATTCATATTTTCTGGTCCCCCCCCCCCCCCCCCGTCTAAAAACATCATGACAAAGATCTGGCATTTAAAGGGTTAGATCTTTAAAATTTCATTTGTTTTTGACATCCATAATTAGGTCATATGTAGGTTAACAAAAACCAGCTCAGTCAAAGTAGAATATAATTATGTATAATACCATTTTATAGCTTTTTCTTTTAAAGAGCACCTTTTTTGCGCTTAGTGCTACGAGTGCGAGTATTTGACCTTGTACCAAAAATAATAATGCACAAAGAAAAAAAAAAAACTATGTTGATCTTTGACATATCCCAGGCTGTAATAATTCAACACAAAAAATGTATTTTATTTTATTGAAATTAATTCATATTTTCAGTTTTTTTCCATCTAAAAACATTGTGGCATCATGTCAAAGACCTGGCATTTAAAGGGTTAACATCTTTAAAAATTGTATTTGTTGTTCATGTCAACTATGAGGTCAGATGTAGGTGAACAAAAAAAGGTTCCAGAGGGTTAAATATCTCACAGAATTGTCCTTTAAACAGCAGCAGGAGACACAAACAAGCCATCTCTTGCTCACTCCACGGCTGAAACCGTAAACAGCAATTACAGGAACACGACAGACGAATAAGCCTCATGACTCAATCAGGAGGAGGAATCGTGAAAAACGCTTTGTACGACAAAAAAAAAAATCAGGATTGTTATCGTAGAGACAGAGATACAGACGTACCGGCGTACTGAAGGTGCGGCGGGTAACCCACAAACAGCATGTGCGTGTTGGGAGGGTGCGTGACGCGGATGAAGCGCGTCTGGTTCTCCAGCGACGGCGTGACGCAGATGGCGGCGCCGTGGGAGTGCGCGCCGCAGTCGTCGTCCGTGCGGCACAAGCGCGTGCCCGTCACCATCTTACGCACCGGCACGCAGGCGTACTGCAGCGACAGCGTTTAGAAAACAAATGAATCTTAACCCACAATAGTGCCTTTTTTAGATAAATAAATGAATAAAATCACATGACTAATATGCCCCTCCCACTTCACGTTAGCGGCAAAATATCGTAAACAGCGGACGGACACAGCAGGAAGAATGTGCAGTTAGTAAATATTACGACAATAATGAACTGCAACAGCAACAAAACACGCTCATATATCAACATTTTCTTTTACGTTTTATACTTCGGTAGCGACATGGACTTTGGCGCCACCTACTGCTCGTCTTCCTGAACCGACTCCACCCAAGTAGCTTGTTGATGGAATCGCACACACAAATACGCATTTTCTTACACAGAAATCTTTAAAATGTCAGATATATATTAACGGAAACATAGACAGAGATATACAGAGTATTTTCAGCTGCTAAGCAAGTGAGATTATTAGCCCCAGGGGCTCCACAGCGCCCCCAAAAGTCGGCTCACGGTCAGACAAAAGATGTCAAAAACGCTAAATTTTGGATTTATGCTATCAGCTACGTCTACATAGCACTTTTTAACCAAACTCGGTACACTTGTTGCTAGCATGATTCCAAACAAATGTCTAATGTACTTCCATTAGCTCCAACCATCCAGAAGTCGGCCATTTTGGAAAAACGACTTCTCGCTAGGAAAATTCGCAGTCATCACACGGTTTCATCTAAACTTAGTTGTTTATTTTTACCACATTGTACGACATGTATAGCATCACGATCACACATGCTAACACTGTGGTGCTCCAGTCTGCAGTAATAACTTCTCTTTTTGACATGAGGAAACTTGCTCATATGATGAATAAGTCATAAATAAATAAATAAATAAATCCCCCGTTTGGGCGTTCGTGTGCGTGTGTGTGCCTGACCTCCTTCTCCACGCTGCTCTTGCTCTGCGGGTTCATGAAGGAGAAGCAGAGATCGGTCAGGCTGTTGTTGCTGCAGCAGTCAATGGTTCCGTCCAGACGCCTGTAAGCTACAAAGAGACAGGAGGAGAAGCAGGTTGATTAGATTTGTGTGTAATTCAAAGTCACTGGACATGAGCGATGCCTCTATATCCCCACACTGTTTCATAATAAGTCAAAAA